>NC_064924.1:208815397-209132731 GCF_023897955.1 Schistocerca gregaria
ACCTGCAGTTGGCTGCACCCTGTTCTCTTCCATGTCTAGAATGACTCCACCCAGTATGCAAATTGAGTACACATTGGCTTTCTTTCCCTTCTTAGCAGCCATGTCGCTAAGGGACCCCATAACACATCTAACGTTGGAGCTACCAACTATCAATAATCCTACCCTCTGTGACTGTCCAGCTCTTGCAGGCTGAGAGATTTTCTCTGAAACAGGATAGTCAACGGTATCTCGCTCAGTGACAGAGCTACAGACAACACCTGGAACCTGTTATCAGACTAACCAGAGAGGCCTTACATGTGGCCCCTGAGAGGTCTGTCGCCACCTGCTACGCCCAGGGGCGATCTCCCACGTGACCATGGGTGAGGGGTCAACCTCATTGTTAGCAGTAATTGGGTTGGCCACTGGTGAGGACCGATTGGAGAACTCGGACGTGCTGGACGTCCTTTGGATCCCCACAGTCGGCCCACAACAGTGGTGCCCATCCATTGCAGCCTCAAGCTGTGTAACCGAAGCCATCACAGCCTGAAGCTGAGAGCGAAGTGTCACCAACACGGCTCTATTCACACACAACAATCACTGTCCCTCTCCATACTACAGACTGTGGAAAACTAAACTATACAGATAAACGGCTATTTGCACATGCTGCACAACTCTACTATAGACCCTGACGAAAACGCAGGAATTGTGTCTAATAAATGAGATTTACGTGCAGAGATCCAAAAACCTAACTACTGAAGCACTCAGGTGAAACTTCGTCTCTGCTGTTAAATCTGTGTAAAAAAATCATCTCTGGCAAATTCTGACTTCATTAGTCAAAGCAGAGGGTTGTGTCCCGAGGCAATCCCTCCACTGACAACTCAGCCAAAACTACAGCAAAAGCTTTTAGGTGTATATGTATTACGCATTTCAGCTGTCCTCTCCACGTTACAACCAATGAAGAGAGCCAGTTTGAATCCATTTGGTCAATGAAATAGCTAAATTGCGTGGTTTTCAGTGACGTCACATAACTAAGTACGAGTCCACTGGTAATGGTATGGTAGAGCATTGTGATAGAATCTTAAAGGGGTCGCTAACGTGTCATCAGGAGAAGGGGAACATGAAGAAAGAGATACAACCCGTTGGCTTTCAGCAATGACGTCACATCATGGTTCGATGAACCCTGTGCCAGGCACTTAAATGTGAAGAATAAGATACGACCTTCTTAGCTCAACAGAGGTATGTTATGCACTGATAAGTATGTGGCCTTTTTTGCTTTCACTATTACTAGTATCCTATTCTTCAGCTGATCTACATAGCTCAAGATACGAATCAGTTGCAGAGGAAACAGCAGTTGGAACGAAAAAAGTAGAAAGTATTCGCCTCTTAATAACACATTCATTTGTTTCTATTTTCAATTATGACGATTCGCTACAGAATATAACCGATTCATTATCTGAGTTTAGACAATAAGCAAATTAATATCTATGACTGAAATGTGATATCATTAGTCAAAGACGACTAGCTGTATCCCATTCTTCAGTTGACAAGAGAAGTCGACTGAGGCACTTCCCAAAGTCATCTTAGGTCTCCAAACGGCATAAAAACACATTGTGTCTATGGTCAAAATGATTTATGGTGAGCCTCTACGAAATCCGATGGACTAGTGAGTGCCAGTACCACTACTTGACACAGTGGAACTTCCACAGTTAAAGCAACAGTTAAAACACAACTGCGCCGATATCCACTGCCCAATCGCTTCCCACAATGGCAACCGTCAACATGTTTGTGCCCAAAGACTTTCTGCAGCCACCGTACACTGGCCCTTTTCTAGTCTTAAGTAGAAGGAATCACACCATGGACGTCCTATGTATGGCACATCCTTGAAAACATCCATTTTACATGTCAAACCGGTGTGGATTTTACCTTCAGGGATCCCAGACGGCTCGCTGACATGTCTGACATCAACCAGTCCAACCTCCAGATCATATTTCCCAGATATCCAACCCTGCCTCCAAATTCCTGGACACACCTGCACCACAGCAGACATTTTGCTACCACCATGACATCTCACCCACACAAGAAATGGTCGGAAAATCAGGTTTAAGTACCATGACATTTTGGGGTCTCCACACTATTGGGGGGGGGGGACATTGTCTGTGTGGCAGTGATACATTTTTGTACTTGTGTGTTATGAGAATATCAAAACAGTCATGTGATGTCTCTAAGATGCTTGTTTTAGTTATTTTTGCTGTGGTACTTTAAGTTCAGTGAGTATCCTTTTAGTCTCTATTATTGAACAACCTTATATGCATCTGTTAAAAATAAAGTGTTGACTCTGTATGTTTTAAAGCTACGTGCAATAATTCATGTGAATAAAAAAAGAGGCCACAACGACCTCAGTACTTTTTCATTTTGCGTCTACTCCTACATGGTTACACTACAAATCACACTTAAATGCCTCACACAGTGTTATTTCTACCACCTTCACAATAATTCTCTGTTATTCCACTCTTGAACAACGCCCAGAAAAAACGAACACCTGTTTCTTTTTATGCGAGTTCTAATTTACCTTATTTTATATTTTGATCGTTTTTCCCTGTATAGGTTAGCGTCAACAAAGTATTTTCGCATTTGGAGGAGAAAGCTGGTAATTGAAGTTATGTGAGAAGATCCCTCTGCAACAGGAAACGCCTTTGTTTTAATGATGTCCACCCCAAATTCTGTATCATGTCCATGACACTCTCCTCTCTATTTCTTGATAATACGAAACTTGCTACCCTTCTTTGAACTTTCTCGATGCACTCCATTAATCCTATCTGGTAAGCATACCACAATTCCCAGCATTATTCCAGATGAGGACGGACAAGAGTAGTGTAAGAAGTCTCTTTAGTAGGTATCTTCTAACAGTGCTTTTACATGTGACACATTTTCTGAAAGACGCAAACTGAATTTCAGAAACCATTTTTCACTGCCGTATTTCCTTGTTAATGTCTGAAGTGGGTTTGGTAGCCCATTTAAATATGCCGTCTGGAAAACAGCTGTTACAGTTTATGTTTCAGTCAGCACAATCGCTGCTTCTCTTCACGTAATTGTTAGCGGTAGACAGATTCACGCTCAGTCTAATACTTCTGCTTCTGCACAGTAAGTCACTCCATCCATACTAGGCGAATAATTTGTGAACCTGGCAACCAAAATATGTTTCAAAAACTGTTAAGAATTTGCATAGGAGTGAAAATCGATTGCAGAATTGGAAAACCGGCAACTGGACGCGGATTTTCAGAGTCGATTTTGAAATGTTTATATGACCACTCAGGAGCAGTATTTGGAAACTGGTTCGCTCTACAAAGTCCAGTTTTGGGAACCCCATCTGAATGCAGTGTAAAGGTAGATTCCCACTTGACAGAACACCATCATCACATCCATCATATCAAAAGATTCTCCTCTGTAATTCAAATGGTGATACACACACCGTCAATGGAACGCCATCGACACATCACGTAGTGTCAGCATCATGTCAGGATGTCTCGGGAAGAATGTTTCGATGGAGCCACGTGATATTTCCCTGTTGGCCCATGTAGACGTAATTAGGCAGACCATCAGCTTCTGCTGTGGCGATATTGAACACCTAAATCTTGAATTTATCTTTGTAATTTTTATATGTATCTTGCTTAACAGGTAAATAAATTGTTTCTTAGACATTCTGAAATATTTATAGAATGATGACGCCTCCTCTTCCACCTCCTTGTAAAGAGTGTGGAACTCTTCTTCAGAGTCCTTTTTTAACATTTTATAACGCAGACTCTTTTTGGTAGCTTTTTCGTACTTCATCATCAAGTACAGCAGCAATCATTGCAAGCTTTAAACCAAATTTTAGAATTTTATGATTATCTACATGAACTACGAAACAGCGCCTGTGGTGGGTATATTATGATCCAGATGTAATGACTTGACGCTGTTTCGACTTTGAAGTGCCATATATTATAAATGCTCAAGAATTCCTCCGACCATCGATGCTCAAAAACTTGATGGTGCCATTTCGACAAGTATGAATCCATCTCAAGAGTTCTGCCAATAAAAGACAGCCTTTGGTTCACCTTCCCCACAATATTTTCTGTGTGTTCTTCCCAGTTCGTTTTGTTATTGTAGTTCCTAGGTATTTTGTTGAATTTATGGCATTTAGATTTGATTGATTTATCGTGCATCCAAGGTTTAACAGGTTCCTTTTAGCACTCATGTGGGTGACGCCACGCTTTTCATTATTTAGGGTCAATTGCCACTTTTCGCACCATACAGATGTCTTATCTAAATCGCTTTTCAATTGGTTTTGATCTTCTAGTGGCTTTACATTGAGTGTTCTTCTGTAAGTGACGTCAGGTATCTGAAAGTGAAAATTTTTTTAGGTTTTACAATAAATTAAAAGAGCTGATGTCTACACTATGAATAAATAAGAAAACAGAGTTCATGAAGTAATTTTCAGTAAATAACATCTTTAAGTGAAAATGAAGGAGAAAAATACAGTTATTTATGATGTTATTAGTTACGTAATAAAAGAAAACATGATGGATAGGGTAAACAGGCTCTGTTTATTCCATTATAATGCCAATTCACACTATTCGTCACGGCACTATCACGTCGCGGCACTGTCACCTCAAGGTGTATCCCCATTGTCCGTTGAGTCACGGCACGTCAAGTCAGTTCAAGTTATGTACTCTCAACTAGCATTATTGTCCGCAACTGCTCTTTTCATGGGAATTTTCAAGATGATGATCAATAGTTTTTAAGCATGAAGTGCACATACACAATGCAGTAGCTCATATGCGTGAATCTTGGACTCAATATTTGTACGAAAATAACATTTATTGGACTCAAATGGTTTGCAGCTTGCAGACGTAATTTGCATATTAGAGAAGGGAGACAGAAGTGTAAAACAACACAAAGAAAATGTGTGGTTTGGAAAATATGTCATAACGGGTTACAGAATTTCACACATTGGCCATGGAGGAACAGGAATCTGCTTATACATTTTGAAAAGGGGAAGCATCAGTTTTTTCATATGATACCATACATTAAATTGCACTCAGTATTACTAAAATGAACATGGTGTTAAGAGCTGCCATCACACCCTGTGAACATTTGGTGTAAGATTAACTTTAGTTGCTAGTTCAGTGTAAAATGTTGTGCATTAGTCATATCTCCCTCAGTACCTTCCCCTTCAAGATATATAGGTTTTCTTTACATGTTTAGTAGTTCAAGTGCCGTATTTGTACTGGGGTTAGCTAGTGAAACCACATAAATATTGACCACTGATACTTGCAAAACTTTTACACACTATTCAGAGAGCTATTTAACAATAAATAGGCTTGCCACAAATACATATTTAAACAAACAGTTTGCAGTGTCTGAAGGTTTTGGTGCATTTCATTATGTAACACTAAAAATGAATGACAACATACAAATAAACTCCACCTACTATCCAATCTGATTCTATCCACATACTTTTTTCACTTCAAGTTGTAGCCACGTAGCAGTACATTTCATTCTAAATTATTAAATGCTGTGCTGGTATCTATAAAAATCCACTAGACAAGACAAGAAGACAAGTAATTTAATACGCTCTTTTCAGAGTGCTGTCTCATTGCTTCAAATAACCTGTTGTCATTTATAATAAATTTTAACAAAAGAAATAAATAAATGAAACATTTACATCAAATAACAAAAAAACAAACAACTGACATCAACCATGACGAAACAAAGTAGGGAGATCTGCCCATGGCCGTACATTGGGAAGAAATGAGTTTGTGGGTCACGTGATCAGCAACTGATGTGACGGAATGGCCAATGAGAATGCCATCATTTGAAATGCATTGCATAATGTTTTGATGGAATGGGATGGGACGTGAAGTGACATGACGAACAGTGTGAATTGGCTTATAAACACTGTTCCATGTATTTGTAGGTAAGTGCTTCAACTGGCAAATAAATATCAATGTTTTGAAATGTTGGTTCACTTCTTGTCACTTTACCGCACAAAACTGATCAGTAACACACATTATGAAGTTTGCTTGGCCATTAATAAACTTTATCGTTTTTGGTACCTCAATTCCGATGCTATACTCCCTACTTCATCATTTAATACTGGGCTTCTGTTAACTGACATGACATGACGATGTCCATGAACACTCCTGATGGGATGGTGAAACTGACACCACGTGACAGTCCATTGATATCTACTGTGATGTAGCCTGTGGTTATCACATATCATATGGCAGTAATAACACACATTAGATGTCGTTTATACACTTATTTAGTACTGAAGTAAGCGAGAACAACATGGCAGTACCAAAGTTGCATGCCAAGAGAGCATAGAACAAAGGTAGTACAAAGATGCTGGAGTCCAAAGATATGACGCTTTATGTCAGAGACACCACAGAGCCCCACTCCCTCCCCCCCGGCAGTGCGGAGCACGGCGGAGGGAAGTTTCCTCACTCAAACTCGTAATCGTCATGCCAGTACGGTAGTTGAAGATGGCGTCCAGTGTGAGAAGTGGTCACATTGGAAACCACACTGCCAGAGTCTCGTCCGTCGAACAGCTTCTTCGGTGGTGGGATGTGGTTTGAAGTGTCTGTAGTGCCAAGAGGCGGAGTGCCAGCGACAGCAGGCAGATCGGAAAGCGTGTTGGAGAGCGACCATACTGGTTTTAAGTGCTTAACGGAAACAGAGTTCACCCATTCAGATGAATCACAAACGTATTCACTCCATGACGTAAGACACAATGCAGGCCCAAATAAGGCTGCTTGCATGGAGTTGTTGCGCAGCATCACGAATTCACATGATGCAAGGTCCTTGTGGATGAACATCAGCGGCGTGGAATGAGGGCAAGGCAGGGGGGTGCACAGGCAACCGATGTGTGCATGCACCCGTTCCACAAGGGCCAGAAGATTGATGAAGGCAGCTGGTGGTGTGTCCTCCACAAACTCTGCTGGAAGGAGGAGGGGCTCTCTGTATAGTGATGCAGGTCCTCCTTATGAGCAGAGCAGATGCTGAGTAAGACCAAAAGGAGGGCCTCAGACCATAACCCATCATGGCACTTGAGTATGGCTTTGAGAGTTTGGTGCCACTTTTCGACCAGGCCGTTAGCCTGTGGGTGATAGGTTGTGGTGTGGAATTTGGCTACATCGTACAGCTTGCACAGTCGTGCAAAAAGTGTGGATTCGAACTGTCGTCCCTGATCAGTAGTGAGGGAAAGAGGACAGCCGAACCTCACGATCCACACGGATATGAAAAAGCAAGCGATGGTCTCTGCTGTTATGTCGATGAGGGGAACCATCTCTACCCAATGAGTCTATCATAGTTAATAGTATTTGTAGCCCTCGGAAGGCGGGAGTGGACTGACCGCGTCAATGTGGACATGCCGAAGGCGACCGCTTGGGATATCAAACTTGCCTAGTGGAGGCTGCACATGTCTGCTGACTTTACTATGCTGGCATGGGACACATGTGTGGCTCCAAGTATGGCAGTCATGAGGCAAACCGGGCCAGACGATGTGTTCAGTGACTAGCCTCCTCATGTCCAGCATTCTGGGGTGGGATAAGTTGTGTAAAGCATTGAATATCCCACGCCAAAGGGTGGGCAGTACCAAGGGGCGAGGAGTGCCCATAGAAACGTCGCAAAGGACCGGGGTCGTCGGCCCTGCAGGGCTAGAGGTTGGATACTGAGTGAAGACTCACTATCTGAAACCAATCGCTGTGTATTGGTGTCCTCAGTCTGGAGTCGAACGTGGTCAGCTAAGTTCAAGGATGCAGTAAGCACCAAGATACGTGATAGTCAGCTGCAACATTCTCTGCACCGTGGATGTAGCAAACATCTGATGAATGTTGACAAATATAGTCCATATGGCGGAAACATCCAGGCGGAAGGTCCTTAGCCGTGTTGCATATCGCGTCAACGGGAGGCTTGTAATATGAGTAGATCATGAAAGGTCACCTCTCAAGGTCACTCCAGAAGCGCTTCATTGCCTCACAGATTGCGAGAATTTCTCGGTCAAAAGCCGACAACTTACACTGGTCCTATGTTAGTTTCTTTGAAAAGAAGTGGGGTGGGTGGGTGGAGTCAGTTGTGTGCTGTTGTAAAACAGCGCCAACAACTGAATCACTTGCATCAGTTGTACTAGAAACACAGACCTCAGGATCGGGGTGGGTGAATGTGATGGCTTTGGCGAGGGCAGTTCTGAGATTATCAAATGCGTCGAGCATGGGTTTGATCCAGTCCAACTTCACCTTCCCCGAGGTATTTTTGCCAGAGAGGACGTTGGTGAGGTCTGATTGGATGGAGGCAGCCTGAGGGATATGGCGTTGGTAAAAGTTTACCATACACAGAAAGTGACAGATTTGAGCATAATCTTCAGGAAGAGACTGGGCAAGAATGGTTTCAACAAGAGAATCCGTTAGTCGGAGGCTGTCGGCCGAGACAGTATGGCCTAGGAATGTAACTGATGTAGAACAGAATTGAGATTTATTGTGGTTGATCACCACGCTGTCGGCCATGAGGGCTGAATGGACGGCATCAAGGTGAACCTGGTGCTCCTTGGCAGAGGAGGCAAAAATCAGAATGTCATCCAAATAAGCAAAAGCAAAAGGCAGAGGTAGCAAAATTGAATCAATGAACCGTTGCCATGTCTGCACAGCATTTTTCAAGCCATAAGGCATGTAGCAGTATTCAAACAGACCGAAGAGTGTGATGATGGCCACTCTTCAGAATATGTGTCTGGTGCATGTGGATTTGGTGATACACCTTCGAACAATCTAAGACTGAGACGCACTTGGAACCATGTAGTAATTGCATGAAATCCTGGATAAGGGACCTGTGGTCCTCCTACATGTGTAAGGAACCGTCTCTTTTAGGGACAAGGTGGATAGATGAAGACCAGTTGCTGTCGGATTGTTGGAGCATGCCTGAAACCAATAAATCCTGAACGATGTCTTTCGCACCCAGAAGTTTGCAAGCGTTAAGATGCCTGGCTTTATAACATAAAGGTGGGCCTTCCATGGTGCGGATTCTATGACAAGTGCCATTGCTAATGGCCAATACCCGTGAAGGGAGGCAGGCAGGGAGGGGCAAGAGGGCGGGGGGCAGATGCGACGGCTGTTCACTGACGTTGCCGGGCTGGAACGTCATGGGGAGGGCATTGGCAGCAGACGATGAGGGAAAGGATGGCACAGTAGCTAAGTGATGCGGGGAATCCTGCAAAGTGAGCGTCCTGTAGATTCGCCTGCAGTGACGTGCAAACGGGAGCAGGAAAGGAAAGCTTGTCACAGGAGCAATGTAGTGTGAAGACGCAGTAGATGCAAGTGTTGGTTCCTCTTGTTGCAGCTCTGTAGACAGGCCGCGAATCATGCTCCATGCTTGTGACAATTCAGCAGAGGTGCGGGGAATGTGGGTGTGTTACGCCTCGTTCTGTGTGCAGAGCTTGTCGATTTGTGAGCGCACATCTAACAAATCAGAGAGCCATGCAGTAATACGCTCGAGCAGAGATGAACATGAGGAAAGCATGGCCAAGGAGGCAGAGAAGGAAATTGTGCTGAACTCGTTCAGCATGGAACAGTAGAACCAGATGCGTGGCGGAGAACGGCGGCCTGCAGGTCTGGTGAAGTTCGTAATGGTGTGGACAGTCCAACCTGATCACAGGTTCATCCACATTGGCGACATGGAAAGTCCAAGGGAAGGCGGCGACTGGTGATAGGCGAAGCGACATCTTGATGCAGCCAAGAACCGCGATAGGAGAATGATTAGCAGCTATCAAAGTGAGGTTAGCAGGGGAAGGTATGTTGCCTGCGTGCTTGTCTGGGATAATACTGACGTCGGCGCTGGTGTCGACGAGAAAGTGAGTGCCCGATGACAAGTCAGTTATGTAGAGGCGTCGTGCCACTGGAGCAAGTGGTGCAGCATCGAACGGTACGTGCCGTGAAGGATCGTGGCGGGACATGGGGCCTAAACCTGCCTGCTGGAATCGTTTGGGAAGGCGCAAGGTGCACGACAGTTGCGTAAACTTGGAGGCAGGGCAGTGTGGAGTGGGAGGCGGCAGCAGCTGGATGCGTCATTTGTTGTGGCCACTCAGGCTGCTGCTCGGGTGGGGTCAGCTGCTGTCGGACAGCTGCAGGCAGCAACTCCTGTAGGCTGCTAGGTCGCAGCTCCTGACAGGCGACTGAGGTGTTGAGGTGAGCACACTGGCCTCTGCTGGTAGAGTGCAGAACTGAAGGTGCAGGCGTGCCAACTGATGGTGACGGAAATGTCGTCCGTCACAGGCAGTGTCAGTGACGAATGAAAGAGTAGGCTCTGTCGGCCATGCGTAGGCCAACCTCGAGAGGGTCAGCGACATGAGATAGCAGGTGAATTTGTAGGTTCAAAGGCAATTTGACTATCCACGAAGCCCACAGCACAGCATCAGGTAATGCTTGATCATCAATTAATGCACAAAGGTACCGCCAAAGCTACAAAGGTGTGTGGTTGCCGAGGTACTCGTTGTGAATGATGTGGTGGATAGCCTCTGCTGGTGGGCAACAAAGGCACTCGATGAGCAATGTTTTCGCCGTCAAATACTTGGGTGAGGTGGGTGGAGAGAGGAGCAGATCACTGATGAGGTCTGGATGAGTGCGGAGGTGACTCACCAGGCAGACAAAATATGCATCGTCATTCAAAATCCCGTGAATATCCAGTAGGCGATCCACCAATGTGAATCAAGTCTTAGGGTTGTCCTTTTGAAAAGCAGGCAGCTTAGGAAACCTTCTGGGTAACACATGTTGATGCAGCACTGGCAGGCGAAGATCTGTGTGTGTGAGGCAGTAAGCCCTCGACACCGGGAGTGCAGGGTGGACAGTGCATCGCCTGAGGTCTGAGTGGTGGGGGAGGGGGGGCAGCCACAAGTAGTACACAATGTTGAGTGAGCAGGTGCAACAGATGGCATGTTGTGTCCTAATTGCAGGTCCAACGATGAACACGGCACGGGTGTAATGGCCAATGCCGTTGCAACAGTGGGTGGAAGGCGGTTGTGGTGCAGGCACCAGGGGGCTGATCCGGTAATCGGCGCAGGTGGAACAGCTGGTGTTATTACGGAAGTGGGTGGAGGGCAATTGTAGTGTAATTGCAGAGCGACAGACGCAGAAACCGCCGCGGTTGAGGTGACCGGCGTTGCAAAATGGCATGTGGTGGGGGAGGGAGAGAGGGAAGGGGTGTTGCACCATTAAGTTTATAAGAATGGAGCAACCCCGTGCACTGGTATGTTCGATTCACTGTTCTGGAACTTTGTCGACACATCAAACCAAACTGAAGGAGACTGGGTAATTGACTGGTAACCACGTCCTTCACTGGGTTGTCATTCACAATGTCACTAGGGAGTGTGCACTGTCCATGTAGTGGCTTTTGCTGCATAATTGCACTTGATGGTGGACATCTTGACCCAGTTAAGGTTAAGTGGCTGCCGACATGGCTGGGCGTAGACAATTGTTCACTTTTAACTAAACGCACATTAGGTACACTTGACCACTTGTGGTCACAAGCACAGTTAATAGGATACATAGTACTAGCACCGAAAGACACTGGTAGATCCATTGTTACAAAGACAATGTGAGTTGGCACACGAAGTCTGTTAATGATGAACAGAAGCACAAAATAACTCATGAACACACAACGACGATGTTGGAGTCACCACTACGGTTATCACATATCGTAGGGCAGTAATAACACACTTACGATGTCATTTATACATTTATTTAGCACTGAAGTAAGCAAGAACTACATGGCAGTACAAAAGCTGTACACGCAGGGAGAATATAACAAAGGTAGTACAAAGATGCTAGAGTCCAAAGATATGGCACTTTATGCCATAGGCGCCACAAAACTTTAGAGCAATTAAATAAGTTCATAAATTCTGCTAAGTTTTTTATGTGTTCTTGCACTGTACTATAAAGTTAACTATGGTGTCACATGCACTTCGGCTTGTCTTTCCAAGAATTGGGAAAGTGCAGAGTGGCTGGGAGTGACCACATCTCAAGAGTTCCTTTAAAAATTTAACATTGCCATTCTACGCTGTAGTAGGATGTGATCTACATCACCGATTTGCAATTTTATCACATAGACAGTAGTCTAAGAACTCAACGCAAGCTGGAGGCTTCAATATGACATCGCGTAGCTGCCAAAACAGATTGTTGGAATCGTGTAATGGACATCTTGTTGCACATTAAAAACAAACCAGCTTTACCCTTTAATGCACACAACTTTGCCTTTAACACAAGAAAGAATCACTAATGTCTATTCATTCATTTAAATACAGACAAAATTAATGTTAACAAGAATTTAAAACAACAAAACATGTGATGGAATATTGTGTACAATGCAGTAATCAAATACCGTATATAGGACGTGTCATATATGCATGCAGAAACACAATTTGATGGTTAACACCTGCGTACAAGATCAAATTAGTAATATTATTTTCATTACTATGGGCAAGAATGGAATTTTAATAAATGACGAAAATTATGATACACAAAAAGTAAATATTGTGCAGCTGTCAAGCATACTGCAGAATGTGTGGTACGCACAACTAAACACATTAAAAAACAATTCTTCTACTGCATCAAATGTAAAATGCTGCCATGTATTAAATGTAAGTTGCTCAAAGTGGTTTGTCGTGTAATTATGCTATCACTTAATTCAAAAGAATTCTTCTATCAGTTGTGTCAATGTAAAGAGTAAGGCATAGTGAGATGCCTCATTGGAAAAATAACTCTAAGCTGGTGAGCTATTTTGGTACATTCATTCCAGGTGTTTGTATACTGAGAGGCTATTACTTAAAAGGAAATCTAAATATTACGGAAAGCAATACAACATGTGTACTGTGTACTTTGTTTTAAATCTTGAATATTTCTTGGGTATTCAGCTGGGTGGCATCGTCCAACAGGCACTATATTTTGGCAAGCTGGCTTCTTGTCATCTTCAGGCATCCCTGGAGTCTAATTGATCTCTGATGGATGCCAACTTTATGTCTTCTTTTACCCCCAACCCCCCAGCAGCCTCCTTCTGGCTGTCTCCAAGTGCAGTCCTGGTATGGTGGTGGTGAAAACACGGTTCCTGTGATGGATCATGGACCACAGAACTGCCGTGGTCATGGCATTCTGCCACCAAGGTGGCAGTGTGTCACATTCTTCAAATGTCCTGAAGGGAGTGGATTTAGTGGATTTCCGTGTAGACTGCTGCTGTGCTTTGATCATGCTCAAGGCTGGTTCCTAGGTCCTGCTTCACTGAAAGCTATGGTCCTTATTTATTAGCTCTTCATGTAGTCAGATCTGCACTACCTCTTTGAGAATACGGTCCCAGAAGATGTTTGATGAGTGCAACACAACACCATTGTGTGATTGTAATTCATGGCATGTCCATGGACTTTGCTAGCTGTATGTTGTCTGTGCGGCATTTATGCTCAGAGCATCTCTCCTGTGCTGTCTGGATGGTCTGGCCTACATACATTTTTCCACACTGGCAAGGGATGAGGTAGACTCCCAGTTTCTGGAGTCCTAGGCATGGCTCCCACAAGGGTGGACTCCTTGATCCATGGCCCAGGTGTGAAGGCAGCCTGGGACCAGCCCTACTACAATTTTTTTTATTATTATTATAATGTAATGTTTTAATTACTATAATGTAATACAAAAGGCCTGGCCAGACAGAAAGCAGCTTGGAGGTACCACAACAGCAATGCAGCATCATTATAATGCTCATTATTGTATCACGCTGGCCGCACAGAGTGTGGCTTTCATGCCATCTCAGAACACAAATTTGCTGCAGGCCGGAGTAGCTGTGTGCATCTGCTGGCACATTTTACTGCCATGCTACCATGTGGTGGCAACATTGGGAGGCAGCTCTGTCGTGCCACACAGTAAGTGCAAGCTGCTGTAATAGGATTTTGACCGCATCCACATTGTGACACCTGACACAGCACCTAAGCAACAGCAGTTGCTGTAGACATCCACTCTTGCTTGTGTGGCGTCCCTTACCACTGAGCACCCCGGCCATCTGCTGCGGCGTTGACAGGGTGCATTCTGTCTGGTCAGGCCTTAAGGCTCACTGCCCCTTTCCTACCTAACCACCCTACCTGCCTTGCCTATTTACTGTCTAGTTTTTTTCCCCCTCCTCTTTTCTCTGAAAGCATATCCATCACATTGCTCATTGGTTGCAGTCCACCTGTCAGCTTTATGTTACTTGTGTTAAATTCTGTCACTTTTGTCTTCTGCTAATGAAAGTGATAGCATTACATTATTTGTATAAAATGCTTTGTTTTGCTAGGATTTTGTTTATGTGAAAATATTCTTGAACAACATAAGGTAATCTTTATTAATAATCCAGACTGAGAAATGCAGATTTAAATTATAAACAAATATAATTTAGCCTGAATGTATTATTTCATTTCAGATTACATACTGCAACAACAGCTTAAGATGTTGAACCATTGACATAAATCTGGAGCTTTAAAAAGAAACTGCAAAAAGACAAATTAGAAAAAGTAGCTAAGTGTCAGCAGACTATTATAAAATTTTTGAAGTGCCATGAAAAAGAAGAGTTATAAGAAGTTCAGCCCTAGAATGTCAACCTCCATGAAAAAGATCTAATGATAATAATATAAGAATAAGGCAATTTGGCTTCTAAACAGCTAATTGAAGCAGAGAAAACAAAAAAAATGTTATAGAATCTCTTACTGTACATCAAGAAAATAATGAATACTGATGACAGCAATAGTTGTATTGTGGATGATTCTGGTACTTGGCCTCCATCTGTGAACGATTAACTGTGGCAGGAAATAGCATTATCTTACACTGGTTTCCCAGCTTTTCAGACAAGATCAAACTCTTTTCTAACTGGCCTTTCAGGGAAACGTTTCCATGAGACATTGCTGTACATGAAAACAGCCAATAACAGAGCAAGTAAGTAACATCTTGATAGGACATGGCATGAACAGTAACCTTCAACGGTCAATTAACTGTGAAGCAACAAGATGGAAAGCTATATTACAAATAATTCTGGACACAACATTATTCTTAAGTCGTAGAGGTTTAGCTTTCTAAGGGAAAATAATCAGATTGGTGATGTTCACAATAGAAAGAAAACCACTGCTGAACAGAAGTATAATACGTCAAGCTCACTATCCATCATGGTACTTGCAGAATGAATTTATTTCTCTTGTGGTGAAAAACTATTGAAAACTATTTTACATTGAAGAGAAGAGTCTGTCTTTTACAGAATTATTGACAATGCAACTGCCAACACTTCTCACCAGGAGTAGAATATACTCATTCTGAGCTATGTATTTCAAAATATATAACTAAATTCATTGAAAGTTTGTGAAAGGTTCATTGAATTTATGTATATTAGTGGGAAAACAGGTAAAGCTAATACTGATTAAATACTCTCCACACTAGGAACACAAGGAGTATCACTTGCAGATTGTCGTGCTCAGAGCTGTTACAATGTCTCCAACATGCAGGGCCATGCTAGTGGTGTTCACTCAAGAATACTTATAGAAAAAAAAGTCTGCCATATTTTCTCATTGTGGAGCACATTTTCTAAACAGATGAGGTGTCAAGACTGCTAATTGAATTATTATGTTGACATTTTTTGGAAAGCTTGAAAGTTTTTATTCTTTGTTCTTTAGCAGCTCTGTTTGTTGATAATAGCTGAAACACTGTGGACCTTTGTGTAACCCCTTTCTGAAACTCTTTAGGGTGAAAAACTACAAGCTGTGTGCCAGATTTTGAAGAGCTATTCTTTGATCCCCCAAGTTTTAGACTTGCTCCTGGTGGATGAGGTATCCCCGTTAACTCCATCAGCAAGAAATACTATTTTGGGACTCAAGAAGTACTTTGGATCTTTCAAAGGCATATTGATGTTATCATTTTGACACAAGATCTTTCCCTCTCTTGATCACAGAAACAGCATTATACAGAACAAAGGAATTTCCCTCAAGACAGGGACACAACTTAAAGACTTACTTACTGAGCTGCAGGTCCTATGAGATTTGTGGGAACCCATTTTGAATAAATTGGAAGAAGTTGTCAAGAAAGTTGGCATTTGACAAGAGTTTGTTATCAAAAGGAAAGCCAATGCAGATATAAAGACACCTGAACAGCTTCAGCTGGAAGCATTAAATGAATTCAAACCTTCTGTCACTCTCCCTGTCTTGGATTTTGTCATGGCAAACTATACAACACAATTCCCAAGCTGTGAACATATTTATGATCTGTTTTCACCAGTTTTGCCTTCCATTGGCCTGGAAAATGATGAAATGAAGGATAATACTACCAATCTAGTCTTAAAGTATTCTTCGGATTTAGCAGATTTAGACAACTTGGTTGAGCAAATTCTACACATGAAGAGCATCTATAGTACGGTCTTCCAGTCAGAAAAGGACCTAATAAAACTTCTCAACTCCATGTATGAGAAAAACTTTCAAGCAATTTTTTTGATCCTGTGTACTCCAATTCGACTTTTTATAGGATTCTAGTAACACAGTTCGGGTTTCTTAAGGGTTCTGATATCGAGAATGCTATACACACAGTGAAAATGTATTTAATTCATTAGATAACAAATTAGAGGCTACTGGCATTTTCTGTGAGCTGTGAATCACAGCATTCTCTAAGTAAATTAGAATATTATTGTGTCACTGGCACTACTGTAAAATGGTTCGTATCTTACCCAAATGAAAGGGAACAAAAAGTGTTGTTGCAAAATACCTGTGAAGTAGGCAGTTAGTCCTCATTTGATTGTGAATTAATTTCTTGTTGAAATGGGACTACCTTCCCATCCCTATCTGAAATTCCTTTCTCATTTCAATATTCTTTGTCACTTTAGTTCGAATTTTTAACTTTCTGGACTTTATCCTGTTACGCCTGTCTATACCCAGCTCCAGTAGTAAACTGCTTTTTAAAAAATTACAACACATGAGATTATTATTTAAGATAAAATTTCACGTTAATATACTACCCAATTTATATTAGCAGCTAAGGGGAATAAGCCATTTATTAATAATCCGTCTTTGAAATTTTGTGATATGAACTGTGCAATCATATAGCACCACATATTCTTGAAAATTTACCTCTCCTTTATTTCTGAAAAGCTACAATGTTTATTCATTATGATCATTTAAAATGATAGCTCTACTTGAGAGCAAACCAAAATACTGTTAATAATATTTTATTCAAAGTGGTTTGTTTATAATTAATTAAAATGTAATTTAAGTTTTGCACTGTTAATTCATTGAAACTGTATATCAGATTAAGTAATTTTTCCCAAATTCAATATGAGAACATGTAGGACAATATGTGGGCCAATTTTTGCTGCCAGTAACTAAAATCATCTCATGATTTTTAATTGTTATTTTGTAAATCTTACATTGAATAATGTATTCAACTGTTTAGTTTTATGTAAAAGGAAGTGGCGCATGAGCTATGAAGTCAGTCTGCGTTACTGTCTTTCAGAAACTGTTTGTGTGAGTCTTTCAGAGGCTGTCAGATAGCCAAAGTATATTACACCTATGTACATAATAATCAGTCACAATATAAGAAAAGTGTTATTTTCTGTGTTTTATTGAAGAATTAGTACAACAACACTGCAAGATCCAAGGACTTTCTGAAGTAACAACCTGTGAGGATATCAAAGTTGAGTATCTCATCGTATGGAGCGCCTAGTTATTATGCGAACTTTCAGTAACTGTGATTGAAATTTTCTGGTTTTCACTCATCTTCGTACTTGTGAATGGTAGAGGTCCAAGCTATGAAGTTGCTCTGACGGTATGATTGAGAATTCACTATTATCAGTGTCCATCTATAGTCAGAACTGGTGAAATTCTATTTTTTTTACTTACTCAGTGTCTGTGGTCATTAAAATGCTTCTCTTCTCTCACATTTAAGGGTGGTGTTTTAATGTGGTGTTCCTCAACTTTCTATCTTCAGTCCATTGCTTTTTCTTGTATATATACATTAATGTCTCCTCATTTATTACATTGCCAGATGCTAAGTTTGTTTTGTTTGCAGATGATACAAACATTGCAATGAATAGCAAGTCAAGTATGGATTTAGAGATAGCTGCTAATCGAATTTTTGCTGAAAGGTAATAAATGGTTTAAAGCTGATTCAGTGTCATTAAATTGAAACGACCCACTATATGCAGTTCAGATCTTGTAAGAGTTGTCCATCCAACATATGTATAACATATGAGACATGCAGATAGGAGAGATCGACAGTGTTAAATTTCTGGGATTGCAACTCAATAATAAATTCAGTTGGGAAGGGCACACCACAGAATTGCTGAAGTGCTGAGACAAGTCTGTATTTGCAATGCGAATAATATGAGGTGTAGGAGATATAAATATACATAAAAAACTTCCATACTTTGCTTACTTGCATGCTATTATGTCATGTGAGATCATATTCTGGGGTAACTCGTCAGATTGAGCAAACATTTTTAGAGAGGAAAAGCATGTAATAAGACTCATTAGTGGTGTAAATTCAAGAGCATCATATAGAAGTCCATTCAAGGAACTGGCTATTCTAACTTCTGCTTCTCAGTACAGTTGCAAACAATATATGTCTATTTCCAACAAATAGCCAATATATAGGAATAATAACAATCTATATAAAGCCCTAAAATCACAAATCTTGGCCCAAAACAGGGCCGAGTATTCAGGAACACACCTTTTCAATAAATTGCGAGCAACCATTAAAAACTCAGTTCAAGATAAAGCACAGTTTAAACAGAGTATGGAAGACTTTTTGGTAGAAAACTCCTCCTACTCTGTAGATAAATATCTCAACAAGGACTTTTAGACCTGCTTAATATTGATCACTTTTAGGCCTTTAGTACTAAGAAATCTTATAACAGCCCATACTTCACAGTCAGTGCGACTCACGATATCGGAGGCATCTTAAACACTCAGTACACAACGTAAACAAGGAAGAATCAGTGGGTACAGGCTTTCATGTAAAAATAAAATTATTGGGATATCTTAGCATGTCTTTTTTTAATTTCAAAATGGTACCTACCTAAAAAACACACCTTGTATATAACATGTCATGTCATCTATTGACAGAAAAGGAGAAACACTAAGAAGCTATAGCTGCTCGACCTGTCTCACAGTCAGCAACATAATAACAGACATGAAACCTGGGGGCCTCTGAGAAATGGCTACAGAAGCCAATGGATTAATTTTGTTTCTTAGAATGTATAGAAGTGTCAGTGGTTGCAGTCCAGGGATGGTGTTCTATGTATGCCAAGTGTTGTTATGTGTGTGTTCTTGTTTGTGATTCACACTTTGTAGCTTATTTAATAACTTGCACCCGCATCAGGACATAACAGTCTACATCTGAATGCCTGTTGTAAGAGGTTATATGCATCACAAATTGCTTGTTGCACCCAGTCTGACCAAAGCAGTATTCATGTAGTATTCTCACTAGACATTCTTGATAAAAATTCTCCTGAAAATGCGATGGAGGAGTTTAGGAAAGGTACATTATTGTGAGTAGCTGTCAGACAGGCAAAGTATATAATGAGGAGAGAAGAGAAGAAAAAGACAAAATGTGTAACTCAGTGAATGAAGAAATAAAAGCTAGAATAATGTGAATGCTGTTTACAGGACAAGAGGACACAGTATCAGAGTCTGAGGATGAAAGATCTGAAAGTAACGTTACAATAGCAGGTGGCAGGAAACAAAAAGAGGTTGATGCTAGTGACTTCGGAGATAATAAAATGGTTGTGAATACTGAGAACTAATGGGAAGAAGATGTAGAGTTTTGCTAGGGGGAAGAAAGACAGCTGGACAGGGTGGCCGAGAGGGTCTAGGCACTACAATCTGGAACCGCGTGACCACTACGGTGGCAGGTTCGAATCCTGCTTTGGGCATGGATGTGTGTGATGTCTTCAGGTTAGTTAGGTGTAAGTAGTTCTAAGTTCTAGGGAACTGATGACCTCAGAAGTTAAGTCCCATAGTGCTCAGAGGAGGAAGAAGAGGAGAAGCAGTGAGGGTACAATGAAAGTAGAGAAAACCCAGAAGAGGAAGGGAAGGCGATGAATATGGAGGGAGTTCAGCAAGAAGATGAAGGATATTGGAGAAGGAAAGATAATAGGGGGAATGAGGAAGGGCAGAGGAGGGAAACTGAAGATATTTGTAGATCAGAGGAGGCTGTAGTACAGAAAACAGTTGAAGAGAGAGAGAGAGAGAGAGAGAGAGAGAGAGAGAGAGAGAGAGGGATCTACAGATGAAAGGGAGGAAGAGATCATTGGAGGAGATGAAATGACAGAAGACTGTAATGTTTCTGTTGTTTCTGGACTTTACAAAAACAGAAATGTCAGTATCAAGAGGACCCAGTGAATGCTAGGGAAGTAAAGGGCAATGAAGACTTATACCTTAGAAAGAGCAGAGAGCGACAAGAAGTAGATGGTCTCGGGATAGAAGAGGATTTTGTAAAGAAGAAAACAAAGAAGACAGTGAAGAAACGAAGAAAGAAGTATACGGAGAGGAGAAGCAGTGGGGGCAGAGTAAAGTAGAGGAATCAGAGAGTAAAGAATTAGCAACTAGCCATCGTTTTTATTAGAAGTTATATAAATTTGAAAAGGCAGAATTTTATTGGTACACAGCAGACATGAACTGAGATTATCATTTATAAAACAAACATACTACTAACAAAATACAGAAAAATTTATTTGTTGGTCAAACTAGAAGAGAATGAAAGTCGTAACATTGTAGAAATTACACAATATAATGACAGAGGACTTGAACTGGTACCAAAAAAGAGGACGGCATATGACTGTCAGTGCAAAAGTGAATGGTGTATCTGCTGGTGTGAAATGCAAGATGGAACTGAGGAATTTCAAATGAATGAATGGGCATGGCAGGCATGTACTTAGCAACAGGGAACAGTTGAAGAGGGATGTCAGCATAGAGTATTGACACACAAGGTGAGCAGGCAATGAATTGGTGGAAAAGTGTGGTACAGCACAAAGGAGACTGTATGATTAATTGGGGAATAAATGTGTATATGAATGAATTGAATTAAAATTGTTTACAATCATCCATTAGATAATAAGAATTCAAGTTTTATTTGCAATATTTTCATTAATTATATCTAGACTTTACAAAAATGTTGGAGGCAGATGAGACAGAAATTTTATGAACTCATATATGTCTGTTCCAACCTGGCAATTTGCTATAATTATTTTTTTGTCTCAAGTATAATTTCCTTTTTAAATATATCAACTTATTTCTGCTAATATGGATGTAAATTATTTATAAGTTTATTTTTTGTGTAAAAGGATTGTTGGTGAAAAGGTTCCTGTTATGGAAATTTGTATACTACAATAACTTACTGTAAGTTAATTTATTAAGTGGTATACCCGTTATGTTTAAACATGATTTGAGTTGTGAGCAAAAGATGGAGAGGGAGACAGTTTGTGAACTTGTAATTTGAAGATGAAAGTAGGCTAAAGTCCATGTTTTTTACAAAATTCAGTAAAGTGATATCTTGGAGGAGTAGTAATCAGGGCTTTATGGGTAAAAGGAATACTAAACAAAGTAAGTATCGATCTAGAAAAGAATGTTGAAATCTGTCATAGCATTGGTGCAGAATACAAGTTTTAAAACTGTTTGATGAAGATATATGGAGCCCTTGGTTATTTATTGTACACAAGGATGGTGGACGCATTATTAGGAAGCCAGGCTAGAGGAACAAGATCTGAACAGTAAACAGAGGAGTCTGGGTGGTGAAGATTCACTGGCGAGAAAGAAGAATAGAAAAAATTTAAAAAAAACTTTTAATGGCGGATATGATATAGGTGAAATTCAAGAAGGTAGACAGCTTATGTACATTATGGCAAGATGTACAAGTGGGAGACTATAAAGTAACTGTCAACATTAAACATTAATAAATCTGGTTGGAAAAGGTACTAACAATTGAACAGACTGTGGCTGCTGTATGGTCTGTATATGTGGTTAGTTAAAATTTTACCTCATAATTTGAACCAGCAACATTATCAGATCTATCAGACAGTGTGTGAAGAGCATAGCATAAACTTTCAGAGAAGAGTCTTTACCAAAAAATGTGCACATCTTCTAACAAAAATAGTGAAAGTGGACATGTCCTTTTTATTACAACAATCTGATTTTTTTTCATGCAACATTTCATTTAATCCAATACAGATATTTTACATGTATTCTTTAAAACGTTTACTTCATGACTGTTGATGATCCAGGGTCTAATTTTCAGAGTAATAATCTTCAAAGGAGTTTATTCCAAAATGCTTGTTGACGGCCACCATTTGCAGTAACAATAACATTCAGCTACTACTATGAGAGAGGTAAAGAGATCATGCATTATTTCATAGCAGCAACTGGGGCTGTGACTCACTGCTGCAAGGCAGCATATCAATATCTGATGTAGACTGACTAATATTTGTAACATTGTGAGAATGGTATCTGAGTCTGTAAATAATGCCATTTGTTGGCATTAGCCCCTAACTTGCCTTTTGACTCAAGTGACATCAGAGTCAAGAGGCAAGTTACGGACTAACATCAACAGATGGCATTAATTACAGAGTCAGATGCCTTCCTATAATGTCATGAACATTACCCAATCATCATCAGATACTGGCATACTGCCTCACAGTTGTGAGTTGCAGCCCATGTTGCTGTTGCAAGTAAAGTCAGAAGATACACTACTAGTCACAGAATCAAAACAATAATGAAAACATCGGAAGCTCTGAACCAGTTGTAATCTAATAGAAATATCTGGTGTAATTGAGTAATTATTCAAATAGATACTTAACAATGAAAGGTACTGAAAATATAATTAGCCTAAACTTGGTATGCTACTCTGGGACCAGAAAGTTTTCTCATAGACGAAACTTCGTCAATGTGGTATGTAAATTTAGTTAAATTTATAACTGTTTGGGAGGAAAATTATTAGAATAAGGAAACAGTTCAGTTAAATTATTGAAAGACAAAACACTGTACTTGACCAAAACCATTACTCTCAAGGTTCACAAGTGACTAAAATGAGATCCCACAATCCCATTTTCCATGACTATATTGCTGTAAGCTTCCTCAAGAGATCAGAATTTTTAGCATTTTGATGTAATTTGGAAAATGGTAATGTCAGCATGCAATATTTTAGTATCTTCATTAAAGCTGTGAATAATTTCTGCACTGGTGTTCCTGTAAACTTCATGTCTGTTCAACAGTGGCTTCATTAAGTTTCATGCTCACTGCTTAGAAGAGTAACTGTGCTCAACATAATACAAGTGTCTTGTCATTTTTGGATAACTAATGGCTGTTAATATTTTTGCGACAACAGTGAAACTTTTTATACTCTGTGCTTCTAAACTCAATTCGTGCAGCTGCAGTTTCTTTGCATTTTTGTGTGGGCTGCTATCAGACTTATGATCACTTTAGGTACTGTGGAAGTCACAACTTGGCTATTCAATGCCTGTTTGCTTAATTATTGTATACCTGCTCAGTAGGTCCAGATAACAATAAACTTGCTATGGATGTGCATTATATCAGTATTACTTTTAGAGAGATTTACTTGCACTCCAAGAATATAATCCTGTATTATATATTCCTACTGTTTACCTGGGTGTGTGTCTTTACCAGGGTTCTGACTTACATTCCCTTCACTTGACTAACTGAATGTTTTCCTGTGCCATGAGTAAGTCTTTCATTCTGGATGTTCAGCATAAAAATGATTTTTGCTTTTGATGTTTCTAGTAACTTTGATTCTGATGTTCCAGTATTAGATTAAGATTCTTTATTGGTCATTCAGCATTATTACATGCAATAGACTTTGTCAGTTCGCTTAACCTATTAATTTTCGAAAATAAATTTTTACATATTTAAGTTGATATTGGGCATTTCTAAAAATTCTTCTAATGAATAGAATGGATTAGTTAACAAGAAGTTATGTACATTTTCTTTAAATAATTTGTCAGGCTTGATTGTGCATTCTTAGGTAATTTGTTATATATTTTAATTGCCATATACTTATGACTATTGTTAGTTTTAGCTAATCTATTTTGTGGCAACAGCAGAAAAGTACAGGTTCTTGTGTAGTAGTCATGCCTTTCATTTGTTACACTTAAATTAGGTAGCTCAGCAAGTATGTAGATAATGCTGTCAAGAATATATAAATTAATAACTGTTAAAATTCTACATTTAATGAACAATGGTTAACAATGTGTCCTATTATCTATATTAGCCATTATTCTGATTGCTTTCTTCTGGATCACCATAATTTCATTTATTTTTCTGTTGTTTCCCTAGAGTATTAAACCATACCTTAAAACAGATTGAAAAAAAGGCAAAGTACACTGTCCTTACATACTCAAATGTCACACAACACATCAGTCTCTTCAACAAATATATAACTTTTGATAACCTAATCACTATGTGATCAACATGAGAGTTCCATGTTAGACTGTTGTCAAGTATGATACCTAAAAACTGTGCTTTTTGTTTTCCTATTTTTGTAGTCTTTGATAGACTGAACCATATATTCTGGATCTTTTCCTCATTTAATAGTAGAGTATTTGCATTAAACCATGATGTTGCATTTTCTTTTACCAATTTCATACCACTTACAAGGTTGTCAAATACATGGTTTACAGATAGAAAAGTTGTATTATCTGCATACCTATATGTCTTCACATCTATATTTCTTGGTAAGTCATTTATGTGTGCAAGGTAGAGAAGTGGTCCCAATTTAGATCCCTGCGGCACTCCATGTTGAACCTCGAGTGCGTTTGACAGACGACTTCCTGAACTCACCACCTGTTTCCTTTTATTGAGGTACCATTTGATGAGTTTTAAACTTTTATCATATATTCCATAGTACTCAAGTTTAGAGAGCAAAACTGAGTGGTCAACACAGCCAAAGGCTTTCCTCAGATCACATAAGGTTACCTGTGTGTGAGCATAGTCCTCAAATGCTGCTAAAAGGTGTCTGACTAAGAGCTCTGTAGCATGTATAGCTGACCTTCCTTTTCTGTAACCAAACTGTGATGCACTTAACGTATCATTTAGTTCTAGGTAGTCATACATCTGTGGATATATTATGCCTTCAAAGACTTATCCTAGTACTGGAATTAGTGAAATTAGTCTGTAGTTTGCAGTATCTGATTTGATACCCTTCTTAAAGACTGGAGTCACCTTGGACAGTTTGATAGGATCAGGAAAAACCGCTTCTATGGGACACAGGTTTATAGAATATGTTAATGATGCAGCAATGTATTGTATGATTTCTTTCAATAGATTATTTGATATATTATTAATATCTGTACTGTATGAATTTTTCATTTCTATAACTATTTTAAGAACTTCATGTTGGCGTACCTCTTTAAAGTGTTTCACTGATGATCAGGCCCTATTATGATTTAGGTTTGCACTCTTAAGATAATCTATGTATGTTACATTGGGTTTACTGATCAACTTTTTGATATCATCAGCACAGCTTACAAAATACTTGTTGAATGTGTCTGCTGGTATTGGGACCGTCCTGTCAAAGTTTCTGACTTCACATTTAACAGTATTAATTACTGACCAGTCTGTTTTGCATTGGTTTTTACTATTTTTTATGAGATTTGTGTTGTATCTTTGTTTTGCCAATTGTAACTCTTTCTTATACAGTTTCTTAGTGGTATTTTCGAGATCCTTAATTTCATTAGAATTATGAACCATAGACCTTGCCGTTGGTGGGGAGGCTTGCGTGTCTCAGTGATACAGATAGCCGTACCGTAGGTGCAATCACAACAGAGGGGTATCTGTTGAGAAGGCAGGCAAATGTGTGGTTCCTGAAGAGGGGCGGTAGCCTTTTCAGCAGTTGCAGGGGCAATGGTCTGGATGATTGACTGATCTGGCCTTGTAACACTAACCAAGACAGCCTTTTCAGCAGTTGCAGGGGCAACAGTCTGGATGATTGACTGATCTGGCCTTGTAACACTAACCAAGACAGCCTTGATGTGCTGGTACTGCAAACGACTGAAAGCAAGGGGAAACTACAGCCGGCATTTTTCCCGAGGGCATGCAGCTTTACTGTATGGTTAAATGATGATGGGGTCCTCTTGGGTAAAATATTCTGGAGGTAAAATAGTCCGCCATTCGGATCTCTGGGCGGGGACTACTCAAGAGGACGTCGTTATCAGGAGAAAGAAAACTGGCGTTCTATGGATTGGAGCATGGAATGTCAGATCCCTTAATCGGGCAGGTAGGTTAGAAAATTTAAAAAGGGAAATGGATAGATTAAAATTAGATATAGTGGGAATAAGTGAAGTTCGGTGGCAGGAGGAACAAGACTTTTGTTCAGGTGAATACAGGGTTATGAATACAAAATCAAATAGGGGTAATGTAGCAGTAGGTTTAATAATGAATAACAGCGACGCATTGGTTCGTGCCTTCCACACCATTTTAATCCTTCATTTATATGCTACTGTGTACACTTTTTTTTCAGATTTGTAATCAAATAGTTTGTCTCACTTTGAAGCTTGATAATTGAGAGCTTCGATTATCATGTTCATTTCAATTTCTGTTGCTTTGTTGGTAACTACCTTAACATTTCGCTTTACATTGTTCATCATCTTTCTCTAAGACTAATTATGCTTTTAGTTCACAGTCACAATACATTAGTTTCTCCGATCTGTTAGCAGTTATTAATATTATTATTATTTTAATTCATTTTAATCGTTATATCTATTCATTAGATTCATTGAAATTATCACTGTCATTTCAACAAAAATTTTCTTTTTACTAGATTTGAGGATCAATCAGTCACATGTGATCAGTCTCTCACATGAGGACAGAACACCATTCAAGAAAATATTCAAATTCCTTATCTCGATCTCGGTTTGCGTCTCGGATTGACTGTAAAAGGAAAAATAAAGACATTTCAGAACTAGCTTTTCCCGATTTCGTTCACGCGTTTCCTTTTGAAATTCGTATGTCAAACCAGCCTTCCACGTCAACCGCATTTCTCAATCTGTGACGATATGTCTACACGACGGGTTTAGGCGGGTTAGGATATTTACACAAATTCAGAAGAAAGACATAGATATAACAGAACATAGGAGAAGAAATCTAGCAAACAACTCCTTGTTCCTTATTACTTAGAAATTAATTTTCCTTTGCGCCGTACGTCTGCATATGCGCTGCAATTAAGAACTAGCTGCTTTTTTTTCCGGCGGTTACATTGTCATTTTATTCTCGCGTTGACGCCTGCTTGCGCTACACTGCATTGACCTCTGTAGATGACATTAAGTCATCATTGCTTTGTCCTTGTCACTTACGTCTTATACGTGGGTTTTATTTCACTTATGGCTTTGAATGTATCTGACCTGTGTATTGCAATTACAATTAATGCTACGTTGCTTATCTAGCTGAAGGATACTGATTTGGTGGTCATGTTGGTACTTATAAGTAACTCACATGCTTCGTAAACATTACGTTATTTTAATGCAGAGATGAACCTGTACATTAGAACTTAATCTAGACATAGCTGACTTAGAAACTAGTTACTTGTATTCCTTTTTATTGGGATCAGGAACCAATAATTAGCTGAATTTTTAGATATAAATTAAGAGGGGGGAAGAAAAAATACAACAACTTAAACATTAGTGTCACGCAATATTTTGTGTAATGTAATATCTTGTACAGACATCTTTTATTAAACTGACATGTTCCACATCATTACGAAGTGTCGTATTCATGATCTATGGAAAAAGTATTAATCTAATCTAATCTAATCAATCGACCCTTGTCCTTGACGTAAATAAATTTCGTTTCTCGATCATTGCTCCGTGAACTTAAAAAAAATTTCTTACATACTATGCTTTATTTTTATTTCTTTACCATTTCATATCGCAGAAGCCGACTTGTTAGGCACATCCTTCGCTTTTATTTATTTATTTATACGTCAAGTTCCATAGGACCAAATCGAGGAGCAAATCTCCAAGATCATGGAACGTGTCACTACATGTACTTAGAACATAAAAGTAATAACAGATAAAAATAAATGTTCATGAACCTGCAAGAATATCAGTCCATAAGTTTAAGCAGACGCTATCAGCTATAAAATGAGAATCAGCTTAATTTTTCAAGGAACTCCTCGACAGAATAGAAGGAGTGACCCACGAGGAAACTCTTCTTTTTCTATTTGAAAGCGCGTGGATTACTGCTTAGAATTTTGAATTCGAGTGGCAACTTATTGAAAATGGATGCAGCAGTATACTGCACACCTTTTTGCACAAGAGTTAAGGAAGTCTGATCCAAACGGAGGTTTGATTTCTGCCGAGTATTAACCGAGTGAAAGCTGCTTATTGTTGAAAATAAACTAATATTGGTAACAAGAAACGAAAATAAATAACGAATATACATATTGAGAGGCCAATGTCAAAATACCCAGACTCTTGAACAGAGGTCGACAAGAGGTTCGTGAACTCACACCACTTATTGCCCGAATCGCCCGTTTCTGAGCCAAAAAACTCCTTCTAGAATGGGAAGAGTTACCCCAAAACATAATACCATACGACATAAGTGAATGAAAATAAGCAAAGTAGACTAATTTATGTGTCAAAGGATCACTCACTTTCGATACCGTTCGAGTAGTGAAAATGGCAGTATTAATTCTTTGAACAAGATCCTGAACGTGGGCTTTCCACAACATCTTACTATCTATCTGAACACCTAGGAATTTGAACTGTTCAGTTTCACTAATCATATGCCCATTCTGTGAGATTAAAAGGTCAGGCTTTGTTGAATTGTGTGTTCGAAACTGTAAAAACTGAGTCTTACTGTGATTTAACGTTAGTTTATTTTCTACAAGCCATGAAATGATGTCATGTACTGCACTACTTGGAACCAAGTCAATGTTGCACACAACATCCTTTACTACCAAGCTAGTGTCATCAGCAAACAGAAATATTTTAGAGTTACCCATAATACTAGAGGGCATATCATTTATATAAATAAGGAACAGGAGCGGCCCCAACACTGATCCCTGCCCCCCCCCCCCCCCCACCCCCCACTTGACAGTACCCCACTCAAATCCCCCATCACAGCCGTTATCAACATTGTGAATAATGACCTTTTGCTGCCTGTTGCTAAATTAAGAGGTGAACCAATTGTGATCTACTTCTTTTATTCCATAATCGTCCAACTTCTGGAGCAATATTGTGAGATCAACATAGTCAAATGCCTTTGTTAAATCAAAAAATACGCCAAGCGTTCGCAGCTTTTTGTTTAGCCCATCCAGTACATCACAGAGAAAAGAGAATATGGCATTTTCAGTTTCAAACGACTTCTAAAGCCGAATTATACATTTGATAGCAAATCGTGTGATATAAAATGATCAATTAAACTTACATACACAGCCTTTTCGATAACTTTTGCAAACACTGAAGGCACAGAAATAGGTCTAAAATTATCTACATTATCCCTTTCTCCCTTTTTATAAAGCGGCTTTACTACTGAGTACTTCAATCGCTCAGGAAACTGACCATTCCCAAAGGGAAAATTACAAATATGGCTAAATACAGGGCTAACACGTGCAGCACAGTACTTTAATATTCTACTAGACACTCCATCATAACCATGAGAGTCCTTAGTCATTAGTGATTTAATTATTGACTCCTTCTCCCTCTTGTCTGTATCACAGAGAAGTATTTCAGACGTCAATCTTGGAAAAGCATTTGCTAAGAAATTTATATGATTTCCTGTAGAAACTAAATTTTTATTTAATTCACAGCAATGCTCAGAAAATGGTTTTTAAATACCGTACATATATCTGATTTATCATTAACAGAAATATTATTAGTGTGAATTGACTTTATATCATGAACCTTGTGCTGCTGACCAGACACTTCCTTCACAACTGACCATATGGCTGTAATTTTATCCTGTGAATTAGCTATTCTATTTGCATACCACATACTTTTTGCCTTGCTAATAACATTTTTAAGCACCTTACAATACTGTTTGTAATGGGCTACTGTAGCTTGATTGTGACTACTTCTAACATTTTGATATAATTCCCCCTTTGTTCTACATGATATCCTTATCCCACTAGTCAGCCAACTGGGCTGTCCATTACTGCTAGTACCCCGTTTAGAATGTTCTAATGGAAAGCAATTCTCAAAGAGAATAAGAAATGTGTTATGGAAAGCACTGTATTTATCATCTATATTATCGGCACTATAAACACCTTACCACTCTTGTTCCTTGACAAGTTTTGAAAACCTCTCTATTGTTATTGGATTAACTTTCCTACATAGTTTGTAATTAAATATGACATTGGTTTGAGTACAAAACCCTTTTAGTGTTAAAATTTGTGCATCATGGTCTGAAAGGCCATTCACCCTTTTACTAACAGAATGCCCATCTAGTAATGAAGAATGAATCAAAATATTGTCTATGACTGTGCTACTGTTCCCATTTCATTTTTGTCTCCTAAATATTATTTCCTTAAAACTAAATCTTAAAACTGGAATTCTTAGAGTTGATCACTTTCTTTTTCGAACAAGAACTTTTTTATTTATCAGCTTGTCTGTACTTAAATTATGGCTCAAGATAACATATTTTAAATTCTCTGCTGTATAGCAAGATAGACGCACTGTCGAGTAATTTTTTCTAAGCTTTTTCTTTTCTTTTTTTTTTTAACGAAGTCAGATCACTTGTCACTTAGTCAGTAGCGGCTAACCTTCTCTTGCCATTATAAATCTTTCGTTTTGACTTCTTCTGTAGCATGATACTTTTTAACATCAGAGTGATGGTATAACCCTTTTATTTTTCCATTTGCGGGATCAGAAATCAGATAACAACCTGTGTGCGGTATACCAAGGATCTCGTAAGGTGCCTCAAAAAGACTTTGTCATTTTCGATTTTTGCGTAAGAGCAACGATGGCTTAAAGTGTGTTTTTAGCAAGACCTATTCGCCTACTTTGTAAGTTAACACCTTATTAACACACCTTGCATAAATTGGTTTCGGTGGCCAACATTGTTAGAGCTTGTCTTATTCTGGCGTCTAAACTAGCGCTTGTGCTGTTACACTAAGGAATTGAATTGACCCATTCATTTTTCTCTTGGGCAGAAGACATAAACTCACTCGGAGTGAAACCAGTAGACATGTGTGGTAGATTATTCACAATTTCCTCGAAACGTGACACAATGTCAACTCAGCGAAAAAAATTGTTCAAATGGCTCTGAGCACTATGGGACTTAACATCTATGGTCATCAGTCCCCTAGAACTTAGAACTACTTAAACCTAACTAACCTAAGGATATCACACAACACCCAGTCATCACGAGGCCGAAAAAATCCCTGACCCCACCGGGAATCGAACCTGGGAACCCAGGTGTGGGAAGCGAGAACGCTACCACACGACCACGAGCTGCTCAAGCCAGCGAGTCTGCTGATTTGGTATACAGGGTGTTACTAAAAGGTACGCCAAACTTTCAGGAAACATTCCTCACACACAAATAAAGAAAAGATGTTATGTGGACATGTGTCCGGAAACCCTTAATTTCCATGTTAGAGCTCATTTTAGTTTCGTCAGTATGTACTGTACTTCCTCGATTCATAGCCAGTTGGACCAATTGAAGGAAGGTAATGTTGACTTCGGTGCTTGTGTTGACATGCGACTCATTGCCCTACAGGATGTGCATCAAGCACATCAGTACGTACCATCAACAGGTTAGTGTTCATCACGAATGTGGTTTTACAGTCAGTGCAATGTTTACAAATGCGGAGTTGGCAGACGCCCATTTGATGTATGGATTAGCACGGGGCAATAGCCATGGCGCGATACGTTTGTATCGAGACAGATTACCAGAACGAAGGTGTCCCGACAGGAAGACGTTTGAAGCAATTGATCAGCGTCTCTGGGAGCACGGAACATTCCAGCCTATGACTCGCGACTGGGGAAGACCTAGAACGACGAGGACACCTGCAATGAACGAGGCAATTCTTCGTGCAGTTGACGATAACCCTGTCAGCGTCAGAGAAGTTGCTGCTGTAAAGGTAACGTTGACCACGTCACTGTATGGAGAGTGCTACAGGCGAACCAGTTGTTTCCGTACCATGTACAGCGTGTGCAGGCACTATCAGCAGCTGATTGGCCTCCACGGGTACAGTTCTGCGAATGGTTCATCCAACAATGTGTCAATCCTCATTTCAGTGCAAATGTTCTCTTTGCGGGTGAGGCTTCATTCCAACGTGATCAAATTGTAAATTTTCACAATCAACATGTGTGGGCTGACGAGAATCCGCACTCAATTGTGCAATCACGTCATCAACACATATTTTCTGTAAACGTTTGGGCAGGCATTGTTGGTGATGTCTTGATTGGGCCCCATGTTCTTCCACCTACGCTCAACGGGAGCACGTTCTCATGATTTCACACGGGATACTCTACCTGTGCTGCTAGAACATGTTCCTTTACAAGTACGACACAACATGTGGTCTATGCACGATGGAACTCCTGCACATTTCAGTCGAAGTGTTCGTATGCTTCTCAACAACAGATTCGGTGACCGATGGATTGGTAGAGGCGGACCAATTCCATGACCTCCACGCTCTCCTGACCTCCACCCTCTTGACTTTCATTTATGGGGGCATTTGAAAGCTCTTGTCTACGTTACCCCGGTACCAAATGTAGAGACTCTTCGTTCTCGTATTGTGGACGGCTGTGATACAATACGCCATTCTCCAGGGCTGCATCAGCGCATCAGGAATTCCATGCGATGGAGGGTGGATGCATGTATCCTCGCTAACGGAGGACATTTTGAACATTTCCTGTAACAAAGTGTTTGAAGTCACGCTGGTACGTTCTGTTGCTGTATGTTTCCATTCCATGATTAATGTGATTTGAAGAGAAGTAAGAAAATGAGCTCTAACATGAAAAGTAAGCGTTTCCGGACACATGTCCACATACCATATTTTCTTTCTTTGTGTGTGAGGAATGTTTCCTGAAAGTTTGGCCGTACCTTTTTGTAACACCCTGTATAAGTACGAATGAAACGATTAAACTCCTTGAACACCCGCCCAGTCGGGTTCGACTGCGGTCTAAACTTGGAGATAAGGATTTACCGAATTTGATAACTAGCAAGGAAAAGTCTCCGTCTTTTTCAGCCAAAGTTAGGCCCATTATCTAAGAGAATTGATTCAGGTTTTCCAAATGCTATGAAGGTTAGGGAAGTAGCAGTACTTTGCTATTTTACGCTTACACTTTTCTGGACCAAAGTGTCCCCACGGAATACGTGTATACCAGAGTAAGTGTTCTACATATTCCTGTGGAATGCATACTAGCCAATTTTCTGATGACAATGAGGTTGGGTGGAAAAGAACTTGATTATGCAATTTGTAATATTTGCACATGCGATGGGCAGGATTAGTTTCGAGGATCTGTTTCACACCTCTCCAGTTTCCTGCAATTGGACAAAGATCAAGAAAATATTTCCGATGTATTGGATCCTTCATCAAAAGAATTCTGTAATTTGACATTTGTTCCAAAAGTTCAGTACTGTCCGAAGAGCCTTCAGGAATGCTTGATAGAACATCCGCAATAATGTTATCTTTGCCTTTTATATAGATTATTTTGAAGTCATATTCCTGTAAGAAAAGACACCACCTCATTAAGCGAGGATGCAGGAGTTTACACTAAGAGCCTGATGATCAGAATAGACTTTGATTTTCTTGCCATTGATGTAGTAGTTGAATCTCTTGAAAGACTAAACTACTGCAAGAGCTTCCAATTCAGTAACAGAATAGGATCGTTCAGTTTCTGTAAGAACCCTACTAGCAAAACTAATTACTCTGATGTCTGGTTTTCCATTGGCTTCATGGATCTGGAAGAGACATGCGCCTAACCCCTGAAAACTTGCGTCAGATGACACACAAAATTCCTTTTCCATATCTGGATGATAAAGAATGTTGCTATTCAACAAAGCTTCTTTGATATCGAGGAATGCCTTTTGACAGTCGTCAGTCCAATTCCACTGAGTATTTTTCTTTAACAGTTTCAGTAAATCAAGGTTGCTCATTACTTGCTTTGGTAAAAAGCTTGATCTTTGTCCAATTGCAGGAAACTGGAGAGGTGTGAAACAGATCCTCGAAACTAATCCTGCCCATCGCATGTGCAAATATTACAAATTGCATAATCAAGTTCTTTTCCACCCAACCTCATTGTCATCAGAAAATTGGCTAGTATGCATTCCGCAGGAATATGTAGAACACTTACTCTGGTATACACGTATTCCGTGGGGACACTTTGGTCCAGAAAAGAAGAATGAAGTGAGTCCAAGATAACCTTTAAGTTGTCGTTTTGAAGATGGGATATGAAAATTTTTAATTGCACTTGGCTTAGCCAGATCAGGACGGGTTCCGTCAGATGAAATGACGTGTCCTACGAATTTGATTTCCGCTCGGCCAAAGTGTGACTTTAGCAAGTTGGCAGTGACTCCGTATTCCAGGAATCGCTGTAACACCTTCTGTATTAGTTCAACGTGGCCTCCCCAGGTTTTAGTGGCAATTAAAAGATCATCAACGTAGAGTGTGACTTCATCAATAAGATCTGGACCAAGAACATGATCTAGGGCAGAGATGAATACTCCAGAACTAACATTCAATACAAAAGGCATGATCTGAAATTGGTAGGATCTGCCGACGAAGATAAATGCTCTATACTTTCGTGAGTTAGGATTTAGTCTCACTTGCCAAAATGACATTTTTAAATCTATGCTACTCAAATATTTAATTCCATAAAATCTCTGCAGGAGTTCTTCAATCGCTTCAGGTCTCGTTCGTACTGGCACAACAATTTTATTTATGTTTCATGCGTCAAGTACGAGTCGTACGGTGTTATCCTGTTTCAAAATCGTCAACAAGGGGCTACTATATGGCGAATTAGAATACTCTATGATTTACCAGTTCAGCATTTTATTAATTTCATTACGAACTGCTTCCCTTCTTGCCTACGGTATTGGATATGTCATGTGACAGAAAGTTTGGTGCGGCACCACATCCATAGTATATTCATAGTCTTTTATAATACCGGGTCGTTTTGAAAACACGTTGATATAGTGTGACAACAAATTGAATAATTCCTGTCGCTAAGGTTCGGATAACTCTGTTGATTCTGCAGTCTTATTGGTTATTTCCTGCTGAGAGGGTAAGTCACTGACTGTTATTGTATCATTAAATGTATCACAGCTACCATAAAACAAATTGAAATGATTATGACAAGAAGGTTTTCTGCCTATCCTTTGTAATCTAATGCTATTACAAGTGCCAGAAGTTTTTACTCTTTCTTTCACTAATTCCAGTGCAACTTCTGTCTGCTGTATTAACAGTGTGCAAATGCCTGTATAAAGATCTATTCGGGCTCTATATCGTCATAGAAAATCCATTCCCAAGAGACATGGCACTGCCAAATTCTTGACAACGAGGAAAATACATTTGATGGGTATTGATTGAATCTCCAGTGGTACCCAGGCTTGTATACTGACCTTTTGTGTCTGGGAGCCGATGGCTCCTGTTATTGAACATCCTTGGACGGGTAATGTTGGAATTTTAATTAATGTACTAATTTTCTTATAGAAACATAAGGACGTAGCATTTAGATTTGCACCTGTATCTAGGATTACAGTCTTCAAAATTCCGGCTGTAGGAAGTTTTGTCATAGCTTGCACTCGGTCATCTATCGGTTCATCACCGTCAGTCGTCTCTTTCTCTTGTACTAATTCTTGTCTCATGTCAATCCCGTCATTGTATCTCAGTACAAGTACGTCATGGTTAGTCTCTCCGTCGAAGTGGTCGCCCCCATTCTGTCTCACAGCATCACTTAGGGAGCTTTCAGATGCTGAACTTTGATTTCCTGTTTGTGTGGTTTTGATTGGCCTTCATCACTAGAAAGTTCGACCAATCTGACATTATGAGAACACCGAGGAACAAACTTACTGTTATGCACAAACCTTGTGTCAAAATGTTGTTGCGTTTATTCTGGTGTCCAATACGTGTTACTGTCTTCCGCATTTGCGAAAAATACAGGGGTATTGTACTGCCTTCGCGGGGTCTGATGATTTTTATTACTATTATGATTTCCGGAACTGTTATGGTGAAATCCACCTTCACACTGTGGCTTGCCGTTAAACTGTATGTTTCTGTCATTCCCTGTGCTTGATTTTTACTAGACATGGAGTTGTGTTGGTATGAGTGGGCGTTATCAGCTGTTTGTTGCTGCTGGTAATCTGAGTGTTGGCTGCACGAGTACGGTGCATTCCATGCTATCTGCTCTGATGTTGCCAACCTTTTTGACTGAAACCATTTCCAAACTTCTGCTTGTACGGTTGATTGCCATACTGGTTATCAGTCGTGTTATACATGGGATTGAATCGGTTGTGTTGATTATGTCTATTCCTTTTGTACGGATACCCATTGCCAATCGTTACTATGTTTGTAACCGTTCCCTAGCTTTTCGTAGCCGTTACTCTCGTAATGTTGTGGCCAAGAATTGTGCGGAGTATTCCGCGGTTTGTTAGCTCTCATGTCCTCTTAGATCAGGTCTAGCGAATATAATATCGACAGAAAGGTATCTGGACCATCATCTGGTATGGCTATCAGCTTTTCATGAATCGATATGGGTAATTTAGACTTGAGAATCATAATTACATCTTTACTATTAATAGGGGTATTCCAATACCTGATTTTGCCAAGATATTTTTCGAAGTACTTTCTGAGTCTACTATTCCTGGGGTCAAATTGTTCTTCATTACAGACTTCTTTACGAAGGCGCTTCTGAACACCTTCGCTCCAAAATTTACTGAGGAAACAGAGCTCAAACTCCTCAGACGTTCGGCACTTATCAACCATTTCGGTTCCCCATAGTGCCGATTCGCCACCTATATATCCAGTAACAAATTGGATACGCTGTCTATCAGTCTACGAATTTGGAAAAATGCCAGATTGGGTGGATATTTCGTTTTTACGGGATAAAGGTTTGAAAAACTCAATGCTTTATCATGCTTTCTTCCTTCATCATTTGTAGTATTAAGTCAGATTCTTGGTTTCGGTGACTAACTGGAATATGTGGTGGTGAAGTGTTTTTATTAGATACAACAGGTATTCGGAATTGCCGAAATAATTCATCTTCTTCCTCTGAAGCTAAAGAGTCGGTCTCTGTATTCGGGAACTACTACTCACTTGTGCCTTCTGGTTATTTAGTTGTTCCGTTACCTCTTGCTTCCAATTTGGTAACTGTTGCTGAAGGGTACGCCTAATGCTACCGAGTGCAGACATTATGGTATCTCCGGAGCTTCCAGGAGCTGACAAGATACCAAGAGTGGTTGCTTTCACAGTCTCTACTACGTCTTTGTTAATTTTATTTTCGACAAATTTGTCCTTTCCAGCAATCCAGTTCACATACGTTTCTCTAAATTCTCTCTCATGGCTATCTAGCCTCTCCTTTACTTTCTTTTCAGTTTCCAGAGTCAAGTTTGACATTCCCTCGGTTAGTTTTTCTACCTGCGTAGTTACTCTGTCTAACCTGTCGTTAACCGTGGTTATGGTGGAGTCAAGATTCTTGGTTGCGGTTCGGATGTCTTCTGCCTCGCTTTGCATGGTAGCTAAAGTGTCAAATAGCTCTGAGCACTATGGGACTCAACTTCTGAGGTCATTAGCCCCCGAGAACTTAGAACTAGTTAAACCTAACTAACCTAAGAACATCACACACATCCATGCCCGAGGCAGGATTCGAACCTGCGTTCGAAGCGGTCTCACAGTTCCAGACTGCAGCGCCTAGAATCATACGGCCACTTCAGCCGGCAGCTAAAGTGTCATTCAGTTCGAAAATTATTCCACTTCGCATTTGAGAAACAGCATCTTTAACTTGCTTTGCTGCTTCTTTGCGTACGTTATCTCTAACAGTTTTTATTCCTTCGCTTACTGTAGAAAGTTTATCTTCAAACATTTGCCTATTTTCCTCTTTCATTTGACGATTTTCGTCTTTCAAATAATTTTTAATGGAATTCACCATTTGGCGATTTCCGTCCTGAATCATTTGACTCAGTAGCTGTTTGAATACATCTTCTGTCACTACCCTTGAATTGCTTTCACCTGCCTCCCTTGTAACCTGTATATGGCTACGAGTACTAGTGGCAGAAATTATGCTGACACTGTCTGGCTCAGGTACCGGTAACATTATGGTGTGAGGCATCAAGGCCATAAGATTTCCCACTTCACTTTCTACAATTGTTTCGATTGGTGTCTCAGCCCTACTAATTATCCTGCGGGACCATAAGCGACGCGACACTTCACTCGTTTAATTCTGTTCATTTGAATCTACTGATGACATTTTATCGTCTGCCATAGCTCACTTATTTACAAACAGTAAGTCAATGAAGTTCGTTTGAGCTACGGCCGTCAGCTGTAGGTAGCATTCATCTCACGCTAGTTGAGGAGAGCCCTACGTCATTGTGACGTAGGCACGCGTCATCATGAGTTTCACGAGTTGTCCTATTGACTGTTGTGTGCATTCTGTATATATTGACTGTTGTGTGTGTCTTGAATCTGCATTGTTATTTGTTTATGTGCTTTCATTGTCCTATTGCCCGGTGTTGCTAGCGTGTACGTCGTACTGAACATGGGCTCTAACGGAGATGAGAGAACTTTCGAGCAGATCCATGGATATAGTCTGAAAGATTTCACTATGTTTCTTAGTTGAGTTACCACACGAAGGCAAAATTAAATGGAAGTAGATGGTTTAATGTTTCTAGCAACATTGGGAATTATCTTCAGAACCACTTCAATCTCAGTTTAACGTTTCTGCCCATATGAATTATGTACAATTCATTGGATTTTATAAAAATACGAAACACTTTAATTTCTTCCTATTTCATGTTTTTACACACGATTTATTCAATATTAATCGGATTGAAAACATGACTAGACACTTTTTAACTTGCGTTATGGTTATGATTCCTTCATTCAGATATTCGTTGCGTTCCCGAAACACACAATAACATCCATCATTCTTTGGATTGCAGCTTAATAATTAATTACTTCAGTTTTCTGTCCACACGATTTATCCACGATTCGTCGGATTTAAAAAAAAAAAAAAAGACATGCTTTTTTGGATTTCGTTATGGGTCCTTCGCTCAGACATGAATTATGTTCATGAAATACACAATAACATCGCAAAATTGTTGGGATTACATTTAACAATTCATTCAGCTGAGATGAGCATATCACACACTTCGTTTGTACACATGTATTTACATTTAGCTTTGACGTTATCGGTACAACTGCAAAGATCGATTTACGCACTCATTTAGTCGATAGGTTATGTACGTCACGATGACGTAGCGTTACGTCATTATGACATAGGGTTCTCTAAAAATGTGAAATAGGAAGAAATTAAAATGTTTCGTATTTTTATAAAATCCAATGAATTGTACATAATTCATGTGGGCAGAAACGTTAAACTGAGATTGAAGTGGTTCTGAAGATAATTCCCAATGTTGCTAGAAACATTAAACCATCTACTTCCATTTAATTTTGCCTTCGTGTGGTAACACAACTAAGAAACATAGTGAAATCTTTCAGACTATATCCATGGATCTGCTCGAAAGTTCTCTCATCTCCGTTAGAGCCCATGTTCAGAACTACGCACGCGCTAGCAGTACTGGACAATAGGACAATGAAAGCACATAAATAACAATGCACATTCAAGACGCACACAACAGTCTATATGACAACTCGTGAAACTCATGACGCGTGCCTACATCACTGTGACGTAGGGCTCTCCTCACCTAGCGTGAGATGAATGCTACCCTACTCTGGACCGTAAAGAAAGTATGGCTGCACACTGGTCAAAATAAATGAAAACTAAGGCTGGTCAGCTCCGTGAACAGGCAGCGGACATTTAAAACAAGTGATATGCAATACACAACAATGGAATTTAAACAATACTTAACGAAATCACCAATCTACTAAATGCAACCTACTGAATTCAAAGTAAATTTTCACTGCAACTACTAAAGATCGTCACAAGAGCCAGGCCTGAAAAAACTGTACCATCTGGTGAGCAAGATGTATGAGACAGGCGAAATACCCTCAGACTTCAAAAAGAATATAATAATTCCAATCCCAAAGAAAGCAGGTGTTGACAGATGTGAAAATATCCGAATTATCAGTTTAATAAGACACGGCTGCAAAATACTAACACGAATTCTTTACAGACGAATGGAAAAACTGGTAGAAGCCGAATTTGGGGAAGGCGGTTTGGATTCCGCAGAAATGTTGGAACATGTGAGGCAATACTGACCCTATAACGTATCTTAGAAAATAGATTAAGGAAAGGCAAACCTACATTTCTAGCATCTGTAGACTAAGGGAAATCTTTTGACAATATTGACTGGAATACTCTCTTTCAAATTCTAAAGGTGGCAGGGGTAAAATACAGGGAGCGAAAGGCTATTTACAATTTGTACAGAAACCAGATGGCAGTTATAAGAGTCGAGGGACACGAAAGGGAAGCAGTGGTTGGAAAGGGAGTGAGAAAGGGTTGTAGCCTCTCTCCAATGTTATTCAATCTGTATAATGGGCAAGCAGTGAAGGAAACAAAAGAAAAATTCGGAGTAGGTGTTAAAATCCGTGGAGAAGAAATAAAAACTTTGAGGTTCGCCGATGACATTGTAATTCTGTCAGGGACAGCAACGGACTTGGAAAAGCAGTTGAACGGAATGGACAGTGTCTTGAAAGGAGGATATAAGATGAACATCAACAAAAGCAAAACGAGGATAATGGAATGTAGTCCAACTAAATTGGGCGATGCTGAGGGTATTAGATTAGGAAATGAGACACTTAACGTAGTAAAGGAGTTTTGCCATTTGGGGAGCAAAATAACTGATGATGGTCGAAGTAGAGATGATATAAAATGTAGACTGGCAATTGCAAGGAAAGCGTTTCTGAAGAAGAGAAATCTGTTGACAATGAGTATAGATTTAAGTGTCAGGAAGTAATTTCTGAAAGTATTTGTACGGAGTGTAGCCACGTATGGAAGTGAAACATAGACGATAAATTGTTTGGACAAAAAGAGAATAGAAGCTTTCGAAATGTGGTGGTACAGAAGAATCCTGAAGATTAGGTGGATAGATCACCTAACTAATGTATGAGGTATTGAATAGAATCGGGGAGAAGAGGAGTTTGTGGCACAACGTGACTAGAAGAAGGGATCGGTTGATAGGACATGTTCTGAGGCATCAAGGGATCGCCAATTTAGTATTGGAAGGCAGCGTGGAGAGTAAAAATCGTAGAGGGAGACCAAGAGATGAATACACTAAGCAGATTCAGAATGATGTAGGTTGCAATAGGTACTGGGAGATGAAGCAGCTTACACAGGATAGAGTAGCATGGAGAGCTGCATCAAACCAGTCTCAGGACTGAAGACCACACAACAACAACTACTTTTACTTTGCCAAGGCACTTCAACAGCAGTAGCTTATTTTTTAGATTCTCCAGTTCTTTGGTGCACCACAATTTACCCTTTCTTGTTTTATGATATTTCTTTTGAACAAGACGAGCTTTTAAAGTACCTATTAAGAAATTGTGCAATGTGTCATAAACTGTTTGGGCACTGGAATCACAGTTTTGAAATAATTTGTCCCAGTTAGTTATGCTCAGCTGGGGTGTTTGTTTTCTGAGATTGTGTTTTCTTAATATTAAGGTATTACATTTTGTTAACTTTTGTGCAGCCTTGCTCTCATCCCCTTTTATAAAATGTCTTAATTCTGCTGTTAACATGGAGTGGTCTGAGAAAACAAATTCCTTTTCCTTGGTGGAGTACATGTCATCAACACAATTGTCAAAAGCATTATGCAAGCATGCTTTTAGTCTGGTTGGTTCTGAATTTACATAATGGAAGTTGTGTTGCCTCAGCATATTCAGTAACTTATTTACACTGGGTTTGTTACATGTTACCTCAAAGCTTGAATTTAAGTCTCCCCCAATTGCAGTTACACAGTGTTTCCACTTGGTTATGTAGCAGAGTACATTGTCTAAATAATCTAAAAAAAGTTTTATCATCTGAGTCGGGAATGGTATGTATATACTATGATAAGTTTCATTATATCGCACATGATCCCAGTAATTTCAAAGTGTTTCTATACACATGACCAACTAAGATCTAGTGCTCTATACTCTATTTCAATTGAAACTTAGATAACAGTACAGAATTATGGCACTGAGATCTGCAAAAACTGTTTTCCATGTTTATAACCTTCTGGTACATAGTATTGTATTTGTTCTGGTTTAAGCCAATGTTCAGATAGACATAAGTAAGAATACTTATTCTGTGGCAATAACTCCTCCAGAATTTCAACTTTACCTTCAAGACCCTGAATGTTTACAAATTAGTGAAAGGTAAATCAATCTTTCTTCTTCAGTCTCATAAAGTGACAAATTAATTAATGACACAGTTTTAAGCACATTTTCCCTAAATTAATATGAATGATAATTTATGCAAACTCTGAGTAATTTGATTTAAATAAGCAGGAGATGATTGGTTATTACAAGGAACTAATTTTTTATTAAACAATGGAAAATCCAGGATGGAATGTAACAATATTATGTACAGCTTAGTTGCTACAACATGGAAAACAGTTTTTGCAGATCTCAGTGCCATAATTCTGTACTGTTATCTATGTTTCAATTGAAATAGAGTATAGAGCACTAGATCTTAGTTGGGCATGTGTATAGAAACACTTTGAAATTACTGGGATCATGTGCGATATAATGAAACTTATCATAGTATATATATACCATTCCCGACTCAGATGATAAAACTTTTTTTAGATTATTTAGACAATGTACTCTGCTACATAACCAAATGGAAACACTGTGTAACTGCAATTGGGGGAGATTTAAATTCAAGCTTTGAGGTAACATGTAACAAACCCAGTGTAAATAAGTTACTGAATATGCTGAGGCAACACAACTTCCATTATGTAAATTCAGAACCAACCAGACTAAAAGCATGCTTGCATAATGCTTTTGACAACTGTGTTGATGACATGTACTCCACCAAGGAAAAGGAATTTGTTTTCTCAGACCACTCCATGTTAACAGTAGAGTTAAGACATTTTATAAAAGGGGATGAGAGCAAGGCTGCACGGAAGTTAACAAAATGTAATACCTTAATATTAAGAAAACACAATCTCAGAAAACAAACACCCCAGCTGAGCATAACTAACTGGGACAAATTATTTCAAAACTTTATTTTTTATTAAACAATGGAAAATCCAGGATGGAATGTAACAATATTATGTACAGCTTAGTTGCTACTCCCCATATAGTGGATATGCTGAGTCGCAGATAAGCACAAGAAATAGACTGTCACAACATAAGCTTTTGGCCAACAAGGCCATTGTCAAAAATAAATGACACGCACATGTGCACACGCACACACACACAAACAGGCACATGCACACACAAGTGCATCTCACACACACATGACCACAATCTGTGGCAGCTGAAGCCACATTACGAGCAGGAGCAGAAGCAGCAGCAGTGCATGATGGGAGAGGCAACTAGTTGGGGGTAAGGAGAAGGTTGAGGTGGGGAGGGGGAGGGATAGCAGGGTAGGAGTGGGGGACACTGAAGTGCTGCTGGGGAGTGTGCCGGGTGAGGTGGAGAGGGAGAGAGGGTAGGACAGCTAGGTGGAGAGGGTAGAGAGTGTAGGACAGCTAGGTGCAGTCAGGAGGTTAGATGGAGAGCAGGACAAAGGTGGGGGATGGGGATGAAAAGGAGAGAAGTAAAAAGTGTGTTGGTGAAATAAGGGGCTGTGTAGTGCTGGAATGGAAACAGGGAAGGGATGGATGGGTGAGGACAATGACTAACAAAAGCTGAGGTGAGGAGGGTTATGGGAATGCAGGATAGTTTCTACCTGCTCAATTCAGAAAAGCTGGTATTGGGGAGGAAGGGTCCATATGGCACAGGCTGTGAAGCAGTCATTGAAATGAAGAATGTCACGTTCGGCAGTGTGTTCACCAACGGGGTGGTCCAGTTGTTTTTAGGCCACAGTTTGTTGGTGGCCATTCATGCAGACAGACAGCTTGTTGGTTATCATGCCTACATAGAATGCAGCACAGTGGTTGCAGCTTAGCTTGTAGATCACATGTCTGGTTTCACAGGTAGCCCTGCCTTTGGTGAGATTTGTGATGTTTATGACTGGACTGGAGTAGGTAGTAGTGGTGGTGGTGGTGGTGGTGGTGGTGGTGGTTGTGTTTGGAGGATGTATGGGACAGGTCTTGCATCTATGTCTATTACAGGGATGTGAGCCATGAGGTAAGGGTTTGGGAGGACGGTTTGTGTAGGGATGGACAAGTATATTGTACAGGTTCGGTGGATGGCAGAATACCGTTGCAGGAGGGGTGGGAAGGATAGTGGGCAGGACTTTTTCCACTTTCATTTTAGGGTACGATGAGTAGTCGAAACCCTGACGGGAGGATATAATTCAGTTTCTTCGGTACTGGATGGTACTGAGTTATGAGGGGAATGCTTCTTTGTGGCCGGATGGAGAGACTGGGAGGTGGTGGGTGACTGGAAAGATAAGTCACAGGAGATTTGTTTCTGAACAAGGTTGGGAGGATAACTATGGCCTGTGAAGGTCTGAGTGAGACCCTCAGTATATTTCGAGAGGGACCACTCGGCACTGGAGATGTGACAACCACAGATGGCTAGGCTGAGGGGTTTAGGATTCTGGGTGTTTAGGAAGGATTCCTCTAGATGGCCCATGAATAGGTTGGCATAGGATGGTGCCATATGGGTGCCCAAAGCCAAAAGCTTATTTTGTGCAGTCTTTTTGGTGTGTCTATCTCCAATTCAGCTTCTCCACTATATGGTGAGTAGCAACTTCCCTTTTCATAATTTTTATTATATATATATATATATATATATATATATAAAACAGAAAGAAACTTCCACATGGAAAAAATATATTAAAAACAAAGATTCTAAGACTTACCAAGCGGGAAAGCGCCGGCAGACAGGCACATGAACAAAACACACAAACACACACACAGAATTACGAGCTTTCGCAACTGGCAGTTGCTTCGTCAGGAAGGAAGGAAGGAGAGGGAAAAATGAAAGGATGTGGGTTTTAAGGGAGAGGGTAAGGAGTCATTCCAATCCCGGGAGCGGAAAGACTTCCCTTAGGGAAAAAAAGGACAGGTGTACACTCGCGCACACACACACACACACACACACACACACACACACACACACATATATCCATCCGCACATACACAGACACAAGCAGACATATTTAAAGGCAAAGAGTCAAAGACTCTTTGCCTTTAAATATGTCTGCTTGTGTCTGTGTATGTGCGGATGGATATGTGTGTGTGTGTGTGCGAGTGTACACCTGTCCTTTTTTTCCCTAAGGGAAGTCTTTCCGCTCCCGGGATTGGAATGACTCCTTACCCTCTCCCTTAAAACCCACATCCTTTCATTTTTCCCTCTCCTTCCTTCCTTCCTGACGAAGCAACTGCCAGTTGCGAAAGCTCGTAATTCTGTGTGTGTGTTTGTGTGTTTTGTTCATGTGCCTGTCTGCCGTCTGCCGGCGCTTTCCCGCTTTGTATATATATATATATATATATATATTAAATTAAATCTGTTAGTAAGCCCATGAATACATTCCACATATCATCCAAGACTTTGTGTGGGGTTCTTTTAGAAAGTAATGTAAATTTCTTATTTCAAATCTGTCTTCATACATCCTCCAAGCACTCTTCTCCACTTTCTACGTACCAGTGCATTTCCTTCAATAACTTCAGAAATAATCCATGAAATATCTTGTAGAGAATGTTGTATATTAATGTTTCATGAGAACACACAGCAGTTTCTAAGGACTCCAAATGATATACGCAAACAGTTTCTTTTGCTTTTAGAAAGAAAAAGAAATTACGTGATAGCAAATGTGCAATGTAAAACATCTGCTGACACACCTGGTTTTGAGACAAGATTTGATTTAATTGTTCAAGAAATTCTTCTTTTGGCCATTTTGTGAACTGGTGCACTGCCATTATAGAAGAAAATTCTATGAAGGCCCACCCTTTGCTGTTTATCTTAAATTATTGAAAAAAAAAAAAAAAAAAAAAAAAAAAACTTAGCAAAGCAGACATTCTCCCACATACAAATATGTGATTACTGTCTTACCAACTGCAATTTACAGAATTAAAAAAATACAAACATCTCCTAACAAAACTTCAGTCTTCAAACAGTGCAAAGTCCAGGTAGGAATACCAACAATATTATGAAAGGAATAGATTGCTGTTCAATACCTTCAGTTGCAGACAGGCACAACCAAATGATTGTTGCACATTTAGCTTCCAGCCAGAGCTTTATTCTGAAAAGAAAACGCCCACAAAGAGGCACATATGGCCACACTGGTGTTGCATAGAATGTAAGCAGCAATCCAGAGCGAGGTGGGGGAAGGGGGACGAGGATGGGGGAGAGAGGAGTCAGCACTGGCCGGTAGTGTGTGGCAGGAATAGATGGAAGCCAGACAAGGCTGACAGATGCAGTGTCTGGGTGCTATGGGGATGAGAGGAGGGGGGACTGGTGGGGGGGGGGGCAGTGGAAAAGAGGAGGGGGGTGGAAAAGGGGAGGGGCAGAGAAGGTGAAAAAGACTAGTGGTTGCATTCTCTGAGAGCAGCACACAACGAGGATGAGAGGATGTGAACTGGAAGGAGGAGTAGGACAGAGGCATGAAAACTGTTAGGTGGAGGTTGTGGGAACAGAGGTTGAGGCTGGGATAATTTTGGGAGCAGAGAATGTGTTGTGAGGGTAACTCCCATCTGTCCAGTTCAGAAAAGCTGGTGATGGAGGGGAGGATCAAGATAGCCAGGGCTGTGAAGAAACCATTGAAATCAAGGATGTTATGTTCAGGTGCATGTTGTGGCACAGGGTTGTACACTTTCTGCTCTTGCTCACAGTTTGGTGGTGTACATCCCTCCTGGTGGACAGCTGATTGGTAGTCACAGTAATACAAAAAGCTGTGCAATGATTGCAGCAGAGCTGGTATATGACAAGGCAGCTTTCACAGATAGGTTGGGCTCTGATGGGGTAGGATAAGCCTTTGACAGGACTGGAATAGGAAGTGCTGGGTGGGTGGATTGAGCAGGTCTTGCTCCTGGGTCATCCACAGGCACATGATCCCTGTGGCAAGGGGTTGAGATTGGGAGTGATGCAGGGATGGACAAGGATGATGGGGAGGTTGGGTGGGTCACGGAACACCAATTTTGAATGGGTGGGAAGGATCTTCGGTAGGATTTCCCTCATTTCAGGGCATGGTGATAGATAATCAGAGCCCTGCTGAAGAGTGTGGTTCAGCTGTTCCAGTCTGGGATGGTACTGGATGATAAAGAGGGGCACTCCTTTGTACCTGGTTCTTGGGGACTGTGAGAGGATTTGGGTGTGTAGGGATATGGCATGGGAAATCATTTGTCGACAAGGTCTAGGGGACAGTGCTAATCTGTGAAGGCTTTTGAGCGACCTTCAGTATACTAGGCAAGGGAGTTCTTGTCAGTGCAGATAAGCTGTCCCCAGGTGGCCAGGCTTTATAGCAGGGAGTTTTTGATGTAGGTGGGATGGCAGCTGTCAAGATGCAGATGCTGTTAGTGGATTTAATGTGGACAGAGATGAGGATGGAGCCATCAGAGAGGAAAGGTCAATGTCTCAGAATGTGGCACACTGGGTTGAGGAAGACCAGTTGATTTAGATGGGAGAGAAGGTGTAGAGGTTGTGAAGAAATGAGGATACGGTGTCTCGGTCTTGAGTCCAGATCATGAAGAGATCATCAATGACCCTGATCCAGATTAGAGGATTGAGGTTTTGGGAGGCTTGGAAGATTTGCTCTTGATGGCCCACAAAGAGGTTGCTCTTGATGACCCATAAACACGTTGACATAAGAAGGTGTCATGTGGGTGCCCACAGCTGTACTGCTGATTTGTTTATATACGTTCCCTTCAAGGAAGAAGCATTTGTGAGTTAGTAAAAAAAGTTGGTAAGGTGTACAAAGAATGAGGAAGTGGGTGTGGAGTGTGAAGGATGTTGGGAGGTAGTGTTCAATAGCAGAAAGACTGTGGGAATGAGTGATGTTGGTGTGAAGGGAAGTGGCATCAGTAGTGATGAGTTGAGATTCAGGAGGTAAAGGGATGGGGATGGTGGAGAGTTGTGGTTGGGATGTTTGACATAGGAGCTATATTTTGGGCAATAGGTTGGAGGTGTTTGTCAATGAGTGCTGAAATTCTTTCAGTGGTGGCAGAACAACCAACTACAATGGGGCATCCAAGATTGTTTGGGTTTGTGGATTTTGAGAGCATGCAGAAGGTGGTTGTGTGGTGTGTCATAGAGGTGAGGAGGGAAATGGATTAAGGGGACAGGTTCTGGGAATGGCCTAAGACCTTAAGCAGAGACTGGAGGTTATGCTGGACTTCTGGGATGGGATCACTCAAGCAGAGTTTATAGTTGGAAGAGTCAGATAATTGGCAGAGGTCTTCTGCCAGATAGTTACTGTGATGCATAATGACAGTGGTGGAGCCTTCATTTGCAGGTAGGATGAATAGGTCAGGATCTAATTTGAGGCTGTGTATGGTTGTTCTTTCTTCTCTTAGGAAGGGACCTGGGGAAGGATGATGAGGCCAAGTTGGAGGTACGGAATTCCTGAAAGCTGGTTATTAGACATACCAACATAAAAAGCTGTGCAATAATTGCAGCAGATCTGGTACATGACATAACGCCTTCCACAGCTGGCCCAGTCACTGATGGGGTAGGGCAAGCCTGTGATAGGACTGGAATAGGAAATGCTGGTTGGGTGGATTGAGCAGGTCTTGCACCATGGTCTTCCCCAGACATACGATTCCTGTGTCAAGCAGTTGGGATTGAGAGTGGTTTAGGAATGTTGTGATGGAACTTCACTTTAGGAGGGGTGGGAACAATCTTGTATAGGATGTACTTCATTTTGGATATGATGAGAGCTAGTCAAAGCCCTGGCGAAGAATGTGGTTCAGGTTTTCCAATTGAGCGTGTTACTGGGTAAGAAAAGGAGTACTCCTTTGTATCTGATTCTTGGGAGTGATGGATTCTCTACTCCTATCCTCCCCCCTCTCTCCCTCCCCCATAGTCTTGTGAAGCTGCACCTTGCAGCTGTGCCCTCCCACCTCTAGTCCCTGCACACCCCACCAGGTAATGCTGACAACTCTCCTTGTATCCACAACCTGCTAACACTTCCCTTTCTCTTCCCCACTCCAGATTGCTGCTTGCATTCAATGCAGTACCATTGCATTCTGACCAGAGTGGCCGGAGATAGTGTGTAAAAATGGAAATGAAATAATTGTGTGCCATTGTTAGCCAGGAGGCTGTGTCTGGGGAATTTTGGCGACTTGGTGCAAGCCTTATTTCAGGTTATGCCACATTGGGTGACTTGTGCATCAGTGATGACAACACAACACAACACAACACAACACAACACCCAGACCACGAGTGGAGAAAATCTCCAACCTGGCCAGGAACCAAACCCAGGCCCACCGCATTGTAGGCAAGCACATTACCACTCAGCTAAGCAGACGGACATCTTTACAGTGAGTAGTAATCTATCCCTTTCATAATGTTGTAGAGTTTCACTCTTCTGTTGCTGGATAATATGATGCAGTATCCACTGACTGAAACCTATACAATACAAAAATACCCATGCACGTGCACATATACCAGTACACATCCAATCCCAAGGTTACCCTTAATGTGCTAATTGGTGAATCATATCTTCCCTCTGGTCATTCTCTGAATATTAAATGAATTCCATTCAGTAGCAGGTGTCACAATGTCTGAGCTTTCAGCCATTGAGAAAGTTTAATCTTGTCTACATACATTATTGTAAATCTACAATCGAAGTTAGGCGCAAAGTTTTCAGACTGCCCACTAGATGACAACACATCCAGAGGAAGTAATACTTTCATACTTTCACATATATACTATTCCTTCCAAGTCTTGCATGCCTATGGATGAGACCTTCTTGCATGCTTCCCACTGACTGACATCTGGTTACTTCATATTCATACAGCACTTATTGTGAGAGTTATGTAACAAACCCATTTTCTCTAGACATTCTTTGATTATGTTAGGTGGTTCTCTGTTTAAGAGCTCTAACTGTGAACACAACTACAGCACACTTTATCTAAACTAGTCTCCTTTGACTGTGTCTCTCTTCTTGTTAGTGTTTCATTTTTGGTTGTTTAATAAATTGTACCCTTATCAGGACAACAGTTTTAGATGACAAGGAGGTTGAGTTTCATATGTATATTTTTGGTAGTATATAAATGACCAAACTATTGTAAAATTCTTTCAGCAGCAATAGATGCACCATGAATAGTAGCAACAAAAACCAAAGTCACTCATGATATTTGTGTCTTTTCTTATGTAAGTTCAACAAGGGGGTTTGTGAACACAGCACGTTTAAAAATCAGTATTATTGTTAATAATAATAATAATAATAATAATAATAATAATAATAATATTGTGATCACACAATTACTTCGTGTAGTAGTAATTCTTTTCTTACAGCTTTACATAGAATTATTAGTTTGTGTGTAAGCTTTCGAGGACAGACACACAGTTGCAAATTCAGTAGCCCATTTATTGTTGGCAGGAAGAAAAGCACAATATGTAATCATTGCTGAGTGCGCCACTATATCAATTACTTCAACAGAATGAGTATTTACTTTGTTTCACTTAATAATTTCCCCCAAAATAATAGATTTACACACACACACACACACACACACACACACACACACACACACACACACACACACACACACACAGTGCGAGAGCCTGGAGTGCCATTTGACACCTTGATAGGGTAATAGGGTAGAGTAAGTGTCATGTCAGAAGGGGTGGATAGAGGGACAGAAAGCTCGTAGGCGGGAAGAGTGGTTGAGAGTTGGCAGCTATCAGCTTGGAGGGAGGTTGCAGGCTAGGAATGTGAGAGGTAGGAGAGGCAGATGCGCAAGCTAGGCATGTGATGCAAAGATGTCAGAGCCAGTGAGTAACAGTGCACAATAAACATGACAAGGAGAGAGGAACTTGGAGTGGGTGATAGGACAGAGGAAGAAGAGCTATCATCCTTTCCCAATTCACCTCTTCTGGTCATCTTCACTGTACACTGCTCCCCTCCACCCACCCCCATTCCTGCTCTGACACCTGTGCACCACAATCTCTCTCTCTCCCAACCCTCCCCATCTGGCACAACCCCCACCCCACCTTAGTCATCCTGCCGAACTGCACTCCTGGCACTGTGTGTCCAGCATGCACTATGTAGGGGCACAGATCACAGATCTGCGTGCGCACTTTTGTTCATGAGTGTGTACCCTAGTTTGAGAAAGGATTTACTCTGCAAGCTAGCAATTGTTTTCTGTCTTTCTTGTGTGTTCATGTTGAAGATTCAATGTTTTAATTTTTGGTGAGTTGTCTCCTTTACTGTGAATGTATTTACATTCTACCAGAACTTTCTACTACAATTTTACAAGACAATCATTAGATCTCTGAACTTGATAATTACCACAAACATTACTTTTTTGTCTGTGAATGAATTGTTCTTGTGAAATAATACATGGGGTGTGATTCCGATCAGTGTTCACAAACTGCAATGATAGTTTCTCAAAAAAAAAAAAAAAAAAAAAAAAAAAAAAAAAAAAAAAAAAAAAAAAATTGGCACTTCACTATTTGCTCTGTACAATGTGGCAATTTACAGTGTGATCTCTATGTATTAGTATTAGCTTCAATCCCTGCATCATAATATCTTCTTGTGGCACCTTCTTGCAGTGGTAAAAATCACTTATTCCTTTTTCAGTTTGCTGCATCCTTCAAGATGGGAAGTGTCATAAGCACCTCCTACTTATTGTTTCGTCTGTCTGACCAGAAGACAGAACTTATACTTGCCACTTGTGTGTGTGTGTGTGTGTGTGTGTGTGTGTGTGTGTGTGTGTGTGTGTGTGTGTGTCCATCTGCATTTGATGAAGAACTTAGTTGACAACTTAATAATACCCAAAAATATACTTTCAAATGTTCCTGTCTGCCATTCAATCCTTCTTCTAAGAGGTGAATAGCTGTCTATCCTACTTCATATTATTGCAGCTACAGAAAACCTATGAGGTGCTATCAAATTCATTCTTATTATATAGAACCTTCCATGTAAGTAAGAAACGCAATCATATGACACAAGGAAAGGAAGCAAAGTTATTACTTAACACAAAAGAAAATAGCATGTATCTCTCAGTTTTCTAACCAATGGTTGCTTCTCTGGAACCAAAATATAAATGTTACATGAAATTCAAAGGAAGAGGCAGGGGGGGAAAATGTCACAAACAATTATGAATCCATATAGGTTGTAGAATACTGCAACAGTGCCTTGACAGCTACAATATAAATACACAGTACACACATACTTGTTTTATTCCTTGGAAGCATAAAATGGAAATATTGAATTACTTCATCTATAACAAAGATATTAGTGGATGAGGTATCAGAAGTGCAACAACAACAAAAAACAAAAACAATATTTCACTACACAGGTATTCCCACAAGCTATTCTTTTTGAAATGCAGCGAACAATGGAAGGATTTATACATTTGCACGTCCCATTGAAACACTATACAAAAGACAAATAATTTTTGAACACACTGACAAGGTACATATTAGTTAATATATAAAAACCAAACATTCACATGTTTTGATAGTAGCAATCAGGCACCTAGCTATGATACTCTTCATCATCAAATTCACTACTGTCACTATGGTCTGGAGAATCACTAGCTCCATCTTCTTGGCTTCCTGGCGAAAGTATTTCACACCTGGGAAAAAATCAGAAATTGACAAATTAATTGTATTTCAGTTCAGTTAGCAATCTCCACATTAATGGATGTTATGTTGAAAGAAAGTATCATTTATAAACAACTGAAGGAGTAACATTGTTGGTAGACAGCCATAAATAAGACTGAACTTGTGGCTATGCTTTTTAGTCCTTCCTCGGAGCAAAGAGACTAATAGACTAATAACACAGAGCGTGTGTTCCTCCCCCTCCTTCCCACTCAAAAGCGAACATTTACATATGTGAACAGTTAGCTGGTGTCATACCCATGCAAAAGACGGATGTTGGAGAGGAGTTGATATGTAACATAACTGTTTTCACAAGTGACCTTGATGGCCTCTGAAGGCATAGGTAGATGCTTGGGACAGTTTTGGCAAATGGGTCTTTCACAGGGACATGACCTCTATGGCAAGAGATTGGGAGTAAGAGTGATGTCAAAATGCATGGCATAATACTACATTGAGAGGGAATGGAAGAACTGAGCAGTAACGCAGAAACATAAAAGAATAATCAAATGGTGGAGAATCAGCAGCCAAGGTATGAAAAGAGAACATGGAGACTGGATTGCAGGCTTTTTGCTGTAACTACCAATTTTGCATGTGCACAGCTCCACATTTTGAGCATGAAGTTTGTGCTTGATTTGGTCACTAGAAGCCACCCGGCCAGCTAATACAGAAACAGTTGCACATGCAGCCTGCTCGCTGTGCCCCCTGTTGGAAATAATGAATATAGAGGCCGGAGTATTGTATTGTACCTTGTCTTCTAGGAGTGTGTATTGTTCAAGCAATAAATTACAGGGTTCTTGGGTCAGAACACTTTTTGGTGATGAGGATGGGATTTGACTGATGGGATTTGACTCCATGTGTTCCACTTCAATCATTAGTCCTTTGAGTTTACTTTTCATGGAGGCAGTGCTTAAATTCCTTCTTGAGCAACAGCAGGTGCGGACAGTTGCTACATCTACTTCAGCTACTACAGTGGAATAAACTGTGGTTCTGCCAACAACATATCCACTGCAGTTCCCTGTGTGCAATGATGCAGCAGAGTACTGGGGTGCTTCTAATAAATGCCAGTGGCAACATTTCCAGGCATTTGGGGTAACAGATTTAAACTTGTGCAAGGCCCTTTTTTCTGTCAGGGATTTCACCTCACAGGTATTAGTTGTTGTGGAAGCTCGGCCCTTTACAAGAATCTCCAAGTCTTTCTTTTGATCTGATATGAGAGTTACTTTCTACCTATCACTGAAAATATACTTAGTTACTGCTACTCGTGTGCAGTTTTACCAGTACCTAAAGTGGCCAAAACAGTCATACAAGGCATTTGCAGCTGGACTACATGGACTTAGCTGCTGTTGTACTTTGTGACAAACATTCATAAGGAATCCTGTGCTGATCAGAAGGTTCGTGATGCAATCATACTGTTTGCTCCTGGTAGGGAAGTTAAAGAGTGAGCTTATGGCATTAGTGAGCACAGATCAGTCATGTGAAGTTTCATTGGCTGCAGGTGGGCAGATAGAGGCCTGGTCTGAAGTTTCAGAAATCAGTTGCTCTCACCCCTTCCAGCCTTCATTCAGTTTGAAGGAAAACACACACACACTATTGCAGCATTCCAGCAGACATCTCAGCATCATAAGTAATCAGCATTTGTGACAACAACAGTCAGAGTCACAACAGTCACAGCTTCATGCTCTACTGCCTTCATGCTGTCCATTGGTGTTGAATGAAGCAATATTGGCAAGTCCCAAGCAGTGTAACATGTAATAAGTGCCATAAGAAAGGACATGTTGCTTCTGTATGTAACTCCTTTCCAAATCTGAGTGAGGATGAAATGAACATGGACTAAACAATGTGTCAGCAGTGATGGTGTTTCAAAGGAAGTTACACATTGAAGTGTGTGTGTTTAACAAGTCATTGAAAATGCAGGTGGACATGGGTGCAGCAGCAGTATTGCTGAATTCTCAGACTTAAGTGGACTTGTATCCTCCTCCTGTAACTCCAGTGTCACAGAGGATGGCGAGTTATAACAAATAACAGAATCCCATTCTTGGACATTCTTCTGCACCTGTGACTTACAAGGCTATCGTTCATTCATTAACATTCCTGGCTGTGGACAATGCTTACACTGAAAATCTGTTTGATTTGGGCCCTTTTAAACTATTTGGATTCTCCATTGATGATGAAGAGTATTTTGATTTTAGTGCCAAATATTCCTCTCTATTTTCTCCAGAACTGGGTTCTGCTACAGAATTTCAAACTTATATTACAATGAAACAGTCTGCCCACCCTGTTTTTTCCAGTCTCGCCCAGTATTGGTAACTTTACAGGATCAGGTAAAAGCAGAATTGGATCATCTTCACTGCCTTGACTTTATTTGACCTCTTTTTTCCAGTGAAGGATCAGCACCTCTGGTGATAGTAAAAAAAACCTACCAGTGAATAACACATCTGTGATAATTTTTAAAACTCTATTAATGCACAGTCAATCATTGATACCTATCCTCTACTACGCCCTGATGAGATATTAGCAAATTATTGCTGGGAGGAGTGGCACTGTTTTCCAAAGATTGACTTGGGAGAGGCATATTTACAGTTACCACTCAGTGAGGAGTCCAAACTACTACTAGTTGTCAATACCCCATTTGGGCTTTATTGATACCAGCGTTTGCCTTTTGGTATGGCAAATGCATAAGCTACTTTTCAACACTTTTTAGAGCAACTTATTGCATCAGTTTCAGGGCGCATCAACTATTTAGATAATATAGTAATGTCTGGTGTCTCTACAGAGGAACATTTGCAGAACCTTCATGCTGTTTTCTGTTTCGCAATATTATACAGATGTTCCTTTCTACTGGTTATCAGCTTGTGACTGATGCTTTTTCTGAGTTTCTGTATGTGGTATATTGTCTGTCTACTTCTGCAGTGACAACAATTTCTCCTTTGTAAAAAAATTTTTTACCACAGTAGCAGCTTCCAGATTAAATTTGTGACAGTACACAATTTTGCCTAAAAATACCTGTAACTCCTTGATGGATGTGGTGTGTGGAAGCATGGCAATATCATCAGTATGCTGGAGCAGTGATTTAATGCCAGTGTGTGACACTTCAAAACCCAAATAAATAATGGATGGTTGAAAAGAATGTGTCTTATCCATATCGGCCAAAATGAGTGCCGGTAGTAATCAAGAGTACCTGTGACCAATGCTTCAGCGTCATCCGCATGGCTGAGGAGAGGGCGTCGCGACACATTAACCCACCACAACCTCACTTGGGTGGCTGCGCATCAGGTGCACCTCTGCCAGCCCCTTGTGGCCAGTGATCTCACCTTCTCCATTGTTACTGGTGGTGTTTTCACAACTGTCTCCTCTGATGTGGGTGCCCCCTTCAGCTGTCAGGGGTCACGGCGGGACCTCAGTCCCCGCACTGTCAGAGTCAATAATGTCGTACGATCATTTCTCCACTGCTGTTGCCTCCATCGCAGCTAGTGTTGCCTGTCGCACTGCCTTCACTTCAACCTCCTTCCCTGGATATGGATGCTGCACCTGTGTCACTTGTCCTACCATATGGCATCTCACAGGGGGTGGGTGGGTGCCGCACCTGTAAATGCTCACGCCAATTCCAAACCTGTGCACTGGTGGCAGTGTGTCACCTGACTCAACAACTTACATCGAGCACAGAAGAAATGGATGTGATCACAGTGCTCACTTCTTTGCAAAGGAAGAGGAGAGCTGTAACCACCAATTATGTGCGTGCACTGCTTCATAGTTCATTTGCGAAGTTTGTGCTTGATTCAGCCAATAAAGGCCACCCAGCCTGCTAATATGACAGCAATTGTGTGCACAGCCTGCCAGCTGCACCTCCTATTGGGACTACTAAATATATAGGCTAGAGCACAAGACTCCGCCAGCCAGTTGTGTATTGCTAATTGTATTATAGCTTGTCTACCATGCGTATGTACCGTTTGTGCAAAAAAATTAGTGTTCTTGGGTTAGAATACATTTTCAATATCATTTATTCTCCTTCCATTAGGCCATTGTCTTCACCTTTTGTTATCTCCCTGAATCCAGCAATGATCTGTTTGTAACCTAGCCAAGTTCACAAAGTGAATATGTGTGTATGAGTATTGCATTTCAGTGACTTCTCTCCCCAACAACATATACAGCTAGCACACGTAGAAGAAATATCTTCACAAAATGAACCCACATCCTGGCCCACCAGACACAGACTTATTAGTTCAGAACCACTTTGAAGAAAACTAGAACATTTAGTAGGTAATCACTATTAGCAATCCACCCCCCCCCCCCACCCCCCCACAATCCTGATCTAATACTACTTAAACTCTTTGCTCCCATCTAGCATGTATCATCAAAAATATAAATCATGAAATAAAATCCTTCAAAATTATGGTTCACAGAATGAAAATTTTCCACTGAACTCTTCCATTTCTAGACAAAAATGAATAAGAAATGGGAAATACACTGAGTAATATAAAAAGCAAATGGCCCTGAGCAGCAGAAGTGGGATGAAGAAGAGGGTGACATGTGCAGCAAAGCATAAAGAAAAGTGTGATTTTTGTGGACACAGAAATTAACTCTTCTTGTTATCATTAAAAGGAGATACTATATTGGATACTAGCGGAGTACCCAGCATTGCCCAGGTATTTATTTACAGCTGTCCATACACAAATATGCCAGAAAGTGTCTGGCCTTGTGCTTAATGTTTATGACGTCATATCTCATGAACTATGTGTTATCCAAGGATGTAATTTTGTAGTTACATTCAGTGGTATATGTGCATGCCATCTGCAAAGTGTGTCATTAATAGTAATGTTATGCCTCATGCTGTACTTTCACTGCATGAACAGCAGAAAAGTAGTACGCAACAAACATTCTTCCTTTGATCACTTTGTAGGGGTCGTCAGCGAGATAGCATTTTGTAAAGATTTGAAATTATGTATAAAATTTGTTGCAGGTTGCCAAGTGGTCTTATACTCAAATACTGGGTGAATCAAGTTGGGAAGTCACGCATTGTGGGCTATGCTTCTTGTCACTCGCAGCCCTGTGATACGTATGAGGCTGCTTTCTATCCCATAATTATAGTCGCTTGACAGTAAGATATATTTGTACTAAGTTTAGTTGAAATAGGTCCACTCATTTAGGAGGAGATGTAGGACATACATGCAAGTATACTTACACACACACACACACACACACACACACACACACACACACACACACACACACACACACCTTTTCTAATATGTATGGATTAAAAGTCAAGAAAGATTTTATATTCACAAACAAACTGGAACTCTGCTTGTGAGTGTAATTTTATCCTGCCAATTGTGTTACCTACTTGTTTTATTAATCTTTGTTTATTGCCCTTATGGAAACTAATGTAATAATGAACTAAATGTTTTTGACTCGTTCCACATCCATGTGTTAAAACGCAGAACTAAATACATATTGCAACAAATAAAATAAATAAAAAAATACTAAATTATAATTTACTAAACTCTGGCAAACTAGAACAGAAAAAGCAAGCCAATAAAGCAATTATTAGATCTACTTTTTTGTGCATTTGGTAGCAATCAATATATAATTTTGCTGACCTGAAATATGGAGTATATAAATAGCTATGTATAAAAATTTAAAATATGGTGTGGTAAAAAGACTCTGTTATCTTTTGACTCTGCATTTTCATTACGATAATGATCACACTCTTTATTCATTTTGCACCCCTGAAGGTTCTGCTTCTTTACGGAATCTATAGATCACCATAAATGAATGCTTCAGATACATTAGTCACCCAGACCCTCACACAGCAGTCACATTATGAACTATATCAGTCTAGGCAGTAAAAACCCTTTTACCACTAAATTTCATCCAAAAAAGCACACACAATAAAATATTAACCAAAGGCTAACAAAATAGCAGCGTTCAATATGTGTCATATTTTTTCTTTAATAGATGTGTGAACTTCAAATTGTTTCATTTCTCTGAAGTGTCGGTAACAAAATTTCTTTTCCATAAGAGAATGCCAGGAAGCAGAGGAAAGAAGAATTGCTCTCTGTTAAGCTTTCATTATAAAAAGTCTTCAAAGAATTTAAATTCATTAGAAAGATGATAATGGGAAAAATGTTTTGAACATTTAACATCAGTGATAATTAAGTGTTTGCATCTGGTATGTGAAAGAGTTTGTATCATTAGTAGACTCATATCTATACTAAGGTGTTATTCATCAGAAATGTAGAAGCAAAGCAGAATTTTACCATATTCTAACATAAAATTTAAGTCATGCATAATTAACAGATGAAAACCAGACGAAACGACAAAATGAAAATCATAAGGCATGCTAACAAAAATTAGAAACGGACATATTATATCAGAACAAACAGGAATGACTACTCCTCTGGTAATGGAATAGATTTCAGTTCTCTAAAAGAAATAACAAATGTCAACGAATTATTACTCATAGCAGATGAGAAAATGAAGATCCAAGACAAATACCCATCAAAAGATATAAAATTATTTTATTGAGATACAGAACATCGACTGCACTGCTCAGTTTCAAACTAAGTTACAAGATTCATCTGACCATCAAAAAGCACAATTCCTTATTAAACGTTTTAAGTAAAAGGTAAGTTATTGTAATCATATGCAGGCTATGTCAAGGCAACAGCCTCTCAAAGCAATTATTGCTGAGAGCAGTCTTTTGCATCACCAGAACACAGTATTCTCTGTTCAGCATGCTGTCAATTGGAACACCCAGGATTTTATTTTTATATGCAATAACTATGTCTATGTGTGATCTTGCAATCTGTATGCACATACCTAAAACTAGTTTTTTTTTATATATTTATTGAGGCAGAGGATTTACATCACTCTCAAAGTTAGCATAAATCAGAAATGCTGAGTCACAGATAGGCACAACAAAGAGACAGTTACAAGTTTTCAGCCTGTAGCACCTTCGTCAAAACAAACACACACACACACACACACACACACACACACAGAGACTGCAGTCTCCGGTAACTGTTGCCACACTGTGAGCAGCAGCACCAGTGGTGCATGATGGAAATGGCGACTGAGTGTGGGTAAGGAGGCTGAGGCAGGGAGTGGGAGGGATAGGAGGAGGGGGTTAGTGGAAAAGGGGAGAAGTAAAAGGAGTGTGCTCCCTGCCGCCGTTGGATAAGCAGCTGCAGCAGCAAGTCGTATAACCCTAGCTTACTTATTTGTTACATAGTTTAATTAATTTCTTTGCGTGTTTTTGGGTACTTGCATTGTTTAATTCATATATTTCGGGCGTATTATAGTATTTGAGGGTTGTAGCATCGCGCCTTAGTACCTGAATAGTGCAAATTTGCGTAGTCGTCTGTCTTCTGTTTTTGTTGTGAACGGCCAGTGTCGGTTGGCCAGTCAGTGTGCTCCCTGCCGCCGTTGGATAAGCAGCTTACTTATTTGTTAGATAGTTTAATTAATTTCTTTGCGTGTTTTTGGGTACTTGCATTGTTTAATTCATATATTTCGGGCGTATTATAGTATTTGACAGTTGTAGCATCGCGCTTTAGTGTTTACTTCGTAGATCCTTATTTAAATTGCGTGTGAGTTTCGTATAGGATGTGCAATTTCGAGTTTTAGTTACTGTAATTGTAAATTCAGCAGATTGTAGCGCAGTCGTTAGGCATTTGTACAGGTTAGTTGATACATTCTTTGCGTGTTCCGCTTGCGTTATCTAGGCACCGACTCGTGTTTCAGTAACTGTTGTTAAACATCGATTAGAATGGACAGGGACTGCGATTGCTGTGTTCGGATGAGGGCTGACTTGGCATCCCTTCGCTCACAGCTGCAATCGGCACTGACTTCGGTCGCGCAGCTTGAGGCTGTTGCCAATGGGCACCACTGTGGGGAGCCGGACTCGGGTATCACGGGGATGTCAACCTCATCCCGTCTGTCCCCAGATCGGTCTGCCACTGTGGTTGCCCCGGTTGCTGCCCGCAGTGGGGCTGAGCCCTCGCCTGTGGTTGATTGGGAGGTCGTTCCAAGGCATGGCAGGCAGCGAAAGGCGTCCCCGGAAGCTGATCAGAAAGCCTCCCCGGTGCGTCTGACAAACCGGTTTCAGGCACTGTCTCTGGCTGAGCCAGATGCAGCTGCCTGCCCTGTTTCAGAGTATCATTCTCAGCCTTCAAGGTCCGGGCAATCGCAGAGGTTGGGCTTACTGGTAGTTGCGAGCTCCAATGTTAGGCGCGTAATGGGGCCCCTTAGGGATATGGCGGCTAAGGAGGGGAAGAAATCCAGTGTGCACTCCGTGTGCATTCCGGGAGGAGTCATTCCTGATGTGGAAAGGGTCCTTCCGGATGCCATGAAGAGCACAGGGTGCAGCCAGCTGCAGGTGGTGGCACATGTCGGCACTAATGACGTGTGTCGCTTTGGATCTGAGGAAATTCTCTCTGGATTCCAGCGGCTATCTGATTTGGTGAAGACTGCCGGTCTTGCTTACGAGATGAAGGCAGAGCTCACCATCTGCAGCATCGTTGACAGAACCGACTGCGGACCTTTGGTGCAGAGCCGGGTGGAGGGTCTGAATCAGAGGCTCAGACGGTTTTGCGACTGTATTGGCTGCAGATTCCTTGACTTGCGCCATTGGGTGGTGGGGTTTCGGGTTCCGCTGAATAGGTCAGGAGTTCACTACACTCAGCTGGCGGCTACACGGGTAGCGGAGGCTGTGTGGCGTGGACTGGGCGGTTTTTTAGGTTAGAAGGCCTCGGGAAAGTGCGGGATGGGCTGCAATGTCAAAGGGTGCTTGGCAATTACAGGACGTGCTTGGATCAAGGAACAGTCGGAATTATAGTTGTAAACTGTTGTAGTTGCACTGTAAAAGTCCCTGAGCTTCTAGCGCTAATAGAAAACACAGAAGCAGATATCGTTATAGGTACAGAAAGCTGGCTAAAGCCTGAAATAAGTTCTGCAGAAATTTTTACGAAGTCTCAGACGGTGTTCAGGAAAGATAGATTAGGCAGAATTGGTGGTGGAGTGTTGGTGTCTGTCAGTAGTGGTTTATCTTGTAGTGAAGTCGAAGTAGATACTCTGTGCGAATTGGTGTGGGTGGAGGTTATACTTAACAGCCGAATTAAGTTAATAATTGGCTCCTTCTACCGACCCCCAGACTCCGATGATACAGTTGCGGAACAGTTCAGAGAAAGTTTGAGTCTCGTAACAAATAAATACCCCACTCATACGGTTATAGTTGGTGGGGACTTCAACCTACCCTCGGTATGTTGGCAAAAATACTTGTTCAAAACCGGTGGTAGGCACAAAACGTCTTCCGAGATTGTCCTAAATGCATTCTCCAAAAATTATTTAGAGCAGTTAGTCCACGAACCCACGCGAATTGTAAATGGTTACGAAAACACACTTGACCTCTTGGCCACAAACAATCCAGAGCTGATAGAGAGCATCATGACTGATACAGGGATTAGTGATCACAAGGTCATTGTAGCTAGGCTCAATACCATTTCTTCCAAATCCATCAGAAACAAATGCAAAATAATTTTATTTAAAAAAGCGGATAAAGTGCCACTAGAAGCCTTCCTAAAAGACAATTTCCATTCCTTCCGAACTGACTATGCGAATGTAGACGAGATGTGGCTCAAATTCAAAGATATAGTAGCAACAGCAATTGAGATATTCATACCTCATAAATTGGTAAGAGATGGAACGGATCCCCCGTGGTACACAAAAAAGGTCCGAACGCTGTTGCAGAGGCAACGGAAAAAGCATGCGAAGTTCAGAAGAACGCGAAATCCTGAAGATGGGCTAAAATTTACAGACGCGCGAAATTTGGCACGTACTTCGATGCGAGATGCCTTTAATAGGTTCCACAACGAAACATTGTCTCGAAATTTGGTAGAAAATCCGAAGAAATTCTGGTCGTATGTAAAGTACACAAGCGGCAAGACGCAGTCAATACCTTCGCTGCGCAGTGCCGATGGTACTGCTATCGACGACTGCGCCGCTAAAGCGGAGTTATTGAACGCAGTTTTCCGAAATTCCTTCACCAGGGAAGACGAATGGAATATTCCAGAATTTGAAACACGAACATCTGCTAGCATGAGTTTCTTAGAAGTAGATACCTTAGGGGTCGTGAAGCAACTCAAATTGCTTGATACGGGCAAGTCTTCAGGTCCAGATTGTATACCGATTAGGTTCCTTTCAGATTAAGCTGATACTATAGCTCCCTACTTAGCACTCATATACAACCGCTCGCTCACCGATAGATCTGTACCTACAGATTGGAAAATTGCGCAGGTCGCACCAGTGTTCAAGAAGGGTAGTAGGAGTAATCCATTTAACTACAGACCTATATCATTGACGTCGGTTTGCAGTAGGGTTTTGGAGCATATACTGTATTCAAACATTATGAATCACCTCGAAGGGAACGATCTATTGACACGTAATCAGCATGGCTTCAGAAAACATCGCTCTTGTGCAACGCAGCTAGCTCTTTATTCGCACGAAGTAATGGCCGCTATCGACAGGGGATCTCAAGTTGATTCCGTATTTCTAGATTTCCGGAAAGCTTTTGACACCGTTCCTCACAAGCGACTTCTAATCAAGCTGCGGAGCTATGGGGTATCGTCGCAGTTGTGCGACTGGATTCGTGATTTCCTGTCAGGAAGGTCGCAGTTCCTAGTAATAGACGGCAAATCATCGAGTAAAACTGAAGTGATATCAGGTGTTCCCCAGGGAAGCGTCCTGAGACCTCTACTGTTCCTGATCTATATAAATGACCTGGGTGACAATCTGAGCAGTTCTCTTAGGTTGTTCGCAGATGATGCTGTAATTTACCGTCTAGTAAGGTCATCCGAAGACCAGTATCAGCTGCAAAGCGATTTAGAAAAGATTGCTGTATGGTGTGTCAGGTGGCAGTTGACGCTAAATAACGAAAAGTGTGAGATGATCCACATGAGTTCCAAAAGAAATCCGTTGGAATTCGATTACTCGATAAATAGTACAATTCTCAAGGCTGTCAATTCAACTAAGTACCTGGGTGTTAAAATTACAAACAACTTCAGTTGGAAGGACCACATAGATAATATTGTCGGGAAGGCGAGCCAAAGGTTGCGTTTCATTGGCAGGACACTTAGAAGATGCAACAAGTCCACTAAAGAGACAGCTTACACTACACTCGTTCGTCCTCTGTTAGAATATTGCTGCGTGGTGTGGGATCCTTACCAGGTGGGATTGACGGAGGACATCGAGAGGGTGCAAAGAAGGGCAGCTCGTTTTGTATTATCGCGTTATAGGGGAGAGAGTGTGGCAGATATGATACACGAGTTGGGATGGAAGTCATTACAGCATAGACGTTTTTCGTCGCGGCGAGACCTTTTTACGAAATTTCAGTCACCAACTTTCTCTTCCGAATGCGAAAATATTTTGTTGAGCCCAACCTACATTGGTAGGAATGATCATCAAAATAAAATAAGAGAAATCAGAGCTCGAACAGAAAGGTTTAGGTGTTTGTTTTTCCCGCTCGCTGTTCGGGAGTGGAATAGTAGAGAGATAGTATGATTGTGGTTCGATGAACCCTCTGCCAAGCACTTAAATGTGAATTGCAGAGTAGTCATGTAGATGTAGATGTAGATGTAGATGTAGATGTAGACTTGGGTGCGATGGTGCAATGAGGGTTGTGTAATGCTGGAAAGGGAACAGGGAGGCTGGCTGGGTGGTGACAATGACTAACGAAGGTTGAGGCCAGGAGGATTATGGGAATGCAGGATATATTGCAGGGAAGGACATTTCTCATTTCAGGGCAGGACAAGAGGTAGTAAAAACCCTGGCGGGAGAACGTAATTCAGTTGCTGCCGTCATTGAATTACATCCTCCATCAGGGTTTCGGCTACATCTCCTCGTGCCCTCAAATAAGAAATGTCCTGCCCACTATCCTTCCCACCTCTCCCACAGCAGTATTCTGCTACCTATCGAACCTACACAATAAATTTGTCCATCCTTACACAACCCCTGCTCCCAACACCTTACCTCATGGTTCATAACCCTGTAATTGACCCAGATGCAAGACCTTTCCTATCCTCCCAACACCACCTACTCCAGTTCGGTCACAAACATCACATATCCCATTAAAGGCAAGGCTACATGTGATCTACAAGCTAAGCTGCAACCACAGTGCTGCATATATTTGGGCACGACAACCACGGAACTCTCTGTTCGCATGAATGGCCACCGACAAATTATGGCCAAGAAACAAGTGGACCACGTGGTTTCTGAGCACACTGCCAAACACGACATTCTTCATTTCAACGACTGCTTCACAGCCTGTGCCATATGGATTCTTCCGACCAACTGCACATACCTGCCCTACTTTCTCTCCACTTTGTCCCTCTGTGCTCCCATAGCACTTCACTGTCCGCCACCCCTACACCGCTAACCCTACTATCCCTCCCCCTCCCCAGCCCTGCCTCCTCCTTACCCCCACCCAGTCACCATTCCTATCATGCACTGGTGCTACTGCTTGCAGAGTGGCTAGAGTTTTCTGAGACTCCAGTCATGTGTATGAGGTGTGTGTGTGTGTGTGTGTGTGTGTGTGTGTGTGTGTGTGTGTGTGTGTGTGTGCGCGCGGGGGGGATGCCTATTTTTGACAAAGACCTTACAGGCAGAAAGCTTTATTTGTGACAGTCTTTTTTCTGTACCTATCTACGATTCAGCATCTCTGCTATATGGTGAGTGGCAACTTGCTTTTTCATAATATTGTTACATTCCACCCTGGATTTTCCAATGTTTGATTAACATAAATCAGGGTTGGCTGTAACATCACAGCAACGCGCGCGCGTACACACACACACACACACACACACACACACACACACACACACACACACACTCACACAAGTGCAACTTGCACACACATCTGCAGTCTCAGAGCGCTGAAACTGGTAGCTGGTGTAGTTTCAGCTCTCTGAGACTGCAAATGTGTGTGAAAGTTGCTCTTGCGCGAGTGTGTGTGCACGTGCGTGTCAGTATGTGTATGTGTGTCTACTGATGACAAAGGGCTTAATGGCCAAAACCTATGATTGTGTGAATCTTTTTATTACGCCTATTGCAGCTCAGCATCTCCGCTATATGGTGAGTAGCAACTTTCCTTCTCTTGTACTGTTACATTCCATCCTGGATTTTACATTGTTTGATATTACATGTTGTATCTTTCTTTATCTTTTCTCTACCATCCTGCTCATTTTTTAATAAAGTGAAGAGCTTGTAGCTGCCAGAGTACCATTTTTTTGTATTAGATCTGTCTACTTAGAAAAAATGCAACTCCATAACTTTTTCATACTGGTAACTAGTATGGCATGTGGAGGATTCTACTGAAACAATGCTGTACATATTTATGGTTGTGAAGTCCAAACAAGGCATGCCACAGCATCATGCAATACTTGCCTTCAAACTTTCTTGTGTGTTTCTTGTTTCTGGGGAGTTGGTTATAGAATGGGGGCTATGAGGGGTAATCTTACAGGTACTGCTATCAACAAAAACAAGAGATATATATCAAACAATAGACACAGGCAGAAAAACAATTGTAACATCAGACATTACAAAATATGTAAGTGTTGAATATATAACTACTGAATATAAAGTAATAAAGCTTAGAATTGGCTTGAATAGAAAGAAAAGAGTTATTCAGTTTATTGAAGTCATGATTGTGAACTACAAAAGAAATACATGCAAAAGTATATCAGAACAGATTTCTATCTACAGTGATTTTTCCTACTTTATTAGTGCTTATAGTGCAGTTCATCACTTATGATAGTCTTCTATATACATTTTAATGAAATTTCAATTAATTTATTGAAAATTAGGCTTCTAGCCAAATAATGCTCCAAAATTGAATCTATAAATTTCTTAAAGCACATGATTGTTCAGCACATTGATATAATAGGTGAATGAGCTCTATTGCAGTAAAATTCATTACTTTTATCCAGACTGTTTATGTACTTTCAAGATAACTTGTCAGACAGTTCTAACAACATGGTTATAAGAAGTTGCAGTATATCCAATACCAATTCAAGAATCTTGTGAGAGTACAATTTTTGTAACTGATAAAACTCACCTTCAAAGAAGAAACAAGAAACTGAACTGTAATGACTATTGACAAAAACAGTGTTACAGAATTTTCTAAAGATGGAGTCTTCTAATGGTTCTCACTGCTAGGACACCTATTTCATTAGATCTACTTAATTAGAAGATGGTCCTTGAGTGTACAGTTATCTCTGCCACTACTGGGATGATGTACAGTTCTTTCAAATGGGATTTAACCATCTTGATCTCTATGGTTATGATTAGTGAATGTTGTTTAATGCACAAGAGAGGCACTCTAAACAGTAACAATGATGCAAAGGTCACAGTTTAAGTTCATTCAATTGATTTTTTTATAGATGAGTAAAATGTCAAGAATACTCAACTTTGAAAGAATAGTATGTAACAGAATGCCCAATAAACATCAACACCAGTAAAATCAACAGAATGTAATGTTGTAATACATCCTGAGAACAGCTGCTGCAATCCTACCACCCAGAGAGATTTCATACATTGAGTCCAGCTAACTTCAGACATCACATTGTGGCTAATTATTTGTCATTGCAGCGAAATGAACATAATGTGACCCTTGTCTTACCAGACCTGGGGCAACTGAAATCATCATCCCACAATTAATGAGAGGTCGACAAATAAAATTTTCGATCAGTATAGTGAATGAATATCCAATAGGCTCACATCTTCTTCAATTTCTGTTAACTGGAGTTGGAAAGACTGTGTAAGAGAAATTCTTAGACCATTAGAACATATTTCTGTAGTGTTAACTTGTAACGTTGAGTCAAAATTGTGAAATCCAACTCACTTTTATCTTGGTGCTACCGGCATGCAATTTAGACTTAACAACAATGTAGGAAAAGATAGACTGCTATTTAGTGTGAAGAAGACATGTTAATTTGAAGCCAGGCACAATTAAAGGACACTTACATGAAGCTTTCAGCCACAGCCTTCATCAGAAAAACAGAAACACTCACCATTCATACACACACATAAGCAAACATGTATGAATTGTGCATGTTTCTCTTTCGCTGATGAAGCCTGTGGCTGAAAGGTTCATGTAAGTGTCTTTTAATTGTGCCTGTCTGCAACTTAATGTGTCTTCTTTAAGGTAAGTAACAATCTATCTTTTCCTACATTGTGGTATATTCTTACCTTCAGTTTCCATTGTTCAAATTAGAATTATTTAGATATGTTGATGACCTAAGCTTAACTCCAGAATAAATATTCATTTTACCTAAGTGATATTTATTTTTTTTAACAAGTGTCCAATATCACAAATCACGAGCTATTTACCAAGATAAGTATTGAATATCATATTGCAAAATGGACTTACAAATGGGGAATAATAGCAAAATTAAAAATAATTGTAAGTACCCCTAAAATGACACTGATACTAGTGACATTTCACAATCACAATGCCACATATGCATCTGGAAATATTATCTTGATTTTGGTGTTGTGAGTGACTGAACAATTTGTATTCATATAAACTACAGAAGAACAGTCTTGGTTCCAAAATAGGATTTTTTAAAATTTTATTTGTCCTCCAATGAAGCATTTCACATTACACAAGGCATCTTCAGATTAACCTACGTGAAAAATACAACCTTTCATATAAATGGCATAACCCAAATTTTCCTCCCCCCATGAACCATGGACCTTGTCGTTGGTGGGGAGGCTTGCGTGCCTCAGCGATACAGATGGCCGTACCGTAGGTGCAAGCACAACGGAGGGGTATCTGTTGAGAGGCCAGACAAATGTGTGGTTCCTGAAGAGGGGCAGCAGGGCAGAAGCCTTTTCAGTAGTTGCAGCGGCACCAGTCTGGATGATTGACTGAACACGCCTTGTAACACTAACCAAAACAGCCATGCTGTGCTGGTACTGCGAACGGCTGAAAGCAAGGGGAAACTACGGCCATAAGTTTTCCCGAGGGCATGCAGTTTTACTGTATAGTTAAATGATGATGGTGTCCTCCTGGGTAAAATATTCCGGAGGTAAAATAGTCCCCCATTCGGATCTCTGGGCGGGGACTACTCAAGAGGACGTCGTTATCAGGAGAAAGAAAACTGGCGTTCTATGGATTGGAGCATGGAATGTCAGATCCCTTAATCGGGCAGGTAGGTTAGAAAATTTAAAAAGGGAAATGGATAGGTTAAAGTTAGATATAGTGGGAATTCGTGAAGTTCGGTGGCAGGAGGAACAAGACTTTCGGTCAGGTGAATACAGGTTTATAAATACAAAATCAAATAGGGGTAACGCAGCAGTAGGTTTAATAATGAATAAAAAAATAGGATTGCAGGTAAGTTACTACAAACAGCATAGTAAACGCATTATTGCGGCCAAGACAGACACTACAGTGGTACAAGTTTATATGCCAACTAGCTCTGCAGATGATGAAGAAATGGATGAAATGTATGATGAGATAAAAGAAATTATTCAGATGGTGAAGGGAGACGAAAATTTAATAGTGATGGGTGACTGGAATTCGAGAGTAGGAAAAGGAAGAGAAGGAAACATAGTAGGTGAATATGGATTGGGGGTAAGAAATGAAAGAGGAAGCCTTCTGGTAGAATTTTGCACAGAGCATAACTTAATCATAGCTAAAACTTGGTTCAAGAATCATAAAAGAAGGTTGTATACATGGAAGAAACCTGGAGATACTAAAAGGTATCAGATAGATTATATAATGGTAAGCCAAAGATTTAGGAACCAGGTTTAAAAGAGTAAGACATTTCCAGGGGCAGATGTGGAGTCTGACCACAATCTATTGGTTATGAACTGTAGATTAAAACTGAATAAACTGCAAAAAGGTGGGAATTTAATGAGATGGGACCTGGATAAACTGACTAAACCAGAGGTTGTACAGAGTTTCAGGTAGAGCATAAGGGAACAATTGACAGGAATGAGGGGAAAGACATACAATAGAAAGAGAATGGGTAGCTTTGAGGGACGAAGTAGGGAAGGCAGCAGAGGATCAAGTAGGTAAAAAGATGAGGGCTAGTAGAAATCCTTGGGTATCAGAAGAAATATTGAATTTAATTGATGAAAGGAGAAAATATAAAAACGCAGTAAACGAAGCAGGCAAAAAGGAATACAAACGTCTCAAAAATGAGATCGTCAGGAAGTGCATAATGGCTAAGCAGGGATGGCTAGAGGACAAATGTAAGGATGTAGAGGCTTATCTCACTAGGGGTAAGATAGATTCTGCCTACAGGAAAATTAAAGAGACCTTTGGAGATAAGAGAACCAGTTCTATTAATATCAAGAGCTCAGATGGAAACCCAGTTCTAAGCAAAGAAGGGAAAGCAGAAAGGTGGAAGGAGTACATAGAGGGTCTATACAAGGGCAATGTACTTGAGGACAATGTTATGGAAATGGAAGAGGATGTAGATAAAGATGAAATGGGAGATATGATACGCTGTGAAGAGTTTGACAGAGCACTGAAAGACCTGAGTCGAAACAAGGCCCCGGGAGTAGACAACATTCCATTAGAACTACTGACGACCTTGGAAGAGCCAGTCATGACTAAACTCTACCATATTCTAAAAGTGGCAGGGGTAAAATACAAGGAGCGAAAGGCTATTTACAATTTGTACAGAAATCAGATGGCAATTATAAGAGCCGAGGGACACAAAAGGTGAGCAGTGTTTGGAAAGGGAGTGAGACAGGGTTGTAGCCTCTCCCCGATGTTATTCAATCTGTGTATTGAGGAAGCAGTAAAGGAAACGAAAGAAAAATTCGGAGTAGGTATTAAAATCAATGGAGAAGAAAAAAAACTTTGAGGAGGTTCGCCGATGACATTGTAATTCTGTCAGAGACAGCAAAGGACTTGAAAGAGCAGTTGAACAGAATGGACAGTGTCTTGAAAGGAGGATATAAGATGAACATCAAAAAAAGCAACACGAGGATTATGGAATGTAGTCAAATTAAGTCGGGTGATGCTGAGGGAATTAGACTAGGAAATGAGACACTTAAAGCAGTAAAGGAGTTTTGCTATTTTGGGAGCAAAATAACTGATGATGGTCGAAGTAGAGAGGATATATAATATATAGACTGGCAATGGCAAGAAAAGCATTTCTGAAGAAGAGAAATTTGTTAACATCGAGTATAGATTTAAGTGTCATGAAGTCGTTTCTCAAAGTATTTGTCCGGAGTGTAGGCATGTATGGAAGTGAAACATGGACGATAAATAGTTTGGACAAGAAGAGAATAGAAGCTTTCAAAATGTGGTGCTACAGAAGAATGCTGAAGATTCGATGGGTAGATCACATAACTAATGTGGAGGTACTAAACAGAATTGGGGAGAAGATGAGTTTGTGGCACAACTTGACATGAAGAAGGGACCAGTTGGTAGAACATGTTCTGAGGCATCAAGGGATCACAAATTTAGTATTGGAGGGCAGCGTGAAGAGTAAAAATCGTAGAGGGAGACCAAGAGATGAATACATTAAGCAGATTCAGAAGGATGTAGGTTGCAGTAGGTGCAGGGAGATGAAGAAGTTTGTACAGGACAGGGTAGCATGGAGAGCTGCATCAAACCAGTCTCAGGACTGAAGACTACAACAACAACAAAAACCACCCTAATTTACCAAAATTGCACTAGCAAGAAAAAATGAAACAACTTACTGGTAAACCGCAGTGGTCAGAATTTGAAAAAAAAACTTTGTGCAGTGTCCTACGAGATAAGAGTAAAATATATTGGAGTATGGCCAATAAAATGTTCACGAGCTAATAAATGGTCTAATGAACAAAAATCCCAAAACACAAATAAAATAGGATATAGAATATGTTAAGCACATGTGAAAATGCACCTAAAGCACATGAAAGCTCCAGCAGGTAGTTAAACTTGTTATTTTTTTCTTACAAAGGCCTCACATGGTGTCCTATAAAACACCTCCTTAAGAATAATCAAGAAGTTATCAAAAGCAAATAACTGCCATAGTCTCATAAGAAGTAGGTATATCTATGTACATAGGTAGCTGATTATCTCGTCAGATATGCGGCCCCATCCACATCCACTAAAATGGGATCAAGCCTCCATAGATATGTCAGACAGTAAATATGTAGGAGTTGCAGTTGCTCATACTCCCAGCTGTGCACATAGTATTGGGCACAGAAGCATAGGCTAGTATACACAGCTCACAGCAGATGGTGAATGTAGATGAAGAGCTGAAATAGCTATTAGGTTTCCAGATATAATCACAAAGAGAAACATAACAAACAGTAAATCCATGTAAAAGATGTTACATGCAAAAAATTTTTTTATGCAAATGGATCATAATATACAAGAATATATGAATTTTTAAACAATCAAAAATTATAAAAGTAAATTATATACTACAGCGGTGCAAATGAATAAAACCTACACGAAGGAACCAAGAGAACTAATTGCTTAGTGGGCCAGGCAGATGTTTATTGACATGTGCAGAATTATAGACAATAAGGGTAACTAGATGTGAGTATGGAGGTGACAAGCTGCCTAAAAGAATAAAAGATAAAAATCTGTTAGAAAATCCATTCTTAAGACAATAGGTAACAGTGAAAGCACATTTTTGAAGCATTTAAACAAAAATAGCTTACAATGAAACATATGAATGGCAGAGAACAAAAGTTGATGATCTACAAATTTTCTTGGCAGGAGGGAGAAATATATCAGTCCTTTGCCTAAGTGAACATTGACTAACAAAAGACTGCATCAAAATCCTTATCAAATTAAAGAACTATGTTGTAGCCAGTAGCTTTTGTAAAAGTAGCAAAATCCATGTGGGTTCCCCGATACCAATTAAAAATTCTTTAACATTTAAAGTAAGAGATCGTTTTAATTTTATAAATGATGAAGTCACATTTGAAATGTGCTGTACAGAATTATAGGGGCAAAACATTGTAACAATTTTGATAGGCAGAGTCTGAGGTAAAGAAGTAACAAAAGTATTTCTGTTTAAACTAGCAATATTATGAAAGGTGTAGTTTCTACTCACCATATAGTGGAGATGCTGAGTTGCAGAAAGGCACAAAAAAAGATTGTCGGAAAGTGAGCTTTCGGCCAACAAGATCTTCATCGAAAACAGACTAACCCCCCCCCCCCCCCCCACACACACACACACACACATATGCGCTCATCAGTACCACCTAAGACTGGAGCAACTGAAGCACATTCTCCGATAAGTTTTCAGCTACCTCTCATCATGCCCTGAAATGAGGAATGTCTTATCCACTTCTTAACACATCCACAGTCTTTTTACTTGTCTCCTTTTCCTCTGCCCCCCCCCCCCCCTCCTCCTGCCCCCGCCCTCTATCTAACCTCCTGCCTGCACCTAGCTACCCTACCCTTTCTCCAGCTCATCCCTGTATTCTCCCACAAGCAGCACCTTACCATCCCTCACCCTTGCGCTGCTATCCCTCCCCCTCCCCGCCCCAGCCTCCTCCTTACCCCCACTATCTGGTTGCCTCTCCCATCATGCGCTGCTGCTTGCGGTCTGGCCTCAGCAGCCAGAGACTGTGGTCGTGTGTGTGTGTGTGTGTGTAAGGGGCGATATATATATATATATATATATATATATATATATATATATATATATATATATATATATATATATATATATATATATAAAAAAATAGAAAGAAACTTCCACATGGGAAAAATATATTAAAAACAAAGATTCCAAGACTTACCAAGCGGGAAAGCGCCGGCAGACAGGCACATTAACAAAACACACACACACACACACACACACACACACAGAATTACTAGCTTTCGCAACCGATGGTTGCTTCTTCAGGAAGCTCGGCCAACAGCGGCCTACTGCAGACCGACACTTAAGAGACACAAAATACAAATCGACATCGAGAGACAGGCCCTGTCATATGGCACTCGCGACGTATACGCTGAAATTGAATGTTAATAAAACGTCTTTTGTAGTGGGCGTCGCTCCACTGCAGTGTCACACATGGTGAATAAACAGGAAAACAGTAGAACGTCTGTGTAGGGCCATGTTTTTACCTACAGTGCCACCTGCCTGAATGTGTATAAGCATCTGTGGCATCACTCCTTCGCAGCCAAATTGCCACACTGGCTGTGTATCCCTAACAAAGTTCACTTATGTCCTCACCTCGGTGACGGTTAAAACGATTTCGCCCCCGGGTGGGCCCGAACCATCAACCTTTCGGTTAACAGCTGAACGCGCTAGCCGATTGCGCCACAGAGGCGTTGACTTTGGCTCACTTGTGCTCTGTATATCAACGCAATTCGTACACATTCTGCAGGAATCTCGCAGAATGGTAGCACCTGCTTATGCCTCTTCACATGGATAACGTGCATGCACACTGTAGCGAGGCTCATAAACGAATGACATCGCCAAGCATGACATTATATTACAAAATGCATACAAACCACTGTTCTGCCTATGCATTCAGAAAACCTGCTAGGACAGTAGAATACTTGTCATAGGTTGTAGAACATCCCTTTCATTCAGAGTACTGCCATGTGATAGATATTGCTCGAGGTAGCTCCGCACGTTGCAGGAAGGTTAGAAAAATGGATGCCTTCTGTGAGGTTCGAACTCACGACTCCTGGTTTACGAAACCAGTGCTCTACCACTGAGCTAAGAAGGATGCAGCTTTGCATTTGCGAGCTATCCCCGAATTCTCACTTCATCATACTGAATCTTGCAGCCCTCGACCAGATAATTGATTTGGCGCACTGCTGCTGCTGGGAGTGTCCACATTGCCATTCTCAAAATCTCTCGACTGTTTCGCCATTACGTTCGGCGATGACCGTCTGGCCACCAAAAGTTTGCAGTCTGCAATTTCTTGTCCTAGTGCACAGCTTGTGGGATAGCGTGGATCGACTGCGAAATGCGCCTTTCGGCTCCTCTCTCTGGCTACAGTTGTTCACAGTGGCACTGGCGTTGCCCATGGGGCTTCATGTAAGGCGACTGCACGTCGCTCGGCCAACAGCGGCCTACTGCAGACCGACACTTAAGAGACACAAAATACAAATCGACATCGAGAGACAGGCCCTGTCATATGGCACTCGCGACGTATACGCTGAAATTGAATGTTAATAAAACGTCTTTTGTAGTGGGCGTCGTCCACTGCAGTGTCACACATGGTGAATAAATAGGAAAACAGTAGAACGTCTGTGTAGGGCCATGTTTTTACCTACAGTGCCACCTGCCTGAATGTGTATAAGCATCTGTGGCATCACTCCTTCGCAGCCAAATTGCCACACTAGCTGTGTATCTCTAACAATGTTGACGTATGTCCTCACTTCGGTGACGGTTAAAATGATTTCGCCCCCGGGTGGGCTTGAACCACCAAACTTTCGGCTAATAGCCGAACGCGCTAGCCGATTGCGCCACGGAGGCGTTGACTTTGGCTCACTTGTGCTCTGTATATCAATGCAATTCGTACACATTCTGCAGGAATCTCGCAGAATGGTAGCATCTGCTTATGCCTCTTCACATGGATAACGTGCATGCACACTGTAGCGAGGCTCATAAACGAATGACATCGCCAAGCATGACATTATACTACAAAATGCATACAAACCACTGTTCTGCCTATGCATTCAGAAAACCACCTAGGCCAGTAGAATACTTGTCATAGGTTGTAGAACATCCCTATCATTCAGTGTACTGCCATGTGATAGATATTGCTCGAGGTAGCTCCGCACATTGCAGGAAGGTTAAAAAAATGGATGCCTTCTGTGAGGTTCGAACTCACGACTCCTGGTTTACGAAACCAGTGCTCTACCACTGAGCTAAGATGGCGGGAGCTTCGCATTTGCTCCTTCCTGAAGAAGCAACCATCGGTTGCGAAAGCTAGTAATTCTGTGTGTGTGTTTGTGTGTTTTGTTAATGTGAGATTATATTGATTTTCAATGAATACCTTGTTGGCCGAAAGCTCACTTTCTGTCAGTCATTTTGTTGTGCTTCAGTATCTCCGCTATATGGTGAGTAGCAACTATCCTTTTCATAATATTGTTACATTCCTTCCTAGATTTCCTGTTTAAACTACGTAATCTCTTAGAGAAACCAATAAAAGAGCAAAAGAAATGGATTATCATAGCTGCTGATTTTAACATGTACATAATAAACAAATCCAGTGAATCACAGAATTTGTTAATCTAATTCAAGCATTTGGTTTCAAGATAAACTTCACAGCATTCACAAGAGAGAGTAAACAAACTGCAACCTGTACAGATAATATGCTGACAAATTATCGATTTGTTGATGCAAAAAAATTCTGCATTGATTTAACTATTCCTGGTCATTCTGCACTGTTTTTTTTTTGGGGCTACTAAAAGTTAATGAACAAGCTGTTACAAAAATGTGCATCAAATGATGCTTCAGTAACTTGTTTTATTGTAGGCTTAAAGAAATAAACTGGTCAGTGGATGAATGTACTACAGGTTCCAAAAATGATGTGAGTTTTTTGCATGTTTTTAAGGAAATATTTCCCCCCACAGTCTGCTATAAAAAATGAAAAGCAAACTGAAATGGATAACTCCTGGTATAAAAGTGTAAAGTGGCAGAATTGGACATTTACATAATTAAAACTAATATGAATGTAGATTTTATAAAGTATATAAAAAGGTATAAAACTGTATAAAACTGTATTTAGAAAGGTGGTACAGGCAACAAAAGAAATGGCACAAAAAATTAATCCTGAACCACAGGGCGAATAAATCAATAGCAGTATACTCAGTCATAAAATCTCATCTTGGTGTGATACACGGCAGTCCACAAATTTCTAAAATTATTACAAGTGGCAATCCACTGTCAATCCCTCAGAAATATCAAAATATTTCAAACATGTTTCTCACAAATGTAAGCAAAAACTTATGGTGATTTAAGTGGTTACTTAGGTAATATCCAACCCTTTGGTTCCAATCAGGATAGGAGGCAAGTTTTAAGTCAATTTGAATAAATTACAGCTAATACAGCTAAAGATGTGAAAAAAGTAATATTATCCCTTAAAAATAAAAATTCCACTGGATGGGACAAAATACCCACCAGAGAAATTAATACAGCTTCTAGTGTAATATCTGAAATAATACATCAGTCCTTTGAAGAAGGATGCTTCCCAGATACTCTAAAGTATGCAGTAGTAAAGCCATTACTCAAGAAAGGCTCAAAGAAAGATGCAGGACAGTACCTTCCAATTCACTTCAGTTTCCAGAAAAGGCTGATACAATATCTACCATCAACAGAATTGTTGAGATAATTTGCTTATCTCTGTGCAAGTCGCAAAAAGTCACAGGAATTTTCTGTGACCTTCTGAAGGCTTTTGACTGTATAAACCACTCTGTACTGTTTCACAAATTAGAAAGATGAAGAATAAATGATAATGCTGTGAAATGGTTCAAATCACATTTAACAGATAGAAAACAAAGGACAGTTGTAATGTCAGGTACAGGAAATTTGTTTCTCAGAATGGAAAATTATTTCACAGAACATTTCAAAAGGTTCAAACTTGGGCCCAATCCTGTTTTTATTTTATGTAAACAATTTAACACTGAACATAACATCCCTATCAGTCATGCCAACCTTTATTCAGGGATATAAAAATTTTAACTTTTCCATGTATTTACGTTTATGAACTGTTTTGCCTTTGTCCATACCAATCCAGAATTATTCATAGAAACGCGTTTTCAACATGATACAATAAACAAAGACAATTTCATATTGCTGTCTCACAGACTAAAACACTACTCCCAGACTCCTCATTATATGGCTATGAAAATTTATAATAAAGTAAAAATGAAAACCTTTCATAGTACGGAACTAGATTTACTGAAGATTATGTACCATCCTAGTGCAAAAACATTATTATTCACTCATGGAATTTTTAAATTACGAAGAAGATTTCTTTGTATAGTAATCAACAAATCTGTAATGGTTTTTGTAAATTGAGATTGTTTTTGTTCTGTTTGACACATAATATGTATCTCTGGTACATTATCTATATTGAGGAGTCTCCTGTACTTTAAATCAATGATTTATGTACATATGTCATAACACAGTAAAATTCTGATTCTGAGTATTGTGGCTAAAATTAATTTAGTAGATGTTCATCTTTTCAGTCAAAATTAGGCCTCAAATATGTTAAATATTGTACGATACAATGTACAAAATGCTTTTTAGCCTTAATACTGCCTGTCCGACTGAGAAATTTTTGCATGTGCAGGTTTTATTCATTTGTGCCACAGCAGTATAACTTTTATACTTTTTGATTTCTTAAAAAATTATTATTTCTGGTTTATTATGACCCATCTGTATAAACATTTTATCTGCAATTTTAAGCAAGATCTTTTATACGGCTTTACTGTTTGTCATGTTTCTCTTGGCAATTATATATGGAAACTTAACAGCTAATGCAACCCATCGCCTACACATGCCATTTGGCATGGACTACATTACTAGCCATATACTTCTTGTATGTGTCTATGCTCACTACCGTATTCACAGCCAGAAGAATGAACACCTGCATATCTACTTATTTGCTCTGTGATATGTGCATGTAGGTGTATATTCGATTTCAGTGGATGTGGACAGTGCTGCACATCTGGCAAGGTAACCTGCTCCCTATTTACACATACATACCTGCTTTTGGTGAGACTAATCTGGTTATTTACTTTTGAATACTCCCTGACTTTTGAGGTGATGTTTTATAGGACACTGAGAGGGGCCTTTATAAAAGCATTGACAAGGGTAGCTGTTTGCTGGGACTTCCATGTGTTTTAGGTGAATTTTCCCATGTATTTAACATCTTCCATATATCAGTAAGTTAGCTTTTTATATAGTTTTAAATTTTGTTTGAGTGTGTTTTGGGCTTTTAGTGCATTAGACGGTTTACTGGTTTTCGTACATTTTACTGGCCATATTCTGATATATTTTATAGTGCACTACACCATGTTTTTTGAAATTCTGATCAAGGCAATTCCTGCTGGGACATTTGAATGCATGGTGTCCTATGAGCATAACACAATATTTTGCCAGTAAGTTATTTTATTTTTTCCTACTAGACCAATTTTGCTAAACTGAGGTGATTCCATTTATACGAAAGGTTGTATTTTTTCTCATAGGCCAATCTGAAGATGTCTTGTATAAGGTAAAAATTGTCACTGGAGGATAAACAAGATAAAAAATCCAGTTTTGCAACCATAACCATTTGTTCTTCCATACTGTTATCACTGATTGCTGCACCTCATCACCACATATTCGAAAAAGTTCTGTGACATTATAAAGTGTTGTTAGAGCAGCTGCACTTGAATGTATTGTAGCTCTGTCATTGCCTGAGTGAATATTGGATAATGTAGTTTGAAACAACTGACAACTTTCATGGCAGTTTAAAAATGATTGTCTGGATAGTATGACCACCTCCTGTCAGGATAATTTTTATTTTTTATTTATTTATTTATTTATTTAGTTATTTATTTATTTTATTTTGTGATTGGTGGGACCATAGCCACCAACATTTTACATCTTATTTTGCTATATTTGTTTATCTCCACCATTACTGAAAGTTTCTCCCAGTACCATCGGAAAAACCTGAACAGACTAAAGGCATCATTTGTGAAGTGTGTAACAACTACAGTAATTACTGTATCATGTTTCTCATCCTTATTAAATATTTACAAAAACAGTTCGGAGAGTTGGCATATCAAAAAATGCATGCTATACTAATACAGGCAAAAAAAAAAACATATAAAGCTGTTCAGTAGGACCTTAAAACATTATGTTAAAACTGATGATGTGTAAATGAATTATTAGTTCTGAAATATGTTGGTATCAGGTTGCGACATGAGTAAGCTAGCTGAGAAAAGAAACAGCTCTGGCATCAATTTTTTTTCAAAATGGATTACCAGTTAGAATGTGGAAACGGCTGCTGTTCATCTTTCACAACACCAACAGGATTCTACTTACAGCATACATTCAGATACTACTAAGCTGTACAAATTGTTAGTAATTATTCTTCAGCCATCAAATGGAATAGCACTTTCTCACAATCTTCAATTGTTTTATCTTTTCGTTATGGTATTTCTATGTAATTCACTGCGTGTCCTTAGAAGAGTGTAGTCTCTGCATATCACCACCTGTAGGTGGCACTGAGACTTGTCGTAAAGTAAAGACACATTTTTTGTTTTCCACTCACACTTATTGTCTTCCTATCACTTGAATAACTAGTAGTTGGATTGTTTTACTTCATACTACTGGATCTGAACTCACGTATGCTCCTTCTATATAGTTGTGATGAAATGTACACGGAGATCCATAAGCAGATAATGCAGGAACATTTTCCACATCCCATCACATAGTGCAAGCCAAGCTGCATATGCTATCATATACTTGGGAAATTAACAGTAAAATGGGAGTGAGGGAACATGGATATGCTGTAAGCAGGAGTCAGTATCCTAACTACTAAAGCTGAAATGGGTAGTAGTGCCACTGGTGATTGAGTCAGTCTCCATACACCATCCCTGCAAAACATTCGGAGACTGATTTTATTCCTGGCATATAAGGGAAGTCAACGCAGAAACTACCGTTGCAGCTTCCAACTAACTATTATAAACAAGAGATGGTGCATTCCACCTGTCAGTTGTGGGCAGGCAGAGTTAAGTGGTGGACATGCTACTGTACTGTGTCAGTATTATTGTGCCACAAATTGCAATGGAGCAAGATCTCTCTATCGGGTGTTCAAAATATTCTCCAGAATATTTTAAAGAATACAAAATTGAGCATAGCTTGTCCGGCATGTCTTGTCTCCCAATATATATACAACAACACTTGGACACCTGGCATGACTTGACTGAAATGTAAAGTACAGACACTTCTTTTCTGGAAAAAAATCATCATGGCTGACACGACTTGGTGTTATCAATACGAACCTACCATAAAAGACAGAGAAATATTCACATGAAGGGTCAATCCTTTGGCAACATAACCAACATTCAAGACAATGTGCTGCACAACTAACAATATCCCAAAGAAGAATTTTTTGACAGTTTCATATGGTTTGACAAATGCTGTGTGTGTTGTACTCAATGGGATAGAGCTATGTAGAAAACTTGAAGGATTAAAACATTTCAGTGTTTCTCCATATTTTTTTATTAATCCAGTCTCAAACTTTTTTTGACTGGCAAGATATAAAACAACTTACACCTCACAATACCCAAAGTTGTGAAATGTTGGACTTAAATGCTAACTTATGAGGGGGAAAAAAATTAATTTACCTTATTTACACCAGTGCAGATAGACACAGAAAATTCTATAATAGGTTGGTGGAAATGTGAGTCAGAATATCTATATCCCAAATATAAAATAGTATCACCTCAGCGAGTTCCACATGTAGAAGAATATAAATGATGATTAGTTAAAAATGGAATTACCTCAAGACTACATACAAGAGTAATAATAATATTTTGATCACAGAAATTTCAGGTTGGAAAAAAAAATATTTATGCAAAGCATGGAAAGGAGTAGAGAGTACTGAGTAGGAGAGGAGGGGGAGACGAACAGCTCTAATTTAAGTACCAAACTTCCCACAAAATTGAAAAGCATAGCATAAGATATGAAGAGAGAGAAGGGAGAGGAGGGGGAAAGGGGGAGGGAGAGGGAGGGAGGGAGAGAGAGAGAGAGAGAGAGAGAGAGAGAGAGAGAGAGAGAGAGAGAGAGAGAGAGAGAGAGAGACTTTTGAAAGGATAAAGTAATACAATGCTGACACAGGGACTCAGTAATGTTATGCTAAATTTGCAGTCATCTACATCATGGCAGTGGCCATTCGTTCACGTAGATGGTTAGTTAACTGCCATACTAACATGTCATCCTGCATAGTAACCACAGCACAGCCTGTAAATGAAGTGGCTGGTTTTGTTAAAATTTTATTGCTGATTCGTTTCTGTGTCAAACATCACCCTTATCTGCACTAAGCTCATTTTTATCACTGTTGTTGTCAGTTACAGAAAGACTGGTTTACTCATTAGTCAGCATGCCATCAGGAATCAATAAACTTTGACAATTTGAATGAACCACTCAGTGTTGCTTAGATCTGCTTCAGAATAAGCCTTTATTGAGGGAATGACATCCTGCTGGTGAGATAGCGTTTCAAAATGTACTTTTACAAATCCTGGAAATATTATGATCTTTTTAGTTTTGTATAGGCTTTCTTTATATGGTATTGTTTTCAGCTACGTATTTGCTTAGTGGTTCAAGCAAAGAAGTGTGAGTGATTTTTTCAGCCGCTCTTGAAATTTGTAGTTGGTGTTGAGGTGATTCAGGATGTATGAACCATACAGCAGTATTTCCACAATGCTGCAGCTCTGCAGCCCACTGATCCCTATCTTCTTTGAAATGGTTCATGCCATGTCCCTCAAATATGAATCACAGGGGCCAATAGGAAAGCGTTCTGTACTGAATAATCCAACTGGGTCCCATAAGGTTTCAATGTAAGTCCGTATTTTTCCTCGTGTCTATTAAATTTGTTTCCTTTGCATATGATGTAAACAATGTACTAACTAAATCAGAGAAATTAAAATTAAGAAGAAAAGAAAGGTCAGTGTATGGTGTTGAGAACTTTTAAGACGATTGTACTCAACATGTGAATAAAATATGAAAACATTGAGATAGGAGAGGCGGAAAGTGTCAAGTTCTTGGGATTATGATTTGATTATAATTTCAGTTGGGAAGAAAGTACCACAGAACTGCTGAACCAACTAATGAAATCTGTAATTGCCAGCAAACGCTGCTTGCTGTAGGTGATGTAGAAATAAATGTGATAACATACTTCAAGTCAAAATTTCTCATGTCCAATAATGTGTAATAGAAATTATTGCAGTTCTAAGAACTTCCTACAGAAACATGTTCAACTAGATATACTAAAAATGGCTTCTGGTATGTATATAGACAGTCTACAAAGTGTCCATTATACAGAACAAACATTATCAGCACCTCTGATAAGTGATTATGCTAGTATACTGCAATCAGTTTGTGACCTGTGAAAAGTTTAACTGATTTTTTTAAGTATTAGATAAAAACAGCTGCTGAATATTACAGGAGGAAGAGCAGTGGCTTTTTATCAAAGCAGCTGTTTTTCTCATAACCTAGAGATAATTATCATAATTATCACTTTGAGCAAGTCAGTGCTAGCCATAATTTGTTGATAGCACTCTTTACAGAAGCAGCCCACAGCAGTTACTACTGTCTGTTGATGCATAACTTGACTTATCCCATGTCTCTGGAGCTCTCCATCAGGATGGGAGTGACAAAATATCATGTGTGAATGAAAAAATGACTTGTACATCTGAGAGTCATGATTTGTAAGAAGAGGAAGAGTTTTTTCTTTTTAAAAAAACTAAAGTCTACTTTTTTACCAGTGTTACTTCCACTGGAAGAAGACCAGAAACATCCAGATACTGTGGTTATCTGATGAACTGAAAGTAGTAGACAGTTGTGTGTTGTTTAAGTAATGTGTAAGTAAGTAAAAAGTGTAGCAGTCTTGTTCTCAGACTTCATTTTTACTGCATACATGAGCCTAGTTCTGTATCTGTCTCACCAATGTTTTTGTAAGACTGTTAAAAATGTATATTTTGTCCTAACTGTAAATGTTGCAATACATTACTTGCAAACAATTCCACATCTTGGGATCAGAGTTAGGAGATGGCAGTGTAACAATAATGATTAATTTCTTCATGACATTTACAGACATGATGATTTATAACTACAGAAGTGAATAATACTGAAAGTAAAATTATGTGACATAATTCCTTGTCAGTAATAACCTACAGGAGGTGAAATATCTGTACTATGTGGCAGTCATAACTAGTAGTTCCTCCTTTCGGGAAGAGGGAAAGCTAGGTTGGGAACGTTAACATGGAAAGTAGATCACTCAGACCCCAGAATGGGAGGGAATTCACCTGTTTTGAGGATGAGGCGAAGCAAAGAGGCATTTGCTAACCTTCACAACCTATCTCCCTCTCCTTCCCAAAGGAGGAGTTACTAATTCCAAATGCCACACAGAACATATATATTTTTCCGCCTGAAGAATGCCTCTTTGCCTCCTTCTCCTCAAAGCAGGTGGGTCCCTCCCAAGTTTGGGTCTGAGTGATGTGCACTTCCTTTTGAACATTTCTTAACTTGGCATTCTCAGTTCTCTGAGGAGTGAATGATACATATCTTTTCTGTCAGTTTATTATCTTACCATATTTGAATTTCTGACCTGTTTTGCTTTTATTTAGTTGTTTATCAAAATACAAAAGTCATACTTCGGATAATATGTATATTCTAAAACTTCTTTACAATACTGAAGCTTGTACATAGTATTATTTTCCAAATCTCCAATACACTGTGTTTGTTTGCACTAAAAATTAAGCAATGATAAAAAGATAAGAGTGTAGCTAAACTGAAATAATATTACAAAAGAGAAATAATTTTTTTAATGAAAGGGTAGTTGCTACTCACAATATAACGGAGACGGTGAGCTGCAGAAAGGCAAAACAAAAGAACTGTCAGAAAGTTAGCTTTCAGCCAACAAGGCCTTTGTAAAAAATAGGCATCTCTCTCTCTCTCTCTCTCTCTCTCTCTCTCTCTCTCTCTCTCTCTCTCACACACACACACACACACACACACACACACACACAAATGCAACTCAACGCACACACAACCACAGTCTCTGGTAGCTGGAGCCAGTCTGACAGTTATCATGTGTGTGGGAGTTGTGTTTGCACAATTGTGTGTGTGTATGTGTATGTTGTCTATTTTTGACAAAGGTCTTGTTGACTGAAAGATAATTTTCCAACAGTCTTTGTCTTGTGCCTTTCTGTGACACAGCATTTCCTATATATGGTGAGTAGCCTCTATCCTTTTCATTATATTGTTACATTCCATCATGGATTTTCCATTGTTTAAATAAACTTTTTTGGACTGTATGTTATAAAATTTTGTTACCTGCCAGCTTGCTTATTAGTTTCAAGGAGTTCCGTCTGCCACTGTGATTCTTCTTTCAAGCAAGCCAATGCCTCACAAAAGTTGGCACCAATTTCTTTTAGGTGAAGAATGTCAAGATGATAACCCTAGAAAGAACAAGCATTTGTTGTTTACCACTGACATTGTGTTTGCAGTAAGAGATATCAGAACAATGAGAGACATCTATTCATTTTGGAAACCATTGATTAGTGGCTTTACATTAGTTGGTTGGTTAGTTTGTTACATATTCCACAGATCATTTTCCACAATAGATCATAATTATGTGGGATGAGTCGTTTTACACTCACATTGCAAATTAATTTGAATATAAAGTTACATTCTGAACACTTCTAAAGTTTTTAACTGTATAAAAAGAAAAGAAAAAAATTACAGTTAGTAATTCCTACCCACAATCTACTACACATTATAGTAATAGAATTTCTTCTATGGAATAGAGTTGTCAAGGAGAAACTTTCTCAGTTTGTTATCAAATTTTACTTTGCTTTTTGCCAGACATTTTATATCACTCAGTAAATGATCAAAAATTTTTGTTGCAGGGTTATGCATCCTTTTTTGTGCTAAAAACAACCTTAATATGGAGTAATGAATGTTATTTTTGCTTCTGGCACTGTAATTGTGTACCTCATCATTCCTTTTGAACTGTATTAGATTATTTACAACAAACTTCATGAGGGAATAAATATAGTTGATGCCGTAGTCAGAATGCCCCACTCCTTAGACAGATGTCTGCAAGATGATTGTGGGAGAGCACTACATATTATTTTTAAAGCACATTCTTGTGCAATGAAGACTTTTGTTCCTAAAGTTTAGTTATCCCAGAACATTATTCCACTGGACATTACTGAATGAAAATATGTCAATTTACGATTTGTCCCTCCCCAAGACTTACAGTGATTCTACATGCAAAAGTGGCTGAACTATGTGGTTTCAGGAGATGCAAAGCATGTTTTTCCAATAAATTCTCATCCATACAGACCCCAAGAATTTTGAGGTTTCCACCCTATTTATTATTTCCTCAGTGTGCTTTATATTTACTATTGGTGTAGTACCTCTGGATGTGCACAATGGAATTTGCTGTGTCTTTTAAAAACTGAGGGCGAGTCTATTCACAGTAATCCACTCAATGTTACTTTCAAGAACTTCGTTTACCATTTATTCTGTTTCTGTATCTATATTTGGATTTATTACAATACTTGTATCAACTGCAAAAAGAAATAATGAGGAACAGTAGAGGATCTAAGACTGAACCTTGGGGAACCCCATATGTGATTTCTCCCCAGTCAGGATTATGTCCCTGGACTATTACTAAGTAAAACTTTCTTTAACATTATTCATTGGTTGGCTACTCCATCAGTCCTATAAAACTTTAATTTATCTAGGAGAATACTGTGATTCACATAGTCAAATGCCTTAGAGAGGCCACAGTAAATACCAACCAGCTCTATTGTACTTTTAATGCTTGTAAAATCTGCTGAGTGAACATGTAAATGGCATTCTCAGTAGAACAAACCTTCTGAAACCCAAACTGTGGTGAGATACTACTCTAGAATATACCATCATCTAAAAAATTCTGGAGAATGATGTCAGCAGTTATTGACATCTCTCTTATAACCTTTCTAACAACGGCTTATTGCCTTGAGTTAGTGATGCATTATGTATTTCAGATAAGGCTTAGCTTATTACAGGGGAACACATACTCTATTGGAAACACCATCAAAACCAGATGAGTTTTTATTTTTGAGAGTATGTATGAATTTCTTAATTTCAGAAGGAGAAGTAGTGATACATTCATATGACTGAACTCTATGAACGATACATTTTCAAAATACTGCTGCGATATTGCTCTTGAACTGTTTGTCCCTCTGCTTTGTATTATATTTAAGAAATAATTATTAAATGCATTTGCTACCTGTGAATCATGATTTACAGCCCTTCCATTCATTTCAGTAGTGAAGTTGTCTTGTTCTATTTCTATGGCTGTCCTGTTTCTCATTTCACTACATTCCAGATAGCCTAAAGTTTGTTGTCAGAAGTATTGATTTCTGACATTATGTGCACAGTCCTTGATTTTTAGTAACGTTTATTAGCAATTTTGAGTAGTTTTTGTAGTGTGCAATTACTGCAGGATCCTTTCTTGTTCTTGCCAAAAGATACATTTCCCTTTTTGCTTCTACAAGATATTTTAATCCCTCTATAGAGCCACATTTTTTTTTACATGGCTGTTTAGTGTCCATTCTGATTAGCTTATGCAGAAAGCTGTTCTCAAATAATGATATGAATTTTTCATGGAATTGCTTAAATGTCATGTTAGCATTTGATTCATTATAAATTACATCCTATGTCATCTCCTGTAAGCTATTCTTAAAAACAGTTGTCCTAGAGTCATTGATTATTCTAACTGATTTCCACTGAGGAGTATCATACTGTAAGGCGTGCTGTTATTTATTATAACTAATGTGCATCATGATCAAAAAGTGCATTTGTCACTGGATAAACAGGTATATTCTTGCTCTGAACTTTATCAAAGAAAACATTATGAATTAGGGTTCTACTGTCTTTATCCATCTGTGCTGGAAAGTTACTACTGAGATCAAATTGTAGGATCCAAATAAGATTTCCAGCTCTCATTTTTCCTATTAGAATTCCTTAGAAAACCTACACTGAAGTCAGCATTAACCATTAACTGCTTGCTGCTGTCTGACAGATAGCACAGTAAAGAATTCATATTCCTCATAAATAGTACAAAATTTTTCCAGTGTCGATCTATATAGAGTTACAATTAAAAGTGAACTGTTCTTCAGCATAAATTCACAAGCACACACTTCTGTGTACTGATCACTACTAAATCTACTTGTCTCAATGTTTTTGAACTTGTGTTCTGTCTTAATCCACACAACAGCTCCTTCTTTTCCCATGTTATTGCTGCAAAAGTAAGCTGCAATACTGTAACTTACCTAACCCTTTGGTTAGAGTCAACCACAGAGAGTAGTTGGGTGTAAAACAAAATTGTCTTTGGGTGTTTTACTATGTTCTGTAAGTCTGGAAGTCTAGTATGGCAAATAATCCAAATAAGTACCAAAAAATCACCAGTTAAGGCTGAAAAATCTGGTTAAAACTGTCTGCTCTATGAAGCATGAGACATTTCCTGTTGGTGATCTGTAAGCTGTCAGAACAACTGGCTCGTGTGTTTCCTGGCCCACTATTGTGGCACAGCATTCAAGAAAGCTTTTCAACACAACATTTCTGTTGAAGGGATTGTACTTCACTCCATTTCTCGCATATACAGCCACTCCAGTTTCTTCTTAATTTGTTATGCAATAGTATCCATCCAAAAGTATTTGTTCAGTTCCAATGAGTTCCATGTCATGTTCTGGTATGCAAAATACATTTGCTGACATTCCATCTGTATGAATACTAAAGTTCACCTTTTTCATTACTGAGGCACTTGATATTTTGATGGAAGAGCTGTTTCAACCTTAAATATATTTATTCTGTAGCAGAGGCTCTTTAGAGGAATTTACGGTAAAGAGGATTAGGGAATGCACTGCAAAACACAAGGTTATTATAGACACTGCTTTGGCCAGACTGAAAACTTTTAGTAATTAGTCATGCCAGTAGCCTCTTATCAGAACCATTATAATTCAACCATGATACATATAATGTACTGAAGTTAGAGGTAATGCATCAATCACACCCATGTGTTAATGCCTTTGTATCCTGAGTGATACAGAAAGCTCTAAATTAACACAGTCCACTAAACAATTCACCCAGGGCTTAGCATTCCACTCAAAGAGTGCAAAGAATGCTGTTCACGCTAGTGTGAAATGTTGATGTGCCTGGTATTAGCCTCAACTATACAATTCAGGTTGCAGTCAAAACTGGTCCCTGCACCCTACTATTATATTATCCTCTATGTAAAGAATCATCCCCAAAGAGCTAAATCACAGATGACACCAGAGCCCTGCACTTGGCATAAAAAATTTTATTCGTGTACTAATCATGTCCCAACCACACACTGAAAACCACTGTGTAGTGCATGACAGAAAGTAATTCCCATTATACCATATGTTAGGATTTCTTTCCATTCTATTTGCATGTGGTGTGCAGGACAAATGACCACTTAAATGTGTCTGGATTCACTGTAATTAATGTAATCTTGTCTTCATGTTTTTGATGGGACGGATACGTGGAAGGCAGTAATTTATTCCTAGATTTCCAACTTAGTAATGGTTCTTAAAACTTTGTACAAGGCTGTGCTGAAAAGTAATGCTACTGAATTTTTATGAGAGAACTCTTAAAGCTTTTCGAAGAAAACAGTTATTATTAACATTCTACATCTTTATTCTTCATGTCTATACATTTCCAACTCCCTGTTGGTAGAGGGCTCCAAATTGTAGCATTTAACATGGCAGTGTGTAACATTACTATGTGAGTGTGTGAGAAAAGTATGCTACAGTCACGTTTCCCTTTTTGGGGAGTTTGTTCACACATGGAGCACCTTCTCCTTCAGCATGACAACGCCAGATTACACACAAGTGTTGTGATGATGTCTTTAACTATCCTGTGTCTTGGTTTCACAGTCATTGATTACTCTCCATACAATGCCAACTGATTTTCATATGTTTCCAAAAGTTAAACAACACTTTTGGGGCCTTAACTCCGATAGTGGTGAAGCAGTGTGAGCAGATGTGAGGGTGTGGCTCCATCAAGAACATCAAACATTCCACAGTGATGCCATCAACAAACTGGTCTCTAATTGGAAGAATAGGGTTCTTTGCCAGGATGACAATGTTGAGAAATGAACATGTAGACATGAAGAATAATGATGTAGAATAGTGATAATTGTTGTGACTCGCCGATCATTCAAAGTGCCACTGCGCAATTACGCGTGTCCTCTACGCGCAGCGCTGTCTGCCAGCCATGCAGCAGCTGCACCACCTAAGTGGCCAGCCAGGCAGCAGCCGCTACACTTGGACTCAGTGCTCATTCGAATGTTACCGTGTTCACATGTATTGCTTGTCAACTTGCTCTGTGACTTATATGTGTTGTGTCATTTTGAAATGTGTGTGTTCAACTTGACGTTACAACAAATGGTGATGAGGTAGTGAATTTTTCCTTTTCACCGTTGACCCACAGGTTTCCATGGCTACTGTTGAGCAACTATTTGCAAGGTCTCATTGAACAGCATACGCTTCTCACATCGTCGATTCGCGATTTCGTTGCAGCGTCAAGAACGGGGCGTTTCTCGACATTGGCTATACCTCCTTTTCCTCCTTACGATGAGACAGCAGAAGACTGGTCAGATTATAAAAAACGTCTTTGACAGCACTTCTTGGCATTTCATGTCACGGACGAACAACCATGTAAGTCCCTGTTCCTTTCCCAGATTTCACCTCAAATGTATTGGTTGTTGTCGCAATTGGCTCCTTTGAAAGACCATGCATCTTTTTCCTTTGCTGAAATGTGCTCACTTCTATCTGTCTATTTTCAAAAGCAAACACACGTGGTAGCCCCTCGTGTTGCCTTTTATCACTGTCTAAAACAGCCACATCAATCCTATCGCACTTGGGCTGCTGAACTTCACAGCCTCAGTCAAAAGTGTCAATTTGTTACTGACATTCACAAAGAATCCTATGCCGATTCCATGGTACGGGATGCTATTATCCGGTCGGCGCCCGACAAAGAAGTTCGGCAACATGCCCTTCAGTTGGCAAATCCAACTCTAGATGAAGTCCTCTCCATCACGCAATCTTTTGAAATTTCTCGCGCCACTGGGGTCCAAATAGAGGCTTGGGGTGATGTCGGGGAAATACAACCTCTGTGCGCTGTTGACGACACGTGTGGCGCGTCCCCGCTAGCCGACGTGGCCACAGTGCGCTCCCAAACGCAGCCTTGGCCTAACCGTAAACTACCCGCTAAGAAACTGCAGCAAAACCGCCGGCAACTTCCTTCATGTCCGTGGTGTTTTACGAAACATTCACACGAGGATTATTCCCAACGTTGGGCTGTGTGTCACAATTGCAAAAAGAAAGGTCATGTGTCTTCTGTTTGCAAATCTGACTGCATACATGATGTTCATGAACAAGATACTGATTCTGATTCTGTGTTGTCTGTCAGTTGCACTTCTTCCCTTTTAGGGAAGTTATTCCTCACTGTCCAAGTACTTGGTCGAGATGTTCACATGCAGGTGGATACCAGTTCTGCTGCCACTATAATTAATTCTCAGATGTATCTTCAGTTGGGTTCTCCACTCCTGTCACCTGTCACTTGGCAATTACAGATGTACAATAAACGGAAGACTTCTCTCTTGGGACAATTTAATGCTGAGGTATCTTACAAATCCGTCATTCGCACGGTCAACCAGAGTAACGCAGAGAATCTTTTTGGTTATGATGCCTTTCGCGTTTTTGGGCTCTCCATAGATGATTCTGTCAATATCGTCTCTGATGCTATTCCTTATGCTCAATTGGATTCCTTGTCAACGACATTTTCGTCCCTTTTTTCTCCGGGATTAGGCCGTGCAAATGACTTTGAAGCTCATATCACGCTCAAACCCACTGCTCGGCCTAAGTTTTTTCGGGCGCAGCCCATTCCTGTGGCCCTTCGTTATCGGGTAAAATGGGAGCTGGATCGTCTCACTACTTCAGTGGTCTTGCTTCCTGTCACTTCCAGTGAGTGGTCCTCTCCTGTCATTGTCGTTGCTAAGCCAAATGGTGATATTCGTCTCTGTGGCGATTTCAAACCCACAGTAAATGCTCAATGCCTCATCGACACTTACCCTATTCCCCGACCTGAAGAACTGGTCACTAAACTTGCTGGAGGCCAGTATTATTCTAACATTGACCTGTCAGAAGCTTATCATCAACTTCCTCTTGACGCTACTTCCCGGCAGTTTCTTGTCCTTAACACGCCTTTCGGCCTCTATCAATACCAACACTTGCCATTCGGGGTTGCTAGCGCCCCTGCTCTGTTTCAGCGATTCTTGGAACAATTATTGCTCCCGTGTTCCTGGGTGTATCAATTACATGGACGACATTGTTGTCACTAGCTCCACCACTGAAGAACATCTTCAAAATCTCCGCACACTTTTTCATGTCTTACATACAGCCGGTCTTAAGTGTAATCTTCAGAAATCACAATTTTTTCAGGCACCTATCACGTACTTGGGGTTTCAACTCTCTCGGGATGGTATTCGACCGCTTCAGCAAACTGTCACTGCTGTCGATGCCCTTCGTCGCCCTCTATCTGTTAAGGAAATGCAGGCCTTCTTGGGAAAAATAGCATACTATCACTAGTTTTTACTGTCTGCAGCTTCGGTGGCTCAGCCGCTGCATCGCCTGTTGCATACAAATGTAACTTTTCACTGGTCCGTGTCATGCGATGCGGCTTTCCAGAAATTGAAGACTATGTTGAAACAGGCCCTGTGCCTGGCTACTTATCAACCTGGCCAACATCTTGTTCTTGCCACGGATGCCTCTGAATACGGGTCGGTGCAGTCCTTGCACACCGTTTTTCGGACGGTTCGGAACAACCCATTGCTTATGCCTCCAAAACGTTCACGGATGCCCAAAAAAAGTATTCTCAAATTGAAAAAGAAGCTTTGGCCATTATTTATGCTCTTCATAAGTTTGGTGTTTTTCTCTATGGCTCCAAATTTCATCTTGTTACGGATCACAAACCACTTGTTCCCTTGTTTCGTCCATCAATGTCACTTCCCGACAAGGCTGCACACCGCCTCCAGCATTGGGCTCTTTACTTGTCTTGTTTCAATTATGAGATTCAATTTCGGCTGACGGTTCAACATGCGAATGCTGATGCTATGTCTCGCCTTCCCATGGGTCCTGATCTGGCATTGGATAGGGACGAACTTTTGTGTTTCCACCTGGATGTTGCCAAGCAGTGGGTTGTGGACGGGTTCCCCATCACTGGAGACCAGTTGGTGGCTGTTACGGGTTCTGACCCTACCCTCTCCCGGGTTTTACGCTGTATTCAGAAGGGTTGGCCAGATCGCCCGTCCACTAAGACTTCTGATCCATTGCGGAACAACTATGCTTTGTGCTACCGCCTCACGGCTAGGGATGGTGTTATCCTCCTTTCCACTGACAATGCTTCACCACTTGTTGTGGTACCTGCATCTTTGCGTGCTTTGGTCTTGCGCCTCCTTCACCAAGGGCACTGGGGTGTGTCTTGTACAAAATCTCTGGTGTGCCGTCATGTGTACTGGCCTGGCATTGACTTTGAAACAGCACACATGGTCGCTGCCTGCAGACCTTGTGCGTCACAGGCCACCACCCTGAAGTCCTCTTTGTCATCGTGGCCTTCGCCTGAGAAGCCCTGGGAGCGCATTCATGCTGACTTCGCAGGACCCTTTCTAGATACTTATTGGCTCCTCTTAATTGACACCAACTCTAACTTTCCTTTCATTGTCCGTTGCACGTCTTCTACCACCGCGGCAATGACAAGTGCTCTCACCCACATTTTTTCCTTGGAAGGCCTCCCCTCTACTCTTGTTACTGATAATGGTCCGCAATTTGCCTCTTCCGAATTTGCAGATTTTTGTGCTCATCACGGCGTAATACATGTTACGGCCCCACCGCTCCATCCCAAAACAAACGGTGAGGCTGAACGACTGGTCCGCACATTTAAGGCTCAGATGTGGAAACTACTACTGCTGCTGATGATGCGCTTCTCCAGTTTCTGGCATCTTACCGTTTCACCCCCATGGGCGACCACAGCCCAGCTGAGCTCTTACATGGCTGACAGCCCTGCATGCTACTTCATCTTCTGTGGCCTTACACCTCATGGCCGCAGGTGCCTTCACTTGGCTGGTTCACCGCCGACGACCTCGTCCGGGTATGGGGATATGGCAGGCGGCCAAAATGGAGTCCGGGCCTCATCTTAACACACCGTGGCCGATGCCTGTATGAAATCCAGATGGACACGGGTGTTGTAGTGTGTCATTCAGACCAGCTTTGGCCTCGTGTGGTGGCAACACCTGTTCCGAATGCCGCTACACCACCTTCGGCTCTACCTGACGCTCGAGGTCTTGGCATATTTAAATACTCACAACGCAGCCCTCTCACTGTAATCTCAGTGCCAGCACAAGAACGGACGCCACCAGGAGACATGCCCATGCAGGAACCAGATGACCATCCTCTGTTGGAGCCAATCTACTCACCTCCTCCTCCTACAGACGCCGACACATCACCCATGTCTCCTGTTATATCAACTGGACTTGTTGCAATGGGCAGATTGGTGCAGGGGGCCCCAGTAGATTCGACCACTACGTCTCCTGTCATCTCGATCCGTCATCATCGGGGACACTTCTGTCCATACGGGAAGCCTCCTCCTCGAGACTTTACGGCCAGTCAAACAACGCCTATGGACGTTAGCCATCTCCAGGCCATCTCCATCAAGACCAGTGCAACAATTTCAAAGGGGGGAAAAGTGTTGTGACTCACCGATCATTCAAAGTGCCGCCTCGCAATTACGCACGTCCTCTACTTGCGGTGCTGTCTGCCAGCCATGCAGCAGCTGCACCACCTAAGCGGCCAGCCAGGCAGCGGCTGCTATACTTGGACTCAGTGCTCATTTGAATGTTACCGTGTTCACATGTATGGCTTGTCAACTTGCTCTGTGACTTATATGTGTTGTGTTGTTTTGAAATATACGTGTTCAACTTGACGTTACAACAATAATGTTTATTTTGTCTAAAAGTTTTAAGAGTTTTCACACAAAAAATCTGGAGGCATTACATTTCAGCACACCCTTGTACACAGGGGTAGTAGGCTTGGAGAATGGTTGGCAACTATCACAAAGCACTTGCAAGTCTATGTTTTCCAACATTTTCTGATTCTCCCATGGGTCAAACAAACGTGTCACCATTTGTGCTGCTTTTCTTTGAATACATCTTAACAGCATCAGTCATAGTGAAAAATTCTTTTTGATGATGGCAGTATATTATAGTCACTGAGAAAACAAAGGCACTCAAATGATACCCTAAAGGAAGTCTGCAACTGGTCAATATGTAAGAACATTACAGTGATCATAAAGAAGACAAATAGTATGAATTCAAGTTTGAAGAAGAGAAAATGATACCATTAATAGGCTGCACAACAAACACAAAATTTATTGGACTAAATATTGATTGAAGTGGTGTGAACACAGATACTTGGAAACCAGCATGTAATGGCCTTAAAATGTTAAATCTTTTAAGCTGAGGTTTTGCTTGGGCTAAATGTTATGCAGCAGTTAGAACTAAAGTTGAGAAAGACTTTGCTGAAACCAACCATCAGAAACCAGTGACTGACTCAAGTGCCCATGCTACTTTTAACATTAGGATCTTGTGCTGCAGGAATATTTTCGATGGTGGTTGGCAATTTCTTTAAAACAGATGTAGCAACAACTTGCAGAGCTGTCTACAAGGTATTGGTCTGTACTGGCTCACCAAAGAATGAATTCATCAAAATGCCAATGGAAGAAAATGATGTGAGGAAAACCTAGCTTGATTTTTATCGAATTATGTGTTTTCCTACTGTTTTATGCACTACTGACTGTACCCATATCCCCATCAGACCACCTGGTGGTAAAAGTGCAGACACGTTTTAGAATCGTAAAGGTGATTTCTGTTACATATATCAGGAATCTCAGATGCTATGCTTATTCAGAGTGTATAGCATTAGCATTTGTGCTAACTTCGTTAACACTGAAGTTCCTTTGGTAGATCTATTTTTAGTGTTGTACAGTAGGGCTGGGCCCTGAACAGAGTTCGATTTCTGAACTAAATGTTCTCTCATCATTATGTAACAGATAGTCTTTTAGTTACAGACTATTCATATGTAGACTTAATTTTTAGCTATGGAATTCTTTTTCCGGGAACAAATGCTCAAAATATGATCACAGCTTTCAATCCCTATTTAGATGATGGTTTATTGAATTTGGGAGGTCACCTGCAGTATGCCAAGGCATCTAATGAAGAATGTTATTGTTTTATAGTAAAAGACCACCTCTTCCACCCTTCCCCACTGCAGACACTTATGAGTGTAAGCACTTGGGTATTTTTAATAACCATTTTCTAAATGTTGTGGATATAGTAGGATCCAGGTGTTCATTAGAAGATGCTAGGGAGTTAATGGAAGAGGCCATACCTATGCAATTTGATACAATTGAAATCTCACCCACTTCTCCCTCTGAAATTAGGAAAATAATAAACTTGCTTAAAAGCAAAACCCACATGGAATTGATGGCGTTTCCAGCAAAATACTAAAAGCTTGTTCTCAACAAATAAGTAAAATTCTGAGCCACCTGTGCAATAGCTCTCTGGAACAGGGCATTTTCCCTGATAGCCTGAAATATGGTATTGTCATACCTTTGCATAAAAAAGGGGATAGATCTGATGTCAATAATTACCGTCCAATCTCCCTTCTAACAGCTTTATCCAAAATTTTTGAGAAAGTAATGTATTCAAGAGTAGCTTCACATATCTGTAATAATGAAGTACTAACAAAATGTCAGTTTGGTTTTCAGAAAGGTTTTTCAACAGAAAATGCCATATATGCTTTCACCAATCAAATTTTGAATGATCTGAATAACCGAACACCACCCATTGGGATTTTTTGTGATCTCCCAAAGGCTTTTGATTGTGTAAATCATGAAATTCTGCTAGACAAGCTCAAGTATTGTGGCATGAGTGGGACAGTGCACAAATGGTTTAATTCGTACCTAACTGGAAGAGTGCAGAAAGTTGAAATAAGCAGTTCTCACAATATGTAAAGATCAGCACATTCCTCAGACTGGGGAACTATCAAGAATGGGGTTCCACAAGGGTCGCTCTTGGATCTTTTGTTGTTCTTAATATATATTAATGACTTGCCACTCTATATTCATGAAGAGGCAAAGTTAGTTCTCTTTGCTGATGATACAAGTATAGTAATCACACTTGGCAAACAAGAATTAACTGATGAAATTGTCAATAATGTCTTTCAGAAAATTACTAAGTGGTTTCTTGTAAACGGACTCTCACTGAATTTGGTAAGACACAGTACATACAGTTCCGTACTGTAAATGGTACGACGCCATTAATAAATATAGACCTTAATCAGAAGCATACAGCTAAGGTAGAATATTCAAAATTTTTAGGTGTGTCTATTGGTGAGAGATTAAATTGGAAGAAACACATTGATGATCTGCTGAAACGTCTGAGTTCAGCTACTTATGCAATAAGGGTCATTGCAAATTTTGGTGATAAACATCTTAGTAAACTAGCTTACTACGCCTGTTTTCACTTATTGTTTGCATATGGCATCAAATTTTGGGGTAATTCATCACCGAGGAATAAAGTATTTATTGCACATAAGTGTGTAATTAGAATAATAGCTGGAGTCCACCCAAGATCATCCTGCAGACATTTATTTAAGGATCTAGGGATATTCACAGTAGCTTCTCAGTATATATACTCTCTTATGAAATTTGTTATTAACAACCAAACCCAATTCAAAAGTAATAGCAGTGTGCGTAACTACCATACTAGGAGAAAGGACGATCTTCACTATTCAGGATTAAATCTAACTTTGGCACAGGAAGGGCTGAATTATACTGACACTCAAGTCTTTGGTCACTTACCAAATAGTATCAAAAGTTTGACAGACAACCAACAACTATTTAAGGAGAAATTAAAAGAATTTCTGAATGACAACTCCTTCTACTCCATAGAGGAATTTTTAGATATAAATTAAGGAAAAAAACTAAACAAAAAAATTTAAAAAACAAAAAATAAAAAAGTTGTTTTATTAACTTATTTATGTTGTTAAATTAACTTAGTTGTGTGTCATGTATTGAACATTTTACTCATTCCACATCATTACAAAATATCGTATTCATGATCCATGGAACTAGTATTAATCTAATCTAATCTTGGAGTGTGCATCTGATGGATGCAGCAGTCAGATGTCTTATTGCATTAGCAGTGTGTGCATAATCCATCCACAGTTCCTTTGTGTGTCACATTGCTCCTATCTCACACACATCAACATGGCAGACAAGTAATGGGGAGCATTACCAGCACTTCTGGGATGGCTCCTGTGCCGGCAGGCAAGTAGTATGGTTCATCAATGCATGTTTTATTTTTGAGCAAGACCATGTCTCCTTGGAAAAGATGGCATTGCCACTGCAGGATGCACAGTAGGGATGGGAACAACATACTGGTTAAAACCAATACTGGTATTTTAGTTTTGAATGACAGTTATTTCTTTGTATTTGTATGATCTCGGTTATAGCAACAACTGGGTAAAAAAACTGAAATATCAATTAGCCATAGCAGCAGTGCAAAAAATTGTTTTCAAAGGAACCTTTTTTAAAGGAGGAGTAATTTTATTCATAAAATTTGCACTGCTTTGAAATATTGGATCATTATAGAAAGTGGGAAAAAGCAATCAGTGCTATTTTAATAGAAATGCTGACAGAAACAAGTAACAAGCACATGGGGTAGGAATTGGTACTTGTTACTATGTGGCGTGGTCTATTAGGTGGTATGTGTGTCATGCAAAGTGGAAGACTTGTCTCATCTGGTCTATATGACAGTTTCTCACTGTTTTCATTGGACATTAGTTGTACTACAGAATGGCACCATCACTAGTCTGGAGGAATTTAATGAAGTGTGGTGTTAATGAAGTACAATGCTCCATTTGTTTTAAAAGATCAAAAATGAGAGAAGTCACAATAAACTTCTGATATAATATAAGGAAAAAACTTAGTTACAATAAAAATAGAAGGCTGCTGATCTACTGCCTGTATCTACATAACATGCCTTTATCTGTTTGTAGCCCTTGAAAGCAGGTAAATTAAAATGAAAAATAGAGTTCTTCAACCTCAGTTTGCACCCTTTAACACTGACTATTTGTCATGTCCAAATAGTGGTATAAATCTTGATTACAACATGATTTTTGAGCAGTTTGAAAAAATTGGAAACAACGGGAGATTACTGGTGATTTTCTGTGGTAGTCAGCCACTTATCAGTTTCTGAGAAAAGCACCAAATAGGGGACAGACTAAGTTTTATTTTATTTGCCTCTTTCACTTAATATTTTGCTTGCATGTATCTTGAAACTGAGAGAATTAAAAAAAAATTATATTTTGTTTGCTTTCTACATTTATTACAGGAAACAAAAAAAAAAAAAAAAAAATAAAAACCTAAAATCAGTTATTTTCAGAAACTGGTTATTCAAAGCAATTTTAACACTCTAGTTAAAAATGGTGTTGGGGAAAAAAATGATATAACTAAAAATTGATTGTTTTTGCAATAACTGCCATCCCTAATGCACACGAACTAAAGTTCATAGATGACACACTAAACTTATCATAAAATTCTATAGTGAATAAAAACTCTTTACTCCTATTTCAGAGGACAATAGAGGGGGAAGGCAGGAGAGGGGGGGGGGGGGGGGTTTCAGGCATCTATTGAGCCTCTTGTGGATGCCTGTGCAACTGGTTATACCATTGGAAATAGACCATGGTGGAGAAGATTCGGAAGAGCAGCAGAACTGTACATTTTTGTCCTAATATGCATGTTATTTATCTTTATGTTTATGTTCACAGAATACATTTTATTTACTTGTCACTATTATAATAAAGTGTGATTGAGTTAACACACTATTTAAATTTCTTGCTGCTGGTTTCTGTCTTGTCATTGGTAGCTCATCACAGGTGACACAGAGATCAACATCCTAAAAGGCTGCTTACTGAGCTGAAAAAGAAAGCAGATCTGGGACTGTGTGTTAGGCTTGTCATACATTAACATTATGAAGATTTAAGAAACAGACCTGGAACAGACAAGGGATTTAATAGTAAAAATTCTTTCAGGTGGTCTATGGGCAAATTTGAGTGTGTTCTGTAGATTTGTTTGTAGATTTTCCCTTCAGAACAGGAGTACTTATGAGATGGAATATGTTTGAGCAACAGGACAGAGGTGGCGGATTTCATGTTGAGGGGAAAAAAAAAAAACACAGATTGTGAAACCTAGCAGCAGCTTAATACTGTAGCAATACAAACATATAAACAACAGAGCAGAGAAGACGATGAGGTCTTCAAGATGACAGCCTATTTACCATGCATGTGAAAATGTTACTGGAAAAATATGCAAGTACTTCCAAAAATAATTGAAGCGATCATTCTTCCTCCATCAAAAATATTGGCACTTCTGACATTGGTCAAAGAGAACTTAGTGCTGCACAAGGCATGTGTTTATAAGATACCATGCAAGTGCAGCAAATAATATAGGGGCAAATGATATGCACTGGCTGGGAGTGAATATGGAACACTAGCAGTATATTCACCTCCTACAACCCAGCAGATCTGTTATTGCAAAACACTGCATTTTTACTGGTCATTTGATGAAATATAATACAAAAAAAAATTGTGGCCCATACTTCAAACTTCTGGAACTCCATTATCTGAATCAGTGGAAATACAAGAGTATGAGGCTCTTATCAATTGGGACAACAATTTACAGTTGGATTCTGCATGGAATCCTGTCAGCAAAACTTTGCTTTCTGCATAGCTGAAGCTATTCTGTGAATTTGCTGTATAAACACAGTTGATCTGTCATGGGTGAGGAGAGTTTTCAACAGGGACATCACTTTCTGCTGCACAGATACTTGCAGCAAAAGTGCTCATGCTGAAGCAAAGCATGCACAGCAACAACTGGGTACACCATGCATTAAACAGGGGATCTGAGTATAGCGTAAACAGCATACAACCAAAGATGACCAGAAGATTAGATGCTGAAATATCATGGCAGAAAGTTACAGACATCCAGCAGATTGCGATTCTTCAATTTCTCCAGGCGTATTTTATGACGAAATAAATCTCGGGTGAACACCCTGGTATGAGTGTGCACCTGATGATGGCAATGTGGTCGATTGCCGAAATATTGTGTCCTATGCACACTCATACCAGGCTGTTCACCTGAGATTTATTTCATCATTCAGCAGTTTGCTTAAAGTTTTATGGAACAATATTCCATATTATTACTTTTTACACTTGATAACAAGTAACGCTATTTTATTTCTTGCTTTTCATTAGTAAATCTTCATTTAAATTTAGGGACCACCCATAGATGCAAAATGACAGAACGTTAGTGAAAAGCAAAGAACATTGGATATGTAAACAAACACACAGACATGAATGTGACAAATATTCAGTTTTCACTTAAGACTAGAATTGATATTTGGTTGTTTTGTACTGACCATATATGTTCCTTGATCACAACCACAGTAGCTACTTTCCATTGTGTAACTGCGTTTAATGCCCAATTGCCTCCAGACAGTAACCCTTGCAGTTGATTCTCTGTTCCTCTCAACAGCAAAACTGCACAATGACAGAGCAAATGCAGGTGACAAGTCTTTCATTAAATTTGGGAGCATCTGGGAAGGAGAAGAGATTTCCATTTATACTTACTGTCAAACCAGTTACTATGATCACTACTCTACAAAGCACGCTGCACACAAACAAAGGCATAACTGAAATTCGATAGCAATATTATAAACACATCATTCCCATGTGCTACTAAGAATTAATTATTGTCAGCCAAGTATCAGTTAAATCTATATATTGCAAACAAAATAGAAAGAAACTTCCACATGGGAAAAATATATTAAAAACAAAGATTCCAAGACTTACCAAGCGGGAAAGTGCCGGCAGACAGGCACATGAACAAAACACACAAACACACACACAGAATTACTAGCTTTCGCAACCGATGGTTGCTTCTTCAGGAAGGAGAGGGAAAGACGAAAGGATGTGGGTTTTAAGGGAGAGGGTAAGGAGTCTTTCCAATCCCGGGAGCAGAAAGACTTCCCTTAGGGGAAAAAAAGGACAGGTGTACACTCGCACACACACACATATCCATCCGCACATACACAGACACAAGCAGACATATTTAAAGGGAAAGAGTAAGGGCACTCCCTTAAAACCCACATCCTTTCGTCTTTCCCTCTCCTTCCTGAAGAAGCAACCATCAGTTGCGAAAGCTAGTAATTCTGTGTGTGTGTTTGTGTGTTTTGTTCATGTGCCTGTCTGCCGGCGCTGTCCCGCTTGGTAAGTCTTGGAATCTTTGTTTTTAATATATATATTGCAAACAGATACACAAAAAATTCATGCTGACTTAAGTAATTAGGAAACTGTCCTCTTTTATTGGTGTGTGATTTATTTCAATGAATTAAATCTGAATATTACTGCTCACGTGTAACTGAGAGAAAAAAATGAATTATATGTAATTACTAATATCTGACACACACTTTTACCAATTTGAATGTTCATGAAGCTCCATATTATCTACTTCAATGTGGACCAAAGGACTGTATGGATAACCAAAAAATGCAGATAATCCAAAACACACATTTTTACTGGGAACTGCTATTTACTGTGCAATACACAATAGTTTACTCTAAACTAAAATATTCTTTCTAGGTACAATGTATTTTTTTCAAAAATCACTGAACTATGCACAGATAATCTAAAAAGGGTACAGTTCAAACCACGATAATCAGGAGTTTGCTGTGTATTGTGGAACATTAAAGACAGTCAATGACTGATTGGCAGGAAATAAAATACAAGTATCAAGTGAAAATGTGTAGTCAGTATTATCTTCATGCATGATAATACATTTAAAGATGGTTTTAAAAATGTTGTGGTATATGTTTTTTATGAGTAAAAGAATTGAGTGCATTCTTTTTTGATTTATTTTTGTTTATTTTAAAACTTTATATACAAGTGATAATCCTAAGTGTGCGAGTTCTTGTAACATCTGGTACAAATGGATTTAAATAGTCTGCAGTGTCAGGCTTCAGGAGAATGAGCCATAATGTGCAGAGTGGGCCAGAAGACAGGTTCAAAAACTTTTCCAGTAACTTAACATATAGTTTCAAGTTATATGGATCTGGAAATGTATTCTAGGTTAAAAGTAATGTTTCCTGCCAATAGTAATCCTACCTTCTGGTCAAGGTCACTTGAATTACAACTATGCAGGTGACACTCCACGAAAATATGGCATGTGATCATGTTCTTTTTTGTTATCAAGGCGATACTGTTGTAAACATTTGTGTTATAATCAGAGATACAAGCAGAGTCACACTGAAAAATATCTTTTTCTTAGAGCACGAGTGCATGAAAATAATGGGTTAGACATATGAAGAAATAAGAGAAAAAAATTTTAATCACTTCAAGGAAGAAGCCCCAAGGAAGGCCAATCTTCGGAACCTGGAAAGAAGGCCTTTGCAACTGGTTATGCGACAGACGAACTGCACAGAGGAAAATCCAAGAAGTATGACAACAATAATGAAGTGAGTGAACACTGAAGTGCACCATTGCTGTGTTCACCAGCAAAGTTGACAAGGAAGCAGTTGGCAGAGATGAACATTCCCAGAACTCAAAGCATCACTGAAGGAAGAATTTTGGTGCCAAGGGCAAATATGTGTATTACAAATCTTGAGTCAAATCATAATTTTCTAAGAGCAACTCACTGGCACAGAATAAATGAACTGTCATTTGAAAAATATACTATCAATCCTTGATCCAAAACTAACTCTATGAATGCAATTTTCTGATTCAGGTCATATGGTATCACTACAGTTCAGCAGAAAAAACACTCAAGAGTCCAACTACAAAATCACTTCCAGCAGAAATAAAAATCTATGCCAGTGTATTTTCTCTTAGTATTTCCAGCAGGTGCTATTTGAAATCTCTAGCTACTCTCCACAATCAACTATTTGAAATCTCTAGCTACTCTCCACAATCAATCATTACATTAAAAAATAACAGTATATCCTGCTTGGCACAGCACAGATCACTACCAAGTCATATACAAATTGGACCACAACAGAATTTTTTAAAAACATTTTTCACAATTTTTTGCATCTGCAGATTCTTTTGTGGCTGCCTGCCACTATTGAGCAGCTACTCAGTTTACAATAATATTTTTCATAATTTTTTGCACCAGGGCATTCTCTGGCGGTTCCCTTATTTTTGCCTGGCTGTCAGATCGCTGCAGCTATTGATCAGCTACTCAGTTCACTGATCATTCACCAGCAGTGGTGTCCCATAACACGCATTAGGGTTTCTGCCACAATTTTCAGTTTCTATAATAACACAAAAATCCCACTTATCCAGACAGTGTTCACTCATTTCAGCTGCCTATGTAACTTTCCATTCTAATATCCTACACAATGCTGAGTATAGTAATGTATGGCAGCTGATGTAAGTGGCCTGTCACAAAGCATACTGTTCATTTTGACTTGGCAACATCAATAAATTAAGTGATCATGATATGAATACATGATGTGATTTGTGCAAACAGTTATGTGCAACTTTTCCAACATTTGTGGCTTGTCATAAGATTGTGATGACCGATGAATGTGCCATGTATCTTAGCTACCAGACTCAATATGTTTATATCTTGATGAAAGACAACCCTGATTATTATGAAGAAATTAACCAATACCCTCATCATGTTATGCTATGGAAATGAAACGAGTGTTTGGCATCACTGGCTGGGAGGCCCCTTGCCGGGCAGGTCCTGGTGCAGGTCTTATTACATTCGACACCACACTGGGCGACCTGTGAGCTGGATGGGGATGAAATAATGATGAAGACAACACAACACCCAGTCCGAGTGGAGAAAATCCCTGACTCAACCGGGAATCGAACCCATGCCCATGGGACAGCGATCCGTCACACTGACCACTCAGCTATCGGGGCAGACATGTTATGCTATAGGCTGGTGTTAACAGTGACCATATCGTCAGACCATATTTCTTCAATGTGTCAGTAAAAGGGAAATCATACCTCCAGATTTTATATCATTGCCTGTTACTTGAACTTGACATGCACACCACTGGATTCCTGTTTGAGACTGGTTGAACAACCAGCTTCTGTTATGAACTGGACATGGAGGGCTTCTTATATGGCCACCTAGAAGCCCAAACATAATAATTTCCAATAATTGGCTGTGGTTCTTCTTAAAGGAAAAGATTTCCACAACTCGTGTGACTTCCATTGATGAACTGAAAGAAGAGATTACCCGTGCTCCAAGAATGTTCCCTCCAGAAATGCTGTGCCAGGCGAGCAGATGCACATGACATTGAATCCAACTCTACATCAAGAATGATGGTCACCATAAAGAGTGTGTTTGAAAATGTGTAAGAAGTATGTATGAACATTTGTTTCTGTGTCATTCCATTCTTGCCTGTATCTTAGTGTTAAATACAATTTCTGCTAGAGCTATGAAATCATTTCATGTTCCTGTTTGCCTTTCATGTAGCTCCTTCATACAATAAAATAACATAAAAATATTTCTGATTTTGTCTTCTGGCTCACCCTGTGCATGCACAGTACCCAGGACTTCAAGTTCTCCCTGCCACTTTTGCCTTAATCATCATTTAACATGAAAAAGACTTTACAGTGTAAAAAAAAGAGCAGTGACAAAATTCTTCCAGCAGAATTTGTCTTTAAGACTGATCCTGAGTTGGTGGCTCTTCAGACTCTGACGAAGACTTTCCACACCCCTGTGTCGTATTAATGTAATAAGGAGCATTTTACAGGAGTAACTGCAGTCTGAAATGCGCTTCCTAACTCATTGGTCACTAAAGAGGTAATTTCTGTTGGGCAAAAAGTTTGTCAATGAATGTGTCAGTGTCTGATGGAGGACTTATTGGGCCTGCAAATTACACCAATTTAGAACTTCACAATACAAGCAGGAATAATGTTTCCTCCTCCTTTATGCATACAGCACTCCTTGTTATAGGAGAAGATGTCACATTGTGCTCATAAAGTCACAAAACCTCCCTACATGAGTAGCATTGCTTACAGGAATACAGAATACTGTTATTAACCTATAAAAACTGAAATGTACGAACATACACTATGTGTACATACACTATGTGATCAAAAATATCACAACACCACCAAAAACATAAGCTTTTCATATTAGTTGCATTGTGCTGCCATCTACTGCCAGGTACTCAAAATCAGCAGCCTCAGTAGTCATTAGACACTGTGAGGTAGCAGAACAGGGTGCTCCGTGGATCTCATGGACTTCAAATGTGGTCAGGTGATTGGGTGTTACTTGTGTCATACCTCTGTATGTGAGATTTCCACACTCCTAAACATCCCTACGTCCACTGTTTCTGATGTGATAGCGAAGTGGAAATGTGAAGAGACACGTACAGCACAAAAGCGTACAGACTAGCCTCATCTGTTGACTGACAGAGACCACCGACAGTTGAAGAGGGTCGTAATGTGTAATAGGCAGACATCTATCCAGACCATCACACAGGAATTCCAAACTGCATCAGGATCCACTGCAAGTACTATGACAGTTAGGCAGGAGGTGAGAAAACTTGGATTTCATGGTCAAACAGTTGCTCATAAGCCACACATCATGGCGGTAAATGCCACACGTTGTCTCGCTTGGTGTAAGGGGCATAAACATTGGACGATTGAACAGTGGAGAAACATTGTGTGGAGTGACGAATCACAGTACACAATGTGGTGATCTGATGGCAGGGTGTAGGTATAGCGAATGCCCAATGAACATCATCTGCCAGCGTGTGTAGTGCCAACAGTAAAATTCGGAGGCACTGGTGTTATGGTGTGGTCATGTTTTTTATGGAGTTGGCTTGCACCCTTGTTATTTTGCATGGCACTATCACAGCACACGCCTACAGCTATGTTTTAAGAGGCTTCTTGCTTCCCACTGTTGAAGAGCAATTCGGAACTTTTAAGTCAGTTTCCGCCAGGTGTACAGATACTTTTGTTCACGTAGTGTATGTATCCATATTTCCATAACAACAACAAAAGAAGATGCTTTTTAAATAAAAACAAAATGCATCTTGTGTAAAATTCTCAGTAATTAAATGCAATAAGCTTAAGATGGAAAACCAACAGTAACTGATAAACTTGCTTGACTATTAGAATATTGTAATGAACACCACACGACTGAGTGAGACTAGATGAAAGGGCTGTGTTTATGATTCATAATTATTATCTTCCACAACAATAAGAATGTTGGCTGTTTCCTTCAGTCACAGCAGAGTTTAAGCCCTTTTGCCCTTTCTTCCCCCCCATAAATTTACTTTATCAGTTTGATTGTAGAATTCTTCAAGTACATCCGTTAAGGCCTTAATCTTGCGTCCAAGTGACTTTGCTTTGTTTTCGTAAAAGAGCATACAGAATGAATGGTGAGTTCCAGTGAATGAAAGACAGGTACATGATGAGTAGTCTCGCCCACTAGAAGATATCTGTGAAAAGCATTAGCTGATGTGAGCTTTCAAAGGGCAGTTAGAGACAATGAAAATGTTTGTAATACCAAGCTAAGAGTAGCCTTCTGAATGGTGGAGACAATACATAAAGTTATCTTGCAATTTAAAATTGTTTGATTTCTGTCATTATGAACAATAAAAAATACATTTTCATAGTATCAACATGTATGGGTATGTTTACCATCATTAGTTTATTGACTGTTTGACCAGAATGCTTAAAATGTTTTTGTGAGAACAGCTGTTCTATACAGAGTGTAAACAGATGTACACACACGTGTGTGTGTGTGTGTGTGTGTGTGTGTGTGTGTGTGTGTGTGTGTGTGTGTGAGAGAGAGAGAGAGAGAGAGAGAGAGAGAGAGAGAGAGAGAGAGAGAGAGATATCTACATACGAGGTAGTCAACTGGATTGTCTGGAACTGATCGGTCTGCTTCATTCCAGCTTTCAGAATTACAGCATCCATACAAAAAGACGTTCTTGCGACGTGAGTGACCATGGTAGTCACAGAACAAGTATGGGGGCTTCTTTAAAACTTTCGTGCAGTATTCCAGTAGACCCTGAAAATTGAGCACAAAAATGCATATCATATACTCTGATGGTACACAACTGCTATAACATTTCAACCAAAGTAGTACTACAAGTTGGAAGTGCTTATATGAATAAAAAATGTGCAATTTTAATGATTTTAATTTATATTTAGGATGCTTATTTGTGGATTTATAAATGCTTTTAAAAAGAATCGATTCCATGACACTATAAAGAGGCCAGAACTGATGACTCACAAATGACAATTCCTTCACATGTCAAAATTTGTGGTAAAAGCTTCCAATTTGTTTGCATTTTATTTTTTTTCCTTTTTTTTTACTGTCTCTATTTCAGTGAAATTCATTAATAATCCTTTTTTATACTTACTTCTGTGAACAGGAAACTAACTACTGCTATTGAGCCCAATCACTGTGATCAATATGCCACTTTCTACAAGTCATGTAATTCTTTGTATGACTGGACTGCATCTGGCATGCCACTTAATATGCAATGTTGGAAATAATCTTATGGGAGATGTCTTACTTAAATGCTGTCAAGAGGTATTTACTTGAGTAATGAGTTGTGTTACTGGACATATTTGGATACTTAAGGCAAGATACTAACTCTTGGCATTAGGTACTAGCATATGGTCACGTTACCCATACTGCACTTTTTCTCTCCAGACAGCTTTTCCACAGCAAAATAATGATGTTAAGCCAACAGTCAACTTCCCACCCAGCCTTTACTGTCTTTGATAATCTGCCTTTCTCTGGCCATCCAGATGCCTACAACTTTACTACCGTATGGCACGTGCACATAACATGTAGTCAGAACCATTACAGCTTCTACATCTGCCCAGATATAGACTGTGGTAGACATATAAATGAGGAGAGGTCCTCAGCGATAGGACTGACTCTTTGAAAACATCTATACGGTATTATGGGTTAAGGTCCCAGGTGTCATACTGCACCCATTCACCATGGTGGGCCCTCCTTTGCGAGTAATAGACAAAAAATTTTGGAATTTCATGTGCTTCTCTACAGTTTTAAAAAAGAAATGTTATTCAGATCGGATGCATAGCACAGTAGTTACAGTAAAAGCCTCATCCGCAGAGGTAACTTTGATCACTATTTTTATTCAAATAATTGATATAAATGTATTTTTTATTCATATTCTTTTGTCCAATCACTTTAATTACCAAATTAATTTTTTTCATTGCTCCCATCTTTTCTTGCCACCATTTCTTCTCAGTTGGAATCTTTGTGCATATAGAATTTAATTACTTTTCTTTATCTATCATAATAGTTAAACATTTGAAAGTGCTGGTCTATCAGTTAAAAAAACAAAAGCAAAAATAATCTCTTTATAGTGATTGTGCAATGCTGTCAGTATTGTAATTTTCATCACAAGATGTACATTTTCTTGGATGTTTATCATACCAACATTTGCAACATAAATTCTTACTGTGCTATTGACAAAACAACACACGTGAAGTTTTAAACAAAGAATGGATTATAAGTGAAACAAAATTCTAACAAAATGAGGAATAGAAGTAACGAATGTGATAACGTGAGTCAAAATACAGGATGATGAAATGGAAGAAATTAAATCCATGTTAATATGTGGGAATAATTATAATAACATTTGCAAAGATTCTAAGTGAAAAAAGAATAATAATAAGAAAAGGTAATACCAATTGAAAAAGTTAATATGGTGATTAAAATGATGCGACATCGAAATATAAATAAGAAAATACATCTAAACCGATTAACTGAATAAAAATAATGATCGAGTCATTTTGCTAAAGATTTAAAAATAAAAAAAAACTTAAGGGCACCTGATGAGATTCGAATCCATACCTTCCTGTATACGAGATCTGTACTGTAACAGTAACACTAAGCAACCATCTGTATAATATTTCTTTTTTAAAACTGTAGAGCATCACGCAGAACTCCAAAATTTTTTTTCCATAGATTACTTGAAAATGAGAGCCTATCAGACTGCATGGCTGCAGGGTGTGATACCTGGGACCTTAAACTACAGTAATGGATAGATGGTTTGAAAAAGTTGATTCCACCACTGGGGTTCGCTCCTTTTAAGTGACCGCATACTGACATGCTGTGTTAGTAATGTTTTTGTGTTACCCCTACATATTTCAAAGCGCACAGTGTGACTACGCTGTAACATTGTTTGTGTATCTAAAACCCTTAATTTAAAGGAATGTGTGCACTTCAGATAGTTTTGTCCACTCACTAGTGAACACTCAGGCAGCACAAAAATAGATTGTTAATGAATTCCATTGAAAGAGAAGCAGTAAAAAAGCTTAACATCCAATCATCAATGATGTAATTAGAGGTTGGGCCAAAGTCCAGGGAAGGAAATTGGCCATGCCCTTTCAGAGGAACCACTCTGGCATTTTGCTTCAGTGATTTAGAAAAACCATGGAAATTGTAAATCTGAATGACCAAAAGGAGTGTTAACAGATGAGTCATGGTTCATCATACAGAGTGATATTCACCAACTATTCATCGTGGCTGCCAGTAACACATTTTAACAATCTTGATGCAGTTCTCACCTAGAATAGCATTATTTTGAGAACATGTATGTCACAATACGTCTTTTCTAGAGGTACAACGAGAGATGCAGTCTATTCAGATGACAGCTTATAATACAATGCACACCTGTGTTCAATAGAGAATACTGATCTGCTATAGGTGAAATACCCTCAGACATGTGCAACACTGTAACAGTCTCAATACAAAAATGGCATATACTGATGGTACTGAGTTTAACAGAACCTCAGTTTAAGAAATCACTTTTGTAAAACATTTACATTATTTATCAACAGAAGAGTAATAGCTGTTGGGAGCCAAATGGGAGAGAAAAAAAAAAAACTTAGTTATTGAGCAATGTAGGAACATGCAAGGCACAATACTAACCATATGACTTTCTTAGAGGATGGCTTGAGGATAGAACATTTATAGAATTTGTAGATTCAGAAATACTTTTTAAAGTGATGAGTGGTACATACTCCTTGAAATTCTGAAGTTGTTATGGACAAAGAGCAGGAGTTGAAAGTTTATATACAACTTGTACAGAAACCAGACTGCAGTTATAAGAAGTGAATGACATGAAGAGAGGCAGCAGTTGACAAGATAGTGGGAGAAGCTGAGTTATTCAAGCTATACACTGAGCAAGTAGTGAGGGAAACTACAGTGAGACTCGGAATGGAACAGTTCAAGGAGATGAAATAAAAACTTTAAAATTCGCTACAGGGGTCTAATTAGGTCGGAAACATCTGAAGATGTAAAAATCTTTAGAACAGATTGGAGAGTGCTTAGAAAATAATTTATAAGATATTCATTACCATCAACAAAAGTAAAAGAAAGGCGATGGCGCAATGTAAAATTAATTCTGGTGATGCTGAAGGAATTAGATTGGGAAATGAGACACTACAAATAGTAAATGTGTTTTGTTCTGTGGTTCCAAAACAATTGACAGTCGCGGAAGTAATGAGAATACACACAAACTGGCAGTAGTGAGAATAGCTGTTCTGAAAATAATAAAAACATTAAATCAAATAAAAATCTAAGTGTTAGGAATTCTTTTCTACAAATATTTGCATGAAGAGTAATCTTATATGGAAGTGAAGTGTGACTGATAAAAGCTACAGAGTAGAAATAAGTATAGCTTTTCAAATGTGTTGCTACAGAATATTGCTTAGTATTTGATGGTTTTATTGGGTAACCAATGAAGAGGAACTGAACTGAATTGGAGAGAAACTGATGTAACTCAGTTAGAAGAAGGGGTGGGTTCACAGACAAATCCTTATTTTCCAGAATGAGATTTTCACTCTGCAGCGCAGTGTGCACTGATATGAAACTTCCTGACATATTGAAACTGTGTGCCAGACTGAGACTCGAACTTGGGACCTTTGCCTTTCGCAGCCAAGTGCTCTACCAACTGAGCTGCCCAAGGCATGACTCATGACCTGTCCTCACAACTTTAATTCCGCCAGAACCTCGTCTCCTACTTTCCAAACTTCACAGTAGCTCTTCTGTGAACCTAGCAGATATGAAACTTCCTGACAGATTAAAACTGTATGCCGGACCAAGACTCGAACTCAGGACTTGTGCTTGAGTAGCTCAGTTGGTAGAGCACTTGCCTGCAAAAGGCATTGGTCCCGAGTTTGAGTCTCGGTCCGGCACACAGTTTTAATCTGTCAGGAAGTTTCAAATCCTTAGTTGTTAAAGAATAATTAATTTGGTAACTGGTGGAAGCAAGGGCAGTAAAAATTGTAGATGGAGACCAAAGCTTAACTGCAGGAAGCATATTAGAGTTGATATAGGTTGCAGTAAGAGATGAGAAGAGCTGCATCCACCTAGTTTAGGGACTGAAGACGATGACAACAACAACAACAACAACAACAACAGCAACAACAACAGATCTGGTTGCCATTTGATGGATGATAATGTTCAACTATGCTAGACTGGTCTGTTGGTCAAGGATAAGAACATCACTTGTCTGGAGCAGGCAAGCTCACACTCTGGACTTGCATCTGATTAAATATGCATGGCACACACTACAACTGCAGCTCTAATGCCACTATCATGAATCGTTGCTGACCAGATTGTGTTTGTCCAGCAGTGGGGGATATGACCACAAGACTTATTATTGGGCGACGTCATAAACAGTATGGGTAGCCAAGATGTATCTTTTACTACTTCACAGGTCCATGTTCAACTGACAATATATTCTGAAAAAACCATCTTTTGACAGAATACATATCCTAAATATCTACGAGTAATGCTCGATTGAACTATGTCATACAAACATCATCTGGAAAACATTTCAGGTTAAGTAAAAACCTCAACACAGTCCAAAAATTGGCAAATAAGTTTTGGGGAACTGATGCCAACACATGGAGAACCAGCAGCATTTCTTTGGTTTTCTCTGCTGTTGAGTATTGTGCAACTGTTTGGATCAGTAACACCATGGAAATCTTGTTGATATCTAACTCAACCAAGCAATGAGATTATGTAAATAAAACAGAAAGAAACTTCCACATGGGAAAAATATATTAAAAACAAAGATTCCAAGACTTACCAAGCGGGAAAGCGCCGGCAGACAGGCACATGAACAAAACACACAAACACACACACAGAATTACAAGCTTTCGCAACTGGCAGTTGCTTCGGCAGGAAAGAGGGAAGGAGAGGGAAAAATGAAAGGATGTGGGTTTTAAGGGAGAGGGTAAGGAGTCATTCCAATCCCGGGAGCGGAAAGACTTCCCTTAGGGGAAAAAAGGACAGGTGTACACTCGCACACACACACACATATCCATCCGCCATGTGTGTGTGTGTGTGTGTGTGTGTGTGTGTGTGTGTGTGTGTGTGTGTGTGTGTGTGCGAGTGTACACCTGTCCTTTTTTTCCCCTAAGGGAAGTCTTTCCGCTCCCGGGATTGGAATGACTCCTTACCCTCTCCCTTAAAACCCACATCCTTTCATTTTTCCCTCTCCTTCCCTCTTTCCTGACGAAGCAACTGCCAGTTGCGAAAGCTTGTAATTCTGTGTGTGTGTTTGTGTGTTTTGTTCATGTGCCTGTCTGCCGGCGCTTTCCCGCTTGGTAAGTCTTGGAATCTTTGTTTTTAATATAAGCAATGAGATTAGTTATAGAAATGATCAGAAAAGCTCTCACTCACTGGCTACCCACTCTGAGCAACACAGCACTGCCCCAGACCAGAAGCCCCACTACTCTAAAATCTCAACTTCAAAAAATGTTCTAATGTGACAGCATTGCATATTAATCCCAATTCTTACCATTGCATATTCATGCCAATTCAGTCCGGCTTACCACCAAACATATGAAATTACGACTGAAATCAAGAAACTCTCCAGTGAGAACAGTAACACAACTACAGAACTTTACTACGAATGGTCGCTGGTAATCACAATGAATACAAGAAGCCAGAAACTGTACTTCATAAAAGCCATGACAATCAAAGTCATGATTTCGACAAGAGTGGGAAGACAGGGTGCCACCTCAACAAAATCTGTACTGTACATAAAATATGCAGAAAATCACTGTTTCAATGGGGACTCACCAAAACTCCTTGTGGAATATATGAAGCCAAATAACAAACCATCTTCCACATAGCCTTCAAGTGCCCAAATACTTGCTCTGAAGAGTTGCTGCAAGAAATTCATGACCTTATACCTGCAGCACTGGACTGAATGAAAACTGTAACCTGTATTTATGATATATTTGTATTCATTATTTTAAATTTCTCTTTACATCCATATTTCACCATGTTTGTATAATTTCTGTTTGTCTATATGTTATATACCTGTTATTCATGAGGCACTGTGTAATACTCACACAAAAATGATAATGCTACTATGTGTAATTGTTATTGATATTCTGTACTCCACCAGCAGAGGGCATTACACGTAGTAAGTGTGGCCACTTTTCAGGCATACTTTGAAGTCACATAAGTATGTCACATATCATTATGTTGCCATGCCAGCTTCTAATGTGCACATGCTTAAAGTTGTTTCATTGACCAAAAAGACTCCCTTTCTTCAGAACTTAAAAGTAGATGCAATTTTCTGGCAATCTTAAAACTTCATAAAGCTGTAGTAAAAAAAAAAAAAAAAATAACCCAGAAAATGGTGAGCACGTAATATAATGAAGCAGAATCAGTATGAACTGAGAGAGAAAGAGATAATGTCATCAAGAGTTTTAAACCAAGCAAAAACACATGTTTGAAAAAGTAAAGTAAATGCATGTAATACGAAGCAACCCTGTTACAGCAATTTTAACACGCTGAAGAATATTCTACATATGTCTATGTTTACTTTCAAACAAAATGGAAACAACTTTAAAACATCTTTGTTACTTTTAGATAGTATTATCAATAAAAAAGATTGCTGCTCATCATAAAGTGGAGATGTTGAGTCGCAGACAGACACAACAAAAAGACTACTAAACATGTAACTAAACATGTAAGCTTTCAGCAAGAAAGCCTTCTTCTGAAATAGACAAAACACACACACACACACACACACACACACACACACACACAAACACAAACACAAACACAAACACACAGAATTTCTAGCTTTCGCAACCGACGGTTGCTTCTTCAGGAAAGAGGGAAGGAGAGGGAAAGACGAAAGGATGTGGGTTTTAAGGGAGAGGGTAAGGAGTCATTCCAATCCCGGGAGCGGAAAGACTTCCCTTAGGGGGAAAAAAGGACAGGTGTACACTCGCGCACACACACACATATCCCATATATGTATGTGCGTGTGTATAAATAAATAGTCTCTGCTGGAAATATCACTTTGCCACGAAGAAAAATAATCCTGATCCCACTCCTAATGATCCAACTCCCCAAGACACTATCCAAATTGAACCCTGCCTGGAACAGTTCCGTCCTCCATCACAGCGGGACCCACCTCCTCTTCCTCAAAATCACCCTCTCCAAACCTTCCAGGAATTTCTCACTTCCAGCCTTGCCTCTCAATCCTTCTTAAAAAACCTTAATCCTACTCTCAACATAACCACAGCCGAAGCCCAGGCTATCCGTGATCTGAAAGCTGACCGATCCATCATCATTCTTCCGGCTGACAAGGGTTCCACGACCGTGGTACTTGATCGTAGGGGGTATGTGGCTGAGGGACTGCATCAGCTTTCTGACAACTCTAGATACAAAGTTTGCCAAGGTAATCCCATTCCTGATGTCCAAGCGGAGCTTCAAGGAATCCTCAGAACCTTAGGCCTCCTACAAAACCTTTCACCTGACTCCATCAAACTCCTAACCCCACCGACACCTCGCACTCCTACCTTCTACCTACTTCCTAAAATTAAGGAACTCAAACATCCCGGCCGCCCCACTGTAGCTGTTTACCAAGCCCCCACAGAACGTATCTCTGCCTACGTAGATCAACACCTTCAACCCATTACATGCAGTCTCCCATCCTTCATCAAAGACACCAACCACTTTCTTGAATGCCTGGAATCCTTACCCAGTCTGTTACCTCCAGAAACCATCCTTGTAACCATTGATGCCACTTCCCTATACACAAATATCCCGCACGTCCAGGGCCTCACTGCGATGGAGCACTTCCTTTCACGCCGATCACCTGCCACCCTACCTAAAACCTCTTTCCTCGTCACCTTAGCCAGCTTCATCCTGACCCACAACTTCTTCACTTTTGAAGGCCAGGCATACCAACAATTAAAGGGAACAGCCATGGGTACCAGGATGGCCCCCTCATATGCCAAGCTATTTATGGGTCGCTTAGAGGAAGCCTTCTTGGTTACCCAAGCCTGCCAACCCAAAGTTTGGTACAGATTTATTGATGACATCTTCATGATCTGGACTCACAGTGAAGAACAACTCCAGAATTTCCTCTCCAACCTCAACTCCTTTGGTTCCATCAGATTCACCTGGTCCTACTCCAAATCCCATGCCACTTTCCTTGACGTTGACCTCCATCTGTCCAATGGCCAGCTTCACACATCCGGGATGGGGGGATGTGGGTTTTGAGGGGGAGGGTGGGGAGTCGTTCCGGTCCTGGGAGCGGTGGGACTTACCTTGGGGGGAGGGCGGATAGGTGTGTACTCGCGCCCACACACACACACACACACACACACACACACACACACACACACACACACGCCCATCCGTACATGCACGAGCACAAGCAGACATTGTGTCTGTGTATGTATGTATGGATGGATATGTGTGTGTGTGTGTGTGTGTGTGTGTGTGTGTGTGTGTGTGTGTGTGTGTGTGTGTGTGTGTGTGTAAGCAGCCGCCGGTTGCGAAAGCTCGAAATTCTGTGTGTGTGTTTTATTTATTGTGCCTATCTACCGGCGCTTTCCCGCTTGGTAAGTCTTGGAATCTTTGTTTTTAATATATTTTTCCCATGTGGAAGTTTCTTTCTATTATATATATATATATATATATATATATATATATATATATATATATATATAACAGCTCGCACGAACACGTTATTCCTAGCTTGGGCAAGAATTCTAGCCGATTCAAGTGGTAGATGCTACAACAAAAGCACTGTGCTCCATGAAAAGGCTAAAAAAAGAAAATTCTGCTTCCTGGTTTCCATTGTGAAGTCAATAAACATAGCTCTACCCTCTCTACTTATGTAACATATATGATGAAAGATACACATTTAGTGGATACGAGAGATAAAACTGGAGAATTTTGACAGCAACAGTTGTTCTCGCATAGCATCAAGGAGCTAATTAGAAAGTAGAGGTAAATTATTGGTTTATCATATTTACCATACAGCACAAAGCATTTCACAACTAGTATAGCAGGAATGTGGATGTAGAAAAATGTGAAGTATCTTACAGATACTGAGGACACTTCTCAAGACTAATGTCACATTACTATAGAATACTACAGACTTACAGAGGACTCTGGAATCAACATGGCAGGAAGATGCTTTGGTGAAGCACTGGAGTAAGTTACAAATGAATGAACTGACAGGGGAAAAACAAAACAAAACAAAAAACTTTGCAACACCAAGGAGGAGTTGTGCAACACAAACGATAATTGAAAGGCGTGTTTCTACACCTGGAAGATGACAGCTACAAAATTTCGCTCCATTTATGTAAGACTGGTGCTAATAGGGCCACAATGAGGATGTGTATCAGGTTGGTTTTAAATACATGCCGTAATGGTTTCGAATGTTAGTTGCCTTTGAGATTGGGAGTGCTGAGTTGATGTTAGTCAAGAATCACTTTAAGGTGACAAAAACTCCGTTATCAACATCTCACCGAGTTTGAACGAGGTCATGTAATAGAGCTACAAGAAGCTGGATGTTCCTTCTGCAGTATTGCCGAAAGACATTGTGCGAATGTACCCACTGTACATGATTGCTGGTAGTGGTGGTCACGAGAATGTACGGTCACAAGAAGACCGGACACCAGATGGTCATGTGGTATTACTGAGAGGGAAGACAGCTGTGTGCAATGTATGGCTCTGGCACATCATACTGCATCTGTAGCAGGCAGCAGTTGGCACAACAATGACACAACAAACTGATGGAAATCATTACTTCCAGGAGGGTGGAAGTCTGTTGTGTTTTCTGATGAAAGCTGGTTCTGCCTCAGAGCCAGTGATGGCTGTGTGTCAGTCAGGATGAGGCCACTGAGGGCTTGGAACCAACCTGTCTGTGTGCTAGAAACACTGGACCTATACGTGGAGTTATGGATTGGGGTGTGATTTTGTATTACACCAGAAGCACTCTCATGGTTATCCCATGTACCCTGAGTGCAAATTTTTACATCAGCCTGGTGATTTGACCTGTTGTGCTGCCATTCAGAACTGCATTCCGGTGGGAGGTTTTCAAGAAGATAACTCTCACCCACATACCGCTGTTGTAACCCAATATTCTCTAAGATGTCAACATATTGCCACGCCTGCTCAATCACCAGATCTGTCTCCAATCAAGCACATGTAGGACATCCTTGGATGACAACTCCATATCATCCATAGACAGCATTAACCATCCCCGTCTTGAATGACCAAGTGCAACAGACATAGAACTCCATCCTTCAACCTGACATCTGGGACCTGTACAACACGATGCATGTACATTTGATTGCTTGCATTAAACATTCTGGTTGTTTCACCAGTTATTAATGTACCAGCATTTACATTTGCAATGGCTTATCTTGTACTTACATTAACCTGTGATCTTGCAATTTAATTACTTACAAATTACCTAGGCAAATGTATTCACAAAATTTTGTTACTCTACATAATTTACCTTTTAGTGTGTTATGTTTTTTTTCCATTGGTGTATTTGCACTGGTTATTATTATCATCTGAGGCTGGTGCATGATTGGTACTTCATTTTTTTCCTCCTGTTGATAAACATCTCTTCTCGCTCCTCCTGTCTTCCTCATTCTCTTTCAGCATACACAATGCTTTGATTTTGATTTGCAAACCCTTTCTTGTTTATTTCCTTCAGGTTTAGGATGAAATGCTAATAGCTCACTTTTATTAGTAGTCTGGGTGTTTTATACTGACTGTTGATGCACTGCTATTGCTGTTGACTCTCTTCTGATTGAGAATTTCTACACAAAACTTTCATAAGTTGTTTAAGGATACCTTCTGAGTATTTTGGAATGAGGGACTCATTACAAAGTTATTGCATTTTGTTTGTTTTCTTGCCCCAATTACCTTTGTATCTATATTGCCATGAAAATAGAAAACAACAGCACATTTGTTTATGGTACATGCTCTGTGTGCTTCGTTTGGATACAAACTTGTTCCACTCACTCACAGTACTTGCTGCTGATAATAGTAATGCCCACTTTACTCTTTGCCCTCAAGCTTGCATTCAGTATTGCTCACTTCTGTCTTGGGTTTGCTTCTTTGACAGTCTGAAGTGTTGCATTGACTTTGGTACAAAGCAGTATAGAGAGGTTTACTGATGAAGATCTGGCCTACATACTCCTCATGTATGAGTTCACTGAATGCCATGGGAAGATGGCACAATGATGCTGTGCCGAGCTGTTCACACAGTGAAGGCAACCACACCATAGAATTTTTGCACCTGTCTGAGGGCTGTTGCATTACTCCGTGTTTTGCAGTGTACATTTGGCAACTGGTTGTTAAGATTCTTTTTCACTGAGCGAATGTAGTTTCACAGGAATGAAAGTGATTATGGTAACAAATTGAATAAATCAAAATGACATTATCACTGTGTAATAAGCTACCGGAAACAATGGGCCCCCTGATATCAAAATATTCAGAAAGTATTTCTGAAAAATCTCTGAAAGTGTGTTGGTGGAGTTCTGATTCACCATATATAATTACTATAAATGAATAGTTCCTTGTCTGGGAGACCCTGCATCTATACTGTAGAATATGAATGCATACTAACAATGTGCTCAAAACTAACAGACTCAAAATTATAAGTGATGAAAAATAAATACCTTGGTGTGATATATGATGGGATGTAAATGCTGACTGGGATGACTCCACCGACGATTCAGATCTTCATCTGTTATGCCACACCGATGGCTGGAACAGAATACAAAAGGATAGATACTTAAATGATGATGTGAAAACATAACATATACAAATTTAATTAAAGAACCATGTTACTTAGTCACTGGTTAAAACTGTCGTTTTCAGTTTTGCATAAGTTTAGAACCTATCTCATTAGTGTTACAGAAATGATCCACGAATTTAAATGGGAATTTTTGGACGGAAGCAGACACTCTGAAGTGCTTCAACTGACTATCATAAAATTTGCGTAGGGGACAAATGTCTATGTGTTAACACGATAAGAAGTGTTTACACTCAACAGAGGTACACAGGCAATAATTTTCTCTTCTTCCATTTCAGTGTAGAATAGGAAAGGGAACAACCACGAGTTGTACAAATTACCATCTACCACTCACTTAACACTGGCTTGCAAAACATGAACATTGATGTATATGCACATTTTCCTCTTTGATTTATTCAGTTTAAAGTCTGGTACCTTTGCCAACACAGAACCACCAGATGCACACAAGGAAAAACCATCACAATTATTCAGTTTCCATCTACAATTGTGAAATGTTTAAGCATTCTTATTTACAATATTAAATTTTTCACAAGATCATTCACTATCTGAAATCATTGACGAGCACTGTATTTCTTGTCATTTTATCAGTTAACTTTGAGGAGTACCATATTACCCCAGTAGTATGATGTGTAATACTATGTCTACCTAGCCAACAAATGATGGCAGTTGTTGAAACCATTTATTAAATAGTTACGAACTGTTTGGAGGATTTTTGTCATTTGCTTTTACTTGTGATGTGATATGGGTAAATGGCAAATGCCAAGGTGGGATGGTGATTGCATTACCTGTTGGGCTTTGCATTTGTTTCATGATACGGTATCATTTGGAGTAGTTAGGTGTGCTAGTGAATAAGAAGTGTGCCATGACAGTGCTGGTGGCATCACAGTGAACAACGGAAGTCCATAAAAATACTCTGTCATTCATGTAATGTCAGTGTCTGATGTCTGGATACCAAACTGAATGGACAAACAGCATTTCCTACAATCACTTGTTCTAATGTTGTACACTGGGATACAGTGTAATTATTCATTAGAAGAAGTAGTATAGAGTATTCCTTCCTAGACATTTGAAATTGCTTGAAGATTCTAAGTTTCCAGCTGAGGCACAACTGCAGAGAGGATGAAATCAATCAAACTGCACCTGCACAATCTAAGAAGAATACTCAATCACAGGTGCAGCAATTCAAAGCTTCAAGATAACAACAAATCTGAATGAACATCTATATTTCAAAGGGGAACATTACATCCCACAGCCATTGCAATAGGACCCACAATAATTCTGTGATGGAAGTCTATCAAGAAACTGGATTCAGGTTGAAGTGTAACGAAATGTAGCCTTGGAGTTTGGTATTTCTCGAAGCAGTGTTTCACTTGCATGGAGAATGTTCTGAACCACAGGCACTGCTTCTGAAGGAGAGGTGGTGGTCAGCCATGGCCAACTACAGCAGCATGTATCTATTTTCAACAACAGGCAAGGAGAGGCCCATGTCAACAGCTAGTCAAATTGCAACCACATTTAAGAGGACTGCAAGAGATGCAGTCTCACCTTCCAGAGTGGCACAAAGACTGCATGAGGCTAGTCTTTACCTGACGACCAGTATGTTGTGTTCCATTGACACCCACACATCGGCAGCATAGAGTTTACAACAGTCCCAAGAATATAGAGATTGGGCCAGTGAGGAGAGGAGTAGTGTCCTCTTCTTGGATGAGAGAAGATTCAGTTTGAGCAGTGATTCTGGATGTACCTTCATGTGGCAAGAGGCAGGAACATATAATGTACCATGGAACATTGTCAAAGATGATAGTTTTGATGGTCCAAAGCATTATGGTGTGGGGAAGCAAAATGTTGCACAGGTGAACTTACCTCCAAATCTTTGAATACAGTACACTTGTTGATCAGTGTTAAAAGAGTGACACATCACTCCTTCCCCAAGTGTGTGTTTTCAGAGGTACATTATTTCGTTTTTATGGATGGCAATGCACGATAGAATAGGAAAGTGCAGGTGGAGCAGCTCTTGGAATGAGACGATATTCAGCAAATAGGATGGTCTGCCCATTTATCTGACTTAAGTCTAATTGAGTAAGTGTGGGACATCTTCAGAGATGAATTGCAGCTTGTCCACTGTGGTATCACATATCGATACCATACCATCCCATGGCACACGTAGGTTGGTAATGGAATAGCAAGTTTTCATCTGATGCCAATAGAGTCATGTGGGATCTGGAAGTCTCAACAGTGCACATCCATTGAGGCGCACCTCCAGTAGCTCTGTTCATCAAGCGCCATCTGCCACTGCAACATAAGATGGCTAGTACCAGCTATTCAACCCACTTGCACCTGGAGCCACTACACTATGACTCATTTGTTTGTGCTTCATCCTTGTTGACTCTGAGATAGTTGGACTGTGTATCTTGCTGAATTATTTGTAATAAGTCTTCTTTCACTTGGAAAAATAAAAGTTAAGTAAATCTCCTGTTCGTTGTGTTGACTTGTTCATTAATCTTTTCTGCTCCTGTTCAGCTCTCTTACAATGGTAGCTGCTGCACCACTATGTAGCTCACTCTCCTTATGATTCTGTACACAAAGTCATACACAACATCTAACTATGAGAACGGGTTGTTTGAAGGGATTGTGACAGACAGCAGACTTCAAACTGTTGCCACCAAGTTTGAAAAGTTTTGCACTGGCTCCAGCATCACCCACATCATGAGAGCACCGTTCCATCTGTAATCCAGTGGTGAAGCTAAATGGTTTGTCCAAACATTTAAGCAACAGATGGACAAACTTCACGTCTCCCACACAAGGGATCATGCTCTGTTGCTCTTCTTGTCTTCCTGTTGCTCCACCTACATGACAGACCACTGCCAACGCAGTTGCTACAACGACGGCCCCACCACACCTTGCTTATGCTGCTGCACCTGCCCCAGCAGGTGATGCCAACTTTGTCCAGACAGGCAAAGTATCTAACTAGCAATTCAGTCTTTTACCAATTTTATGATGGACGGCACTTGGAGGAAGGTATGATTGTACGATGTATTGGACCTTTTATGTTACTGCTGCAGGGAGCAAGAGGATTGCTGCAACACCATCAGAATCTAATTCATCCTTGTGAACTGCGTAATCCTACCACAGGCTTGGTGCTTTCAGATTTGGTGCCTGCCAGGATGCTGTAGCCATCACTGCATCCCGCTCTCATGGGCCCTGGGCCACTGACCTCTACCTGGCAGCTGTCCCACATGCCATCCCAGGTCCCTTTGCAGTCACTGAGATGTCCCTGTGTTTGTTTTGCTGCTCCACCTCTGGATGTTAGTATGTTGTCTGTTTTTCAGCTGGTGTTCTTGGGCGGGCTCAGAGTGTATGCCAGGGAGTGGGTGGGAGCTCAGCATCAGCCTCAGTTTCAGCTCCCGTTTCCTCATTGCCATCTGCATCCAGCCTCCCCCCTCCCACCGTTGTTTACTCATCTACACTACACAACGATGGTGAAGCAGTTTGGGTGGAAGGGATGTGCTGCCGTGTATCAATACTACCCCAAAGTGTATCAAGGTTGGTAACAGAATGAAAGTTCCCATCTGTCGCTGATAGCGGTCACCCAGGATCTGGTGGACCCAATAGTATGTGTTCACTGAGTCACACCCCCAGTATGTCCTTCGAGTGCCCTCTCCACCATAATATACGGCACCCAGGAGATGCCGCTCACCTCACTTACGCCTGGGGCCACTACAGTACGACTCCTTCATTCGTGCTTCATCCTTGTTGACTCTGATACAGCTGGACTCTGTTTCTTGCTGTGTTATTTGTAATGAGTCTTCATTCACTTGGATAAGTACAAGTTACATAAGTCTTCGGTTTATTGTGTTAACTTGCTTGCTAAACATTTCTGCTCCTGTCCAGCTTTCCTACAATGACAGTCAGCCCCAGATCTATGATATTTCCGAACCAGAGCAAAAGCAGGATAGTGGTGCCCACCCTCCCCATCCCTTCTACCATTTGAGATAGGGCGTCAAAAAATAAAAAATAAATGATTTTCCGAAAATATGTTCATTTTATAGTGCACATCTTTATAACGGGTTCGTTTTTTGTGTATTATAAACATATATGTTTGAGGAAATGTAAGACATGTTATTTGGTATTAAGTGTGCCATAGTGTAGTGCCATGATTCTTCATGCAGCATTCTTCTGTGGCTTATCACTATATATTGCTATGTGGAATCAAATGTTTATATTTTGTAATGGAAGCTATCAAACCTACATTGAGGACAGCGGAAATCAAAGTATCCTGTGGTGCATCTCCTGCCCCCAATCGGCCAGTTTGGCATTCCACCCTCCTTATTATTTGTGACCGGGAGAATAACCACTCTTCAGAAAATTTGCACTCTTTAGTGCCTATTAGCTAATAATTTTCTCTTCTGTGACATAAAATTAAATATAGGAAGACAAAAGCAGTACAGACAAGAGGCAGTACACATTTCTTCAATCCTTAGGTCCCAGCATTTTTTTTTCCTCTTATCTTTCTACAGCTTTACACGGCGCGCTTTCCTTTCTGCGAAAGAATCTATTACGTCCTCAAAATTCGTTAAAGTGGTTTTGCTACGTGAAAAATCAAAACGTCGTTGTCTAATACTGAAAGAGCTGTTAATACGAATAGTACACGAGAATGGCGTGGTTTCTCGATCTGATTACGACTATTTTGTCACTGTCTGCTAGATAAAATGAAATACGCCTTTGTAATGTTACAGCAATTGTAACAAACGCCAAATAAGCGTGGCTGTTTTGGCACAAATGGTCATTTTTATCTACCGCATTTACATAAATAACACGATAGAATATGATCCATGACATACTAATACCAACTGCCAATTAGGCCTACTACAAGCAAAAAGATTAATGCTAGGAGATTGTTCCACATTCCATTCATACGTTCCAGTTTCTCAAGCATTAGATCGAAAAGTGGTGTACGAAATTTTTATGTAAATTTGGAATCGTCATATTCTTTGATATAATTTGTGTGATGTCCCCATTCTCCTTCCTCTTAACAAACAATTTTGTCATCACTAATTCTGTAACTATTCCTACCTCTGTTAAACCTTATTCTTCCGTTAACTTCACTAACCCTCCTAGAATCACCGGTTTAGTTGTTCCTCGTTTATTCTTCGATAAGGCGTTATTATGTGTTCGTATAACGCGTTTTCCGCGCTATTCCGAGAACACAACTTAAAGCTGCTGCTAACGAGGGGCTGTAGGATTATTGGCCCTTAGAACTGTAGCAATCTGACGAAGATTTTCGGTCAAAATCTTATTTTCTTGGATACAGGAGAAGATAATACGTAATCGTTCTTACCTGTTGTTCCTGTAAATCTATGGATTTCGCTAATAATTATAACAACGCTGATCATTCGCACAACCACATTAAACCAACAGCGATTGGCGTTCACCCGTTCGGATTTATTCGGCTCAGCTCTGATAGCCCTGTCCCATTTTGTCTGCGGAAAAGTTTTTTTTTTTTATTTCTAGGGGCGGGGTGGATTATCTTGGCAGAGACATCACATACAGTAGACACGGATTCAAAAATCGCCTTATGATCCGTTCAGAAATAAATTTAGAATTTGTTCAAAACCCAGAGAGACGCGTTTCAAAATAATAAGAATAATCGACAGACCTTCATGCGCTGGATGCTAGGCGCTTTGTGAGACAAGTTCCCCCCCAACAATATGAATTTGATGCTCCCTGAAATTGCCTACCGGGACAGATATCTCCCCGCACCCACTCTAGATCCGGGTCTGATGATAGTTCTCCCAGCACTCTGTAGCCCACTTATCCTTACAATGTGTACGAAGTCGTACACAGCATCCACATACAGCAGTTGTCAACCACGCTGGTGCAGGAATGAAACACTCTACCACAAGAACTCCTGAAGGACCTTGTGATGAGCATGTTGCGGAGCATGCATTACTGTCTGTGGTGATCACATATCCTATTTTTTAATGTGCCGGTGACCATCATAAATCACGGTGATTTCAGCGTAGCTATTGTCTTTGAATACAAGGTTAGTTCTGTCCATCTCATTGTGAAGTATACCAGGTTTCTTAGGTCTCTGCATCCCCAACTTCCGTGTCTGCAACCACGACTGCATCTTTACATATTAAAATTTTGTAAACCACTTTACCCTGGAGTTCCGCTGATAGGCTTGTGCCATGTCTGAATATTCCGTATCTCATAACTTTCTGTCATAATCACTGAAGGGATTTTGTGTATTTTTTCTGCATAGTAATATCTTCAATATGGCATAGTCAAAGCAAGTTGTGTTAAACTTCAAAGTCTCTTCGGGTTTGCTGCCGGATCCTAAAATCAACTTGACTCGATATTTCGGTGATCCAACTGTTCGCCATCTTCAGGAAAATGTTATAGTGATGAGTCCCGCTGGGAACTGACGCTAGGTTGCAAATCGACGTCCTATATAGGCCACCGTTTAGTACACGGCGCATGCGCCCCCCATCACGGTTTCTGCCTTCCAAAACAGGGAGGTGGCGCCGCCCTTAGTGAAACACTGCTGGCAACGATATATCGCAATCAAGGCCGCACTGAAGAACGTTCAGTTTTGATGCGAGATAATACAGGATTCCATGTTTTGCTAAGAGGAAACCTATTGTCTCAGTGAACTTCCGATGTCATCCACAAGGTCATTTATGTATATAGTGAATAGCAACGGTCCTATGACACTCCCCTGCGCACACCTGAAATCACTCTTACTTCGGAAGACTTCTCTCCATTGAGAATGACTTGCTGCGTTCTGTTTTCTAGGAACTCTTGAATCCAATCAGACAATCGGTCTGATAGTCCATATGCTCTTACTTTGTTCCTTAAACGACTGTGGGGAACTGTATCAAACGCCTTGCGGAAGTCATGAAACACGGCATCTACCTGGGAACCCGTGTCTATGACCCTCTGAGTCTCGTGGACGAATAGCGCGAGCTGGGTTTCACACGACCGTCTTTTCCGAAACCCATGCTGATTCCTACACAGTAGATTTCTAGTCTCCAGGAAAGTCATTATACTCCAACATAATGTGTGTTCCTGATCGACGTTAGAGATATAGGTCTATAGTTCTGCACATCTGTTCGACGTCCCTTGTTGAAAACGGGGATGGCCTGTGCCCGTTTCCAATCTTTTGGAACACTACGCTCTTCTAGAGACCTGCAACTGCGAAAACATTTCATGTCTGCAACTGTGTTTAACTCTCCGGTAGACCTCATCGTCAGCAACATCAACTAATGAGGAGCAGGAGTGGTGGCTGGGAGGCGGCCTTTACTCTGGGCGGTGTCTCAATGTAATGTAAGTCATATCTCTCGACATTTCCTGTGTTGTTAGGACCCATCAGTGGACCACAGAGAGCGCCCCTTCTTCCAGGCACCTGCGACCTTCCGGAGGCTCCTGGCGTTAGTCAGCGCGGCGCTTTCCGGCGAGGGTCCGGAAGCGGCCGCGTCTGCCGCCGGAGACAATGCCCCTCCCCTACCCCTCCCCTCGTCACACCACACCTTCCTCACAGCCGCCGGAAGTCGCAGCCGTGCATCGCTTGCCCTGCCCCTAACGCCGACGCTGCCGCCAGCTGTCCCCTCAATACCAATGAGGCCGGACTCCGCCACCGTTGGCCGCCGTAGCGGTGTCATCAGCCTCTGCTGGGTCAGCTCCGCAAAAAGGAACCTGCACGCAACAACGGCGAAACTGCCCAGTGCCTGGAACCGGTCGCCGCTAATATTGGCTCTGACCAACCGGCGCCATCTTCTGCAAAGTCCTCCCACTCGGCCGTACATGGAGCGATTTCCGCCATCCGCTACTCTGCACAACGTGTGACTGCCCGGCGTTCTCGTACAAGGAACTTCCCATAGCACCAACCTAAAAACTATCCAACGGGTGTGAGCGCGTTGAATATTCTAACATGATTGCCACACGGATATATTATAAACAAACCATATCCTAAATCTCTAATTATCACATACGCGATATTGAGATCGTTATGGATTCATAGCTAAGATCAGTCATCTTCACGGAGAAAAGTATCTTAACATAGTATTAAGGGTCCGAACACATTAGATTGATACCTCAGGCCATTCATTGCTTCTGAACAGCACTCTTAGCCCTCGACGAGACACGCACGTAGGGAAGGGAGTATTCATGAATGTGCAGGAGTGAAGATAGTCACAAATGTTGATATAAAGCATACAAGTGCGGCAGGTACTTACAGAGGCTTTATAATTATTTTTTAATAACCACCTCTGATAACGAGCCTCTAGTGACTCGAAAGCTCGCTGATGAGAAAGCAAAGATAGGGTTACCTAGTGCCCTCTTTTCCATTTATTTCTAATAGGAAAAAATGTATATTCTTCCAAAAAATCCGGCCGATGTGGCCGAGCGGTTCTAGGCGCTTCAGTCTGGAACCGCGCGACCGTTACGGTCGCAGGTTCTAATCCTGCCTCTGGCATGGCTGTGCGTGATATCCTTAGTTTAGTTAGGTTTAAGTAGTTCTAAGTTCTAGGGGACTGATGACCTCAGATGTAAGACCCATAGTGCTCAGAGCCTTCCGAAAAACTCGAACACCTAGATGTTAATACTACGTACCGTAATTTGTCTCAACAGTCGTTAGCAGCGGAGATAACGGTGGAGGAAGTCATGAACTCTGCAGACGATTAGTAACGTATAGTCCGGCCTTAACAGCCCAATTAAAAAGAAAAAATAAAGTGCAGTACACGTGTTACAGTGGCAGCTCGTTTACCTTTTACCTCCTTTCAGAATTTCCGTCTTATTCCTCTCCTCCTTTCCCCTCAACTTTGCGCCACCGTAACATAAGATAGCTTGCGGAGTATACATGTAGATGTAGAAATTCCTAAGTCCCTGTCCAAAAATACAGTACCGCTCTCTGAAAAGCTGAGAATTTTTTTCTTTGTTCACGTAACAATACGAAAAGCGTAAAATGCATGCATAAATGCAATACCTGATTTTTACCCATAAGGATGCAATACTTTTGTTTTCATAGGGAACCATAATACGTCGCACATTTGACCAGCTGGTATCATCAATTGCCTTCCATAGCACAAAAACCTCGTCTACATACCAAAGGAACGTACGAGTGGGGCTTACGAATAGTCGAAATTGTCCGTTTAATGCCAAAGAGAGTTACTGACAGTTACTATAAAGTGGCGGTTTTACCTACTACGAAACAAAAAATGAAGGGATTGTATGCTCTGACTTTTATTAAGGTAAGATGCAGTTTTCAAAGGCTACACGTTACGAGGAAGAAGCAGGTGACGGTCATTACACGGCTATGTTCTTTACGTAATTCTCAAAGCAGGTTGGGCTTCAATCAGGGCACACAAAAAATGATTTTAGAAGTGGATAGCACAACTTTGTGCGAGCAATTTATAGCAAACAGAATCACAGAGACAAGTACTGCGCCTGGATTTACAGAGTCTGAGAAAGCTTTTGTCACTGCTTCGACGAAAATCTCTGCTAGTAAGCTGCGAGAAACAGAGAATCGAACCTAAATATCATAATATGACAAGGAACATCATCATCAGCGCTACAGCATCTGGCATGTTACTCATGAGATACGAAAATTTCTAACTGGGATAGGAGTTAAATAAAGTGACTTCGTTCTACCAAACTGGTCTTCTACTGTCTGAGGTACCTTTAAATCACTGAATTGTGATGAAGTCCATATCGGAAAAATTTTATCTAATTATGGGTGGTAAAGTTTGTAGAACGTCACTGCGCTTCAAAAACTGGCTAAAGCTGAATAAAAGGTAATTTATTGACAAACAAGATGGTTGGTGTCGGTCAGATTTCCATGTTCAGCGAAAAACATTTTAAACTTGGTGTGATCAAAAATTAACGGGAATTTTGTCCGAAAATTTACATGTGCTTTGATTAGTATCGCCAGTTATTAATTTTGTATTTAAATGGTTCAAATAATTTGCATTAAATTTTGCCATAAAGAGCAAAGTATTAGATTATCATGCTAACTATTGCTTTTAGCCAATATGAAATGAGGAAAACAAGGGTTCATGAGTAATATGCGCGTTTCGAAGGCCGTGAAGGCGTTGAAGATGATACCTAGTACATCACAAACTTACGAAATTGTGGAAAAAAGTGAAAGGAATGATTATGGACTATCATCGAATCATCTTCGGAGAAGTAGCTGATGACATGGCATTCCAGTTGCCTCATGCCTTAAAATTTTTCGTATGTTCCACACTCGTTGAATTTCGAACAAAAACGGTGACGAATTCTAGTTGCTCAGGAATCGATTGTTTAATTCAACAACGATGCAGCGATGTTGAAATGTCTCGTAACAGTTGATGAAACTTAGGTTGACGTATCTGAATTCTAAACTCAGGGACAAACACCAAAGTGAAAAAATTCTGGATCACCATGACAGAAAAAACACCAAAAAATGCGGTCAAAAATGATAGTTACGCTCAATGTGTTCTTAGAATTTAACGTCACAGTGCACCACGAGTTCTTGACACAAGGTCGAAAAAACTATAAGGAGTACCATCTACAAGTTCAACGCAGTTTCGTTAAGTATTCCGAAAAAAAGTTCGGATTGGGGCGAAACATGTCCTGCCATTTGGATCACGATAATGCACCTGCCCATATTCGTTACCTGTTCGTGAACTTTTGACCAAAAGCAATACTGTAATGATTCCACGCATGGCCCCATGTGACCTTTTTCTGTCCCCAAAAACCATAAACCACGAAGATCCTTCGTTGTGCAAACATAGGTAAGATTAATAACACATCGCTGGGAGAGATTTGCTATTCCGAAGATCGAGTTGAAGTGTTTCGGGGATTGGAAAAAGCGCTGTCACAAATGTATAACATCCTTCCCTCATCCGCTCGCTCTTTACTCCCCATCCTCAACTACCCTTGTGTACGCAATACCGCCGCCATCTGCATATGCGCATAATGCTATTTCATGATTTTTGCCACTTTAGTGAACAGTGTATTAAGTGTACAGGTCTACATAGTAGCAAAAAAGTGTGAATGTGCATCGACCCAGTAACCATGTTAAGCGGTGACACCGTTCACACTGGTATAAATATAGTTAACTACGCGAATTCACTGTACTTAGCCCCCACCCCCAATGAGCTATGGACCAAGGTTGGAGAAGCTTGCGTGCCTCAGCGATACAGATATCCGCAACGGAGGGGTATCTGTTGAGAGGCCAGACAAACGTGTGGTTCCTCGCTAATAGTTTATTACAGCCTCAAGATAACGGATTCACCACCTACGTTCTGTTTTCTGTGCAGGGGACAACATCTATAGAAGATGGTAGGTTGGTGAATATTAATTAGAACTTATGCATTACACTCAGGGCAGTGGAAGCAAATAGGCACCTCGCGTGTACTGCAGTCTTAGTACAAATGAGATTAGTGACACGTCATCTGTGGTAACACAGAGGAGGTAAGAAGGAGAAAAATTTTCGAAGGATGGGGTTTATCACACGCACGTATATATATCACCCTTTGTTTTTATCAACTTGCCGTAGGGTAGATCCCGTTTTGTTTCCGGTTCGAAGTGATGAAAACATTTTTCATCCCCTGTGACGATGTTAGACAACAAGTTGTCACGGTCAATCTCGTAACGCGCAAGACATTCCGCACAGACGGTTCCTCGTTGCTCTTTGGCTCAAAGGGCTCTGAGCACTATGGGACTTAACATCTGAGGTCATCAGTCCCCTAGAACGTAGAACTACTTAAACCTAACTAACCTAAGGACATCACACACATACATGCCCGAGGCAGGATTTGAACCTGCGACCGTAGCGGTCACGGGTGCCAATCTGAAGCGCCTAGAACCGCACGGTCACTCCGGCCGGCCGCTGCTGTTTACGGTCTTCTGTTAGGCGGCGAGGAACCCAGGAGGCACAAATCTTTGAGTACTCCAACTTGTGAACGAGTGTGTTAGCACTACAAACAGAGATGTCCAGTTGAGCAGCGAGGTGTATGACTGTGATCCGACGATCACCTCGAATGAGAATGTCTGCACGTCCCAACATTGCAGGAATCACAGATGTGTGCGACCGGCAGGCACGCTAGAGATCGGCAGGCTTGCGCGACCTTGTTGCGATGACGACTCACCGCATTTTGTTTACTGCCAGGTCTCCATAAACGTTCAACAAGCGCCTGTGAACATATATGATGCTCCGGTTTTCAGCCCAAAGAAACTCAGTGACAGCTTTCTGGTTGGAACGTACCTTAAGCGCGTTCCGACGTGATTCTGATGGCTGCGTATAGCGCCACCACTTATCGGAACTTCATGAAACAAAGGGTCTGGAAGCGGGAATATTCCACGACGTATCACAACTAATTCTGTAGTTTTTCAACCGAAAGTGTCCCCTCGTACATTCCAGAAACTTCTTACTGAAAGTCGTGTGATAAGGCACGCCTCTGTGGAAGATGACAGACGACTGGAGACTGAGCTTACGCACGTTGATGCTTAAAGCTGAAGATCTTTATTTGTGGGGAAGGATGCAAAAGGCCTTTATCCAGCTAGGTACGAAATACTGCCCAATAAAGAGTGGTCCTATACCACGCTGATAACAGCATCTCTTTCCCTTGCCATTCTCAAGGCAATTTATGGCACGCAGTGCGAGCTCGCCTCGAGAACAACGCAGAAGTAGGTGGTGGTTGTTTTCTGGAGATCCGTCATAATAATGCAGAGGGAGTGGGGGTTGATGATAAGTTGCGCCGGCCCATTAGTTATTCGGCAGGCCCGGGGGCTGGCCAGTCACGCGGCCGCCTCGTTAGCTGAGCGCTGGCCGCTGAGCGGAAACGCCGCGGGCCGCTGTGGCTGCAGCGGCCGCCGTGTGATGCAGTGCGCGCGCTCTGCCGTTCCCACGAGCCCGCGCCGCCGATCGCTCACCGCCGCTACCTGCGGCCGGCTACCTCTGCTGCCGGACTACGGATACACTCGTCTCGGCTGCGCGGCAGACACCGCCGCTGTAAATGCCTATCTGCATATCTTCGTATTTCTTCTGCCGTACATAGAATCGACTACTTCAGTGCCGCAGACCAACCGAATAAGACAGTTACCTGTTCCTCACATTATGAGGAATAACGCCTTTAGTAAAAAAAATTGTTTGTACTTTGTTTAAGCACACGTTGCATTTCGGACCCTGTGGGTCCATCATCAGGTGCAACTTCTAGTCTTGAGTGAAATGATGCGAAACGTGGGCTCCTGTTGTGAGTATAATGCTATGTTTCGAAATTCGCTGATTAGACAACAAAATATGATTTTCACTCCCCATGTAAGTAATGCCATAAAAAACCTTATTTACTCACGCCCCACAAATCCAAAATATTTTATCCGCAAAGAAGAAACACCAGCAGAGATGGCTACTATAATTAATTGACGTTATTTTATTAGTATGCACCGGTATGTACTCCTACATCATGTATTATACTATAGTGACGAAGCTTATTCCGCTGTAACAAGATCAATGATGAACAAAAATTCTTTATTCTTCATACGATGACTACACACCGACCTTTCATCTAACTTTAATCTAATACCCCACATACAGAAAATGTTAAACATTTACGTTAAAAATTATATCCGCTGTTGAGGATTCTAAACGAGATATTTTGAAATAAGGAACCAATGGTCTGAAACTAATATTTCACGGGTTACGAGATCTTGAATAAGCAATGCGCGTGAAGTGCATGTTCGTAAACTTAGTCTTTAATATGAATTATCTGCTTGCTGCACAGACTTTGGCGGCGCTACTTCAGATTTTTTAAGGCAAACAGTAGATGTGTCTACATTGGAGTTCACCGTTGCCTACACTTCACGACAGGTTGTCGAAGATGAAGCATTACTCGTTAAAGGAAATTGCAGACATTCATTTCATGAATGGCGCAGCAGGACGCAGTTTCCGGACAGTGAAGTTTATGACCCTACTAGAGGAAATTTATTGCCATGGATAAAAAAAAATTGGCGAGACATCGGGATGTTAAAGCAACAGGGAGCTGGCCTAATTTTGATCTTGGCCTGGTAATGCGTTCTTCGAAGCATACAGGATGGAGAATACTTATGGAACAGGATTTAGACCTCGATGAAATGGGTCAAATTGCTCTGAGCACTATGGGACTTAACTTCTGAGGTCATCAGTCCCCTAGAACTTAGAACTACTTAAACCTAACTAACCTAAGGACATCACACACATTCATGCCCGTGGCAGGATTCGAACCTGTGACCGTAGTAGATCTCGATCGTATTTCATATAATACTTCAGTATGAAATTCCTATAGTTTGTGCAGTAGACAGATGAGACTTTTTTTTTTTTTTTTTCGAGTGTCAGAATAACCATACTTGTAACGGTCAAAATCTATGCGCCACGCCTCTCAGATCACTAGCAAACAGTAGCTTGTGAACCAATATAACCTCATTTGTTGCCACCGTATCTGAATTGTGAGCGTTACTGGCGTTCACTCGAGACGCGCTGTGAAAGGTGGCACAGATAAGGCAGGATTATTTTTAAAAAATATTTATTTACATATCAGGTTCAGTAGGATCAAATTGAGGAGCAAATCTCCAAGGTCATTGAACGTGTCCGTACATGAAATTACAATATAAGAGTAATAACAGACAAAAATAAAATGTTTATTAACCCGAAAAATGTCAAGCCGTAAGTTGAAGTAAACGCCATCAACAATAGAACAGGAATCAGTTTAATTTTTCAAGGAACTCCTCGACAGAATAGGAAGAAACTTCAGTTTCGGTTTGAAAGCGCGTGGATTATTGCTAAGAGTTTTTGAATTCTCGTGGTAGCTTATTGAAAATGGATGCAACAGTATACTGCACACCTTTCTGCACAAGAGTTACGGAAGTCTGATCCAAATGCAGGTTTGATTTCTGTCGAGCATTAACTGAGCTGCATATTATTGGAAATAAGCTAATATTAACAAGAAATGACAGTAAGGAAAATTATATATGGCAATTTCAAAATACCCAGACTCCTGAACAGGGGTCGACAAGAGGTTCGTGAACTTACACCACTCATAGCCCGAACCGCCCGTTTCTGAGCCAAAAATATCCTTTTAGAATGGGAAGAGTTACCCCAATATATAATACCATACGACCTAAGCGAATGAAAATAAGCAAATTAGATTAATTTTCGTGTCGAACGATAACTCACTTCAGATACAGTTCGAATAGTAAAAATGGCAGCATCTAGTCTTTGAACAAGATCCTGAACGTGGGATCCCCACGCCAGTTCACTGTCTGTCTGAACACAAAGAAATTTGAGCTGTTCAGTTTCACTAATCATATGTCCATTGTGTGAAATTAAAACGTCAGGTTTTGTTGAATTGTGTGTTAGAAACTGTAAAAACTGAGACAGTGATTTAACATTGGTTTCTTTTCTACAAGCCATGAACTTATGTCATGAACTGCACTATTTGAAACAGTGCCAATGTTGTACACAACATCCTTTACTACCAAGCTAGTGTCAGCAGCAAACATAAATGTTTTGGAGTTACTCGTAATACTAGAGGGCATATCATTTATATAAGTAAGGAACAGGAGTAGCCCCAACACTGATCCCTGGAGCACCCCCATTTGTCCATACCCCACTCAGACATAACATTACAGCCATTCTGAACACTGTGAATAATGACCTTTTGCTGTCTGTTGCTGAAGTAAGATGTGAACCAATCGTGAGCTACTCCATGTATTCTGTAATGCTCCACCTTGAAAAACAGCCAGCTGATCTGTATCCTGGTAAAGGAAGCCTCTGAATTGTCAAATTATTTAAATGGTGCTCCGATATTCCAATAATTTCAGAGTCATCATCTGTAAGCAGTTCACTAACTTTACATCTAATAGCTCTTGTATTTTGATGAAATATTCTAATCCTTTCTCAACTTGGAAACATGATGGCCTCAGAAGATGATTCCTTAGTTAATCTACAGGTGTGTTTTCTTAATGATGTAAAAGTGACAATGAGCTATTATGTCCATTTCGTGGACATTACTGCCTTTCCAGTTATCAGAGTAAATATGCTCGTTCTTCTGATTGTCATCTTCCGTCTTTGCTCTATATGTCCACATTGACTGAAACAAAGTCCAGTAGTTACATCAACAGTATTTTGATTGAGAGTGCAATCAGTTTACAACATGATTCAAACCAGTACTGTAGGAGCAAAGACTATTTAAAGGGTGATCAAATACATAAGTGTTGTTTCTAGTTGTAAATGCTCCCATTGCATTACACACAAAGTAAACCATTCTTTCAAATTTAATGTTTTTTAGGACAGTTTCTCCTGTCTTATAGAAGATAGAACTGAAAGGCAATGCGACCTACTTTAGAGAACAAGTGACATTTTCAAAGCGGTTATTTTTTTCCAAATACGTCCCTATGAAGAAATTACCGGTTAATTCTCAATGTCGGAAGATTAGTTCTACTCAGTGTTGTTGTAAGCATGCTTTTCAGAAGAAACCTGCAGTGGCTGATTCTACCTTTCAATATAAACTTGACTCATTTGCAGCGTTTAAGAATTTCTTTCATGATGAGATTTACGAAACACGTTGTGTAACTGAGTGAATGGTTGTGTAACTGAGTGAATGAATGAATTAATAAATGATCTGACTTATTCTGCTTCTGTTTGTCATTTAAACACGTTCATTTCAGCTGCAAAAAAGGAAACAGTTGCGTGATGCTTTATCTGATACAAGAGAACGAAGATTAAATTCCTCCACTAATAGTCGCAGAACACTGAAATGATGTTGCAGACAAAATGGAGGTAAAAGATATCAATCGCTGAACATGTTGGCTTATTATAAACAGGAAAAGGGAACTTGAGCATACTGGTTACACTTTTTTTTTTCAGAGAGAAGGTACACGGTGCACGTTTCAGTCTTCTATAAAGTACTGATCAAGACTTGTATAACTCTATGCTGCTCAGAATTTAAGAGAGCCACATATGAAATACAACCCATCACCGTAAGCAGAGTAATAATGGATGAAAAACTAATAAATAAGTAATAGTGTGCTGTCAAAAAATAATGAAGTAGTTATTACACTCATCCAGAAAACGCCTTTTATGGAGCATCACTCCTACTTTCTTGCACTGAGTGTGAAGCTGACGATCTGGCAATATTACTATACAGGACGACATACCAAGTTGTAACATTAACGAATTTAAGATGTTCTAAACACCCAGGACGTATAATGTATTCACGACATTACATGATAGTTTTGTGACACGTAAAAGAGTGTATAGTCTTTGTGTACAGCCTCGAAAGTTCGTCTCATGTCCACAGACGTTATGATTCTTGTGCGTTTCTTATCCTTGATGATATCCTCGAATGTCGTCTGTCGTGCCAAGAATATCTCGATTCTTGGTCTTTTTTTATACAGAGTATTGCAGGGTTATTCTCGTCTCGTCTACGGCGATTTGTGGTAGAAGATAATGGCCGTCCAATCTCGATACTCTACTCACATCCCGTTGGAGCTGAGAGACAACGTATGCAAGTTAATAACAGCCTTGGTGCTACGGGTAATGGGTGCTTGCTCCTGTCCCGTAAATTGTGATTAACCACAAAGAAAGAGAACTGTAGCCGTGGGAGACGGGTTGCTGCAGGCAAATCGAGATATACCAACACTTGAATTCAGTTCGGTGGCCGTAGCAACATATCACTGTTTGGCGATTTGCTTCACAAGGGTTTGACATTTCCGCTTCCTTTGCAGTCGATATGCACATGGAACAGCATATTTACAGCCGCCGTATAATTGCTATGAATTTTTGGCTTCATAAGACTTCCTTGACGGTCCTTGTTGCGCCAGTTACAAGACTCATATTTTAATCTTATTAATATATTATACTTTAATCCATTTGTTGTTGCTACTTTATTGTTTTGTACAGGCCAACTAAGAACCACGGCATTCGAGTATTGTGTTTGGAGCATGTGTTAGCTGAGAATCCTATGGCTGTGTTGTTCCTTAGTCTTCTTTGTCCAGAGGGCACCTGCCTTCTTTCTTGGTAGTTTGTCCTGGAGCCTCTCTTGCTTAAGTATTTTCCTTACCTCACTTGCGTAAGTACTTTCCTTACCTCACTTGCTTAAGTATTTTCCTTAGAGACGTCCGGTCTTCGTCTCTTTCTGTATTTCCCAGTTCCTCTTTTGTCAGAATGTGAGAACCCGATAGCTCAATCTGCTAGGATGTATCCTGTAGACATGTCCATAAAAGACTAAACTAGGCGTCTCTTCCTAGTCACGTACGCAAAATTTCACTTTATTTATAGAACACCTGGTCGGTTTGTCTTTCATATTTGTTACCTTCCCTGACTGGTCCCAGTATTTTCCTCATTCTCTTTCTCGCTTGGATTTCAAGTTTGTCTGTGAGGCCCTTCCTGTTGAGTACTATACACTCTGAAGCATATACGACTTCAGGGCGGATGAGAATCTGATAGTGCTTCATTTTTGCGATACGAGTGAGACAATTTTTGTTACAGGATCTCTTGGTCAGTTGGTGTGGCACTTCCACGTTGTATACTAGAGTTGGTAACGCTGTTCTTTAGGAAAGATTGCGTTCCAGGGATTCTTCCATGTATTAGTTTTCTTGTTTTCTCCCTGTTCCAGGTGAAGTGCACCAGGGGAAAAATTGATGACTAAGATGTACTGTGTTTTTCAAGTGACACATTTTGCCTTACTTTTGCTGCTTGTTTCTGACAACTTTGAGCTGATTCACTAACGTTTCTATTGAATTAAAAGTGCCACGTGGTCAGCAAATGACAGGCAATCAACATGCAGCCCATTGAGCTTGTCCCCCAGAGAGGAAGTATTTGGAAGTTCCCGTCTAGCTAACTTCTTTCGCCATCCTCTTTTTACCTTTTTCAGTACACTATTAAAGAGGAGAGGGGAGAGACCATCTCCCTGCCTTACTCCTGTCTTGATTTAAACACTCTTGAAAACACTGCTTTGAACATTACTCGGGATATGGTGTTGTTTACAGTTTGCACAGTAAGATTATGAATTTCCAGTCCTACTTCCCGCGGGATCTTCATCAGAGAAGGTCCGTCATCTGAGTCATACGCCTTCTAAAAGACGACGACATATTTCTTATCAGCCATTTTCACTTCTTTCAGCATTGACTTCAAGTTGATTACCTGTTCAGTACAAAGAGCGTCCTTTCCCGAATCCTCCCTTGTATTCTCCTAGTTGTGTGTCTAGTTGTAATTCTGTTCTGTCTAATATGGCCTTGGAGAGAATCTGGTATGTGGCAGATATCAGCGAAATACCTCGATAACTACTGTTATAAGTTAACTTTATTGTCCTTGGGATGAATCAAAGTAAAAGTCTAATCACTAGGTAATGTTTCAGTCTTGCTTACAGTCCTTTTCCCAACCTGCTTCCACAGATCAGTTACTACTGTCTCTTCCCCACATGCTACTATGCAGCTTTTTTAGGGACTGTATGATTTCTATCACTTATCCTTTGGTCAATGGTCGAGAGCTTGGTTGCTTCATTTTATCTTTATAATCAGTTGGTTCACAGTTAAAAAGGTAGTCACAAAGTAACCTTCCTCTGAAGTGAACGCTTGGTGGGTTACATTGGCTGCGGTTCCGTTTTAACCACTAGAAATTTCTAACATAGTTATTTTTGAAATCGTCAACCAGCTGTCTTGACTGGTCCTTTGCGAAATGTCATTTTACTTGTCCGATGGTTTTGGCACCTAACTTCTATTGCGCAATGAACTACTACTTATCGCCATGTGTGTCTCGCGAGTTTCACTTTAGCCATGATGTCTGTTACCACATCATCGCTTTTTCACAGATTGTTGTCCACCATGTTTCTTATGTTTTAGCAATGGAGCTGTCATGTAGCAACTTTCACTAGGTTGTCCCTCACTTGCCGGCCGGAGTGGCCGAGCGGTTCTAGGTGCTACAGTCTGGAACCACGCGTCCGCTACGGTCGCAGGTTCGAATCCTGCCTCGGGCATGGATGTGTGTGATGTCCTTAGGCTAGTTAGGTTCAATTAGTTCTAAGTTCTAGGCGACTGATGACCTCAGCTGTTAAGTCGCATAGTGCTCAGAGCCATTTCAACCATTTGTCCCTCACTTCGTCTCAGTTGCTATATTCCAGTGCTTCCAATTTCTCTGTGAACTGCTTAGAAGTTTCTGTTAATCAAGTTTAGTTCGCTTAAGTGAGTTGGTTTTCTTAATGTTCCCAGACGCAGTGGTCTGAATCTGTTTTTCTCCTCTTAATACTCTTGCATTCTGGATATCTCTATGGGATTTCTTAAGATGGCTGCATGTTATATTTGGAATTTTCCCATGAGGTAGTTGGGAGACGTCCAGGTCTTTTGCTTCCTAGGCATTAGCTTGAAGGCCTTACAGAGTACCACTACGCTCGACATTCCTGTTGGCCCACATGTAGGCTGGGTGTTCTTCCACAATATCTAACTTATGCTCCTTCCCTAACTGGTCATTTAAAAACACCAACTAGCGTGTATTACGCTCTGGGAGATTGCTAATTATGTTCTCTAGTTTTTCCCAATATTTGTCAGTGCTTTCAAGCTTACGTTTATTTCTAATCCGTGTATTAATTTTGTATATCTTTTCTTTATATTTTAATCTTATTCATTCTCGAACAGAAAACTATTATTTCCGGATGTTTGCTGTTGAATTTAATGGAAGTGGCAAATACGTACTGATTCTAATGCTATGCACATTTTCCTAAGATCTTCATACAGTGTGTGGAGTGATTCCTACGCTCAAAAGGATTATGGCTATTGTGCGAACACTGCTAGAATTTCACGTTTCTGTAATCATTCTGTCAGCATGCTTATTTCGTACGCGTGCGTTAGGTGTAAGTCGTTCTTGCTGTTTGGATTTGAGATATCAATAACATATGAGCTGCGGGTAGTACTGTTTTTGGTCGGTTAGCTGATATAAGATCTGATATAAGATCTGTTGTAATTGTCCGGACGAGTCCATTAGTCAATGGTCCTTTTCTAGTACACTTTGAGGTTCGTATATATAACACGGCTGTTCATCGCTAAGAAAATCAGTGATGTTTCAGTGCAAGATCCTTGAAGAATATTTTTGCAACTGAGTCATTCATCGTCTTATATTGTTTCTGTCCTACATTTTAAACGGTGTGTTATACGCTATATTGTCTCTAGAACAAGCTTTAAACAGCAACCTTTTCCAGAAGTGGCTTTTACGACGTGCATTTGAAACTTTCATGTCAAAATCATTTGATATCGTGAAATATTCAGTCTTTGGGAACAACTACCTACATGTCAAAACGATAGTACGACGTTTTTGTGAGCAGTTTTCCTTGATTGACTTCCATCAGGATGATGTTCCTACGAGGCTTCAACAAATCCGTTTTCATTAATTTCCTGTTACTACAGATGTTGCCAGTTTGTACCAAGTCCATTTGCAATTATGTTGAACTGTCTTCCTGACAAGTTGTTTGATGCAATGCTGGCGAACGAAACGTCCGAATGAACGGTGTTCAGCTGAAGTTTTATCAGCATCTGTAAGCGAAATCTTACTTCTTTAAATGCAAACCAGAATATTGCTTAATTGTTTTATTTTTTTGCTTCAGACACGCTGGACCACTTTGTCTTTAGCGACCTGGCTCAAAATAGTCAGAATGATTTCTCTATTAGGTTGAGCAAAAATATATAGCAGGTAATTCCCGAGGAATATGAAACACAAAAAAAGAAAGGAAAAAACACGTAAGGCTAAAGTTCCACTGTCAGTTCACAGTACTTTTAAATTTGCACCACTTTGCTTGGTCACAATTTAAATAGGGTACACTGAAAGTAGTAGGTTGAAGAGAGCGCAAACTGATGGGTCATCTCGCCATCACCGGTATCGTGCTGCTATTTTTCAAATCTTGTTAAGATGGCTCTTTTCCATCCGAGAAGTTGGGAACACATTCTCTATATACACACAGTTTACCATTTCACTACGATTCTCTAGAAAACAGATCACTCTTATTTAGTGAAAAACAGTTGAAGGCACAGCGTTGTCGGGCTCCGCAGCGTGAATTAAGCACTGGCCTTACTGTCTTCTAGCATTTCCCCATGCAAATGTAGTGCTTCTGCCTCCTGTCTTTACAAGTGAGCAGTTTGATTTTCTTTTGTAAAGAACAGTAAGGTCTGGAGGTCAGTCAACACATTATTAGTATTCTTTGCCTTTTTTAATATTTCATGATAAATACAAAGTGGGAACTGCGTTACCGGTACCAGTCTGAGACTATGCATAATCTCAGTGACCAAAATCTAATGTAAACGATACATCGGCGTAAGATAAACGTAACAAAACTGTCAGAGGTTAATCTCGACTAGTTGTACGGTTATTCATTTCAACGGCATCCCTGAGGAAACAACAGAACTACAGAGAGAATAATGCCAATACGATGACATCTATAACATGGAATATCAGAAAACTTCATTTATACGAAATCTTTTAGCTTAACTGAGACATGAGAAGTGTGACACAAAACAGCACGCATTGCTTGAGGTATCCGTCGACCACATGAAGAAATGTCTAACCGACCTTCGTAAACTATGAGGTTCTTCACTTCACTAGGTTGGAATTTCTCGCCAGAGAAAAGCGAGAGCCTCATTCTTCTTTGCTTATCGCCCCTACACACAGAGCCATTCACGTCCATTAGCGCGCGCATGTCAAACGCTGCGAATGAAAGAAACGGAAGAGATTATTCTTTGACATCGCTTGCGTTTTAAGACGATTTATTTTTGGACATTCCTGCAGAAATGACAGGTGTAACCCCCGTGAGAACCGCTAAACCGACTTCGTGAAACGTTCTGCAAAATATAACACAGATTGTCAAACCACATGGCAAGCGAAAAAATTAGCTAATGTCATGTGAATGATAGATGTATCTTATATGTGCAGTGAGAACTCAATAAAATACGGATAGTTCACATCAGAAGTAACAGATTGCCTCAGGGGAATGGCAGTTAAGCTTATATTCTTCGAAACATCTCCCTCTATTGAGGAACAAGAATGTGTATTCGTAGGATGTTGATCTGTAGCAAACGCACTCATATAAAAAGTTAGTCATTAGTACCATACGTTAAAATGGCCCTTACTCTCGCCCGACAGGAACAGTTTACTAGGCGTTGTTGCATCTTCTCTTACAGTATAACGCTACTTCCGTTTGCATTTTGAATAACGTTATCTCGAACATTTGTTTTCATGATTTGTGTAATGGTTCTGAGCACTATGGGACTCAACATCTGAGGTCATCAGTCCCCTAGAACTTAGAAAAACGTAACCAACCTAAGGACATCCCACACAGCCATGCCCGAGGCAGGATTCGAACCTGCGACTGTAGCGATCGCGCGGTAGATGTGTAATACTTGCTCACTAATTTAAATACTTACTTTCTAGATTATTTTGTTTTCACGCAACGTACTATACAGTGAAGATTTCAGCCCTGCATGACCTATTATCGTAGTTGTCGAACGCTAGTAACGTGTAATTCCAACTGCGATATTTCGACACTCCTTTAGTTTCTCCATTGAATTTAGGTAACCTAACGGACTTGCACTGTGTGGCCACCGAACAAGTCAGCGCTGTGCTAAGACACTGCACTCGTATTCAGAAGGACGGGAGCTCAAATCTCCGTCCGACCATCGAGGTTCAGGTTTTCTGGGGTTTCTCTGCATCGCTTAAGGTAACTGCCGAGATGGTTCACTTAAAGAGGGAACTGCCGCCCCCCCCCCATGTTTATCCCATCGCTGCTTGTGCACAGTTTCTAATGACCCCACGTTGTCGACGGGACATTAGGCCCCTATCTTCCTCCGTAATTATTTTATTGTCAAAAATGTTCGGACACCCCACTAAACATAAAGATTATGCTTTAAAGCTGATGTGGGCCCAATCTGTAAACATAAGATGTGTTACTTATCAGAACGGATACCGGAGAGAATTAGAGAGTTCGGACGAGGCAAGAATATTGTAAGGGCACACAACGATGCCTACGTACGAGTTTGCCTAAGAAAGTGTCTTAGGGTTGAAGACATCTAAAATATACCGCACGAACCAATCTATATATGTTACTGCAGAAAACTTCCACTGCAGCTTCTGTACGGAGGTCAGCGACAGAATGATTCTTCTACTGGCGGTTGGACTTTTTAAATGATAGGGTAGCAGCTGAGAAGCCACTGACCGAAAGAAAGCGCAACGTCTTTTACAGCGGGGCAAGCAATGTCGTCATTACCCTGTCGTGTACTGAAAGGAGATACCATGAAGTGATGAGTCACAGCACTTAATGTGGTTCTTAGACGCGCTTGTGCTGACTTGACGGATGCTTAGAAAAAGAAATCACCTTATTGTGTCGAGAAGGCAGTGTAAAATCGGTAGGTGGTGGGATGCTTTCTGGCTGTTTCTCCTGGTTTGGGTTAGAACCTTTAATTTTGGTCATAGCAACTGGACGGAAGTGCTTATGAAAACATTTTTGACAAAAACTTGCGTCCCACGTGATAGCACCGACTTTATTCAAACATATTCCATGTCAACACATTAATTACATATTCTGCCCCGTTGTTGCACCATGGTTCAAAGTAACCATTTGGACCGTTCTAACGTTAGTCATGGACTGCGTAGTAAGACCTTAAACCCTTAATTACAGGATTTCATCTGCATGTCACTGATGGACTTCAGAATTGCATTCATCGCCGTGGATTGCATGCTGAACTTATTTGCACATGCATGGTTATGACGCCGAACAGAAGGCGACCAACTCGAAGCGTGCGAGATTCCAGATACCCTAGATTGCTGCATTACCCTTCTTATGAGCCTTGAACGCAGAGCAGTGAGCTCAATAGAATTGCAGATGCAGGAATTGCGTAGCCATTGAGGGGGAGAGAACTGCACGTACATTGAAATTTTAGTCTATGTTATGAGTGTTCATACAGAAAGCGTTTAAGTAGCTAGCACCTATAAGAATAGTAATTCCATTGTACCAAATCGAGTCCTGATGAGCAGCTGCACAGTAGACACAATGAAACACTTAACAATGGCGAAACAACCAAAGCACAAGAAACAAAAACAGACTAAAATTTTCCACACAACCCCATTCCTGGGTAATGTTTCATATCAGAATGCCTGTGTCTGCAAACTTCAAGACATAAACATAACTGTAGCCACCGACAGCAATGTGGACAGAAATTACCGCATAGCGTCAATACAAGAAACTCACTGCACCTTACAGATGTATACAAAATTGTATGTTTTGGATTGTGATTGTGACTTTCTACAGGGGTCGGACGGGTAGATCACTTGAGATTAGATTGAAGGAAGTCGTGACCGCACTAAGAAACAAAAAATGCCATGCTTCAGTAGTAGTCACCGACCTGTGCGAAAGTAAACACCATGTTAATAACACCATTTTCAGCATTCTATATGTCCAACTCAAAGGCAAAAAAACTTGACATCCCTGAAACTCTCTCTCTCTCTCTCTCTCTCTCTCTCTCTCTCTCTCTCACACACACACACACACACACACACACACACACACACACACAGACAGACAGAGAGAGAGAACGTAAAATGGTAATTATCAGTAAACCGATATTAACATTTTGCCACTGAGGCGACAATTGTCACATAATGTTTTTAACTGCCTGCAATGTATTAAATTATGTAAACTTGACAGAAAAGAATCTGTGACCACCGGAGATATTTACACTTACAATTTTATCCATCTAGGCAAACGAAAATCTCCACAATGCTTTGCGACTTGTTACGAATTAGTGCTTTATTTTGTTGTATGTTCTTTTGCATTTATTATATTCTATCCGCCATCTTTCTTCCCTTTAGTGTTTACAAAGTGTGATGAGGTGTGTGATATAATTCGACAGGAAGAGGAGAACACTACAGGGGAAAAAAAAGGCCTGTGACCACTGTACGTATTTTTATTTTACTTCCACGTTTATCGTTGATCCTTTCAGTCACAGACTTCCGCAAAACTATAAATAATATACTGAAATAATGTTTTTTTTCTTTGCTAGACAGTGCTACTGGTTACTCGAAAATAGTATCATAACACATACATGTCCAAAAACGCAGGTTTAAACCACCCAAACGCGACGTGGAAATAAGTAACGTGACTGGCAACAGTAAATTTGTTGTTTCATTCCAAACAGACTACAGTACTCATAGCACATGAGCTCCCTCTTGCGCCCTCACCCCTTCCCCCTGCTGTCACCAGTTATCAATTCTCGACGTCAAGTTTAACGTCGAGAGATATCTTTATGAAGAAGGTCGTTAAATAATACTGAACTATAGGATTACGTGAGCAATAGAAGAAGTTTCCAATGAATGTGAAAGAAAAATTTTGTTAACCGTTCAGAGTAAAAACCCTAAGAAGTTTTCGTCTTACGTAAAGTCAGTAAGCGGGCCAAAATCATTTACTGAGTCGCTCAGTGGTCATACTGGCACCGAAGTAATAGATGCCAGCGAGAAGGCCGAAATGCTGAATTTAGTCTTTTGAAATTGTTTCAGCATAGAATATCCTAATACGATTGCTCTCTGCAAATATCGGACGACGCTCAAATGGCAGATATTGAGAGAAGTGACTGCGGAACAGAAAAGCCGGAAGAGACAGCTGAGAGATTCAACAGGGGTGACACAAAAAGAACTTGTTCTCTTTCTAGCCGGCCGCTACCGTCGCAGGTTCGAATCCTGCCTCGGGCATGGATGAGTGTGATTTCCTTAGGTTAGTTAGATTTAAGTAGTTCTAAGTTCTAGGCGACTGATGACCTTAGAAGTTAAGTCCCATAGTGCTCAGCGCCATTTGTTCTCTTTCTATCAGTAGTGTATCGTTGGGTGCTGGAGCAACGAAGCGTTCCGTACGTAGAGACAGGTAAACTCACCAGGTCATTCCCGTTTTTATGAACGGCAGTAGGACAGAAGCACGTCATTATAAGCAGATGTCGTTGTCCACAGTCTTTCGTACGACGGATGGATGGATGGATTGATTTAAAATTGATGGTTGCTAAGCAGCATGGTCATAAGCGCCCTTTCTCAAGACCGTGGCTGGTGTACGAGAAGCTATTCTTGTTAAAATGAAAAGCAAAGGTCACAGGACTGCAGCCGAGGTAATAAAAACCTTCACACAGAATCTCCAGTAGACGAGTATCTACACTGATGTGACACAATAGCGATATACATATATACAGATGGCGGTAGTATCACGTACACAAGGTATATAGGGACAGTGCATTGGTGGTGCTGTCATTAGTACTCAGGTGATTCATTTGAAAACGTTTCCGTTGAGATTATGCCCGCACGATTGGAATTAACAGACTTTGAACGCGGAATGATAGTTGGAGCTAGACGCACGGGAAATATCATTTCGGAAATCGTTAGGGACTTCAGTATTCCGCGAACCACTGCGTCAAGGGTGTGCTGCGAACACAAAATTTCAGGCATTACCTGTACCACGGATAATGCAGAGTCCGAGCCTTTACTTAACGACCGAGAGCAGAGGCGTTTGCGAAGAGTTGTCAGGGCTAACAGAAAAGCAGCAGTGCATGAAATAATCGCAGAAACCACTGTGGTACGTACGACTAACACATTCGTTAGGACAGTGCGGCGAAATTTCGCATTAATGGGCTATGGCAACGGGCGACCGACGCGAGTCTCTTTGTTAACAGCACGACATCGCCTGCAGCGCCACTCCTGGGCCCGTGACCATATCGTTTGGATCTTAGACGACTGTAAAATCGTGGCCTGGTCAAATGAGTCCCGATTTTAGTTGGTGAGAGCAGATGGTAAGGTTCGAGTGTGGCTCAGACCCACGAAGCCATGGACCAAGTTGTCAACAAAGAAATGTACAAACTGGTGGTGGCTCCATAATGGTGTGAACTGTGTTAACATGGAATGAACGGGGTCCTCCAGCCCGCCTGAATCGATCATTAGTTGGAAATGGCTATGTTCGCCTGTTTGGAGGCCATTTGCAGCCATTTATGGGCTTCATGTTCTTAAACGACGACTGAATTTGTATGGATGCCAAATGCGATATATTAACAGGCCACAATTGTTCGCGATTGGTTTGAAGAACATTCTGGATAATTCGGGAGAATAATTTGGCCATCCAGACTAGCCGAGATGAAGCTTATCGAACATTTACAGGGAGCACTAAATTATGCATCGTCAACATTTTGGAAATTATGGGGGGCTATAGAGGCAGCATGGCTCAATATTCATGCAGTGGACTTCCAACGACTTGTTTGAGTCCAACCCACGTCGAGTTGCTGCACCACACTGGGAAAAAAAAGAGATCCAGCACAATATTAGGAGATATCCAATGAGTTTTGTCACCTCAGTATCTTCACATCTTTGTCATACGTTAATAGTACTTATAAAAGAATGGACGGCATTCAGATAGCTTGCTAATCTCGGAACTAACAGGATGAGCCAGTCGCATTATGGAATATGTTTTACGCTGACGAATATGATGTTTTTAGGGAACAAAAATCACCTCTATAAAAATCATAATGAATGCAGCTACCAGGGATCTTGCGAAACTAAACTTGCTTTGTTCGTCCCACGCGATCCGAGAGCTATACACATTGGCGCTCAGGTTGATGCAGTGTTCCTTGACTTCTGGAAGGCATTTCTTCAATGGCGGTTGGTGAACATAATACAAGTTTACCGAGTAGCGGACTAGATTTGTTACTGGATTAAAGACTTCCTTGCAGACAGAACTCAACAAGTTGTTCTTAACGGAACAAAATCGATATATGTAAATGTAATTTTAGTAGTATTGCAATGGAAATGTAAGAGGGTCGTTAATGCTTATGACAACGAAAGCTCCATGGAGTGTAAATAACTTACAAAACACTTGCTCTACTGACTCTTTAGTATAACTGTTCATTCTACGACTCTTACTAAGTGGGATTAAGGATAGGGACAAAAAAGATCCAACGACGAGTGGTGCGTTTCGTCACTGGGTCGTTAAGTTGGCGCAGAGGCAGCGAGTGTTGAAAGGCAATGGGAAGGCTATCAAGCGTAGTCCATCGATGGTCTAAGGAAATCCTGTATCAGTATTTTCACAAGTTTGTGAAGAACCGAGTCATGCAGGTTAGTAACACGAAGAAGTCGATATGGGTAGCAGTACTAATAGTTTGCTACGAATGGGTTTTCGGTTTACACGGGAAGCTCTGCGGCGAAATTTCAAGGTCTTTATGCCCAAATGGAAGCCGAAAGCCAACACACTCATTAAACGACACATAACTAAGAAAGCAATATCGTTGAAAATCAGCCCTGAAGAGGACATTTCGACAGAAAAGTAATCTGCCAGACGATTACACTAAACGAGGGGACGGATTTTATGTAAGACGGAATCAAGATAAAGAAAGCCCCTATCAAAAGAAAAACATGAATGAAATCTAGAGAAGTTAATGTTATACCAACATCTAAAACTACAGTTCGGTAAGTTTACTGAAGATCTAAGAGTTAGCGTGAATGGTTTAAGGAAAACATACGTTGAGGTCAACAGTCTCGGGCATAGAAACAGTTTTCTCCGGACTATCCTCATGTGTTAACCATATGGCAGTTACTGATCACTATATGCGTAACGATGTTGTTCTATGGTCTTCAGTCCAAAGACTGGTTTGATGCAGGTCTCCATGCTGTTCTATCCCGTGCAAGTCGCTTCATCTCCAAGTAACTACTGGAACCTACATTCCTGTGAATCTGCTTGCTGTATTCATCTTTTGGCCTCCCTATACGATTTTTACCCACCTCGCTTCCCTCCAGTACTAAATTGGTGATCCATTGATGCCTCAGAATGTGTCCTACCAACCAATTTCTTCTTTTAGTTAGGTTGTACCACAAAATCCTCTTCTCACTAACTCTATTCAGCACTTGCTCATTAGTTATGTTATCAATCCATCTAATCTTCAGCATTCTTCTGTAGCACCACATTTCAAAAGCTTCTAAAATGGTTCAAATGGCTCTGAGGACTATGGGACTTAACATCTGAGGTCATCAGTCCCTTAGAACTACTTAAAAGTAACCAACCTAAGGACATCACACACATCCATGCCCGAGTCAAGATTCGAACCTGCGACCGTAGCGGTCGCGCGGTTCCGCAGTGAAGCGCCTAGAGCCGCTCGGCCACACCTTCTTGTCCAAACTATTTATCATCCATGTTTCACTTACAAACATGGCTACACTCCATACAAAAATACTTTCAGAAACGACTTCTTGGCGCTTAAATCTATATATTTGATGTTAACAAATTTCTCTTCTTCAGAAACGCTTTCCTTCCCATTGCCAGTCTATATTTTATATCCTCTCTACTTCGACCATCATCAGTTATTTTGCTTCCCAAGTAGCAAAACTCATCTACTACTTTAAGTGTCTCATATCCTGATCTAATTCTCTCAGCATCATCTGATTTAATTCGAATACTTTCCATTATTGTAGTTTTGCTTTTGTTGATTTTCATCTTATATCCTCCTTTCAAGACACTGTCCATTCCGTTCAACTGCTTTTTCCAGCCCCTTGCTGTCAATGTCAGAATTCCAATGTCATCGGCAAACCTCAAGTTTTTATTCCTTCTTCCTGGACCTTAACTCCTACTCCAAATTTTTCTTTTCTTTCCATTACTGCTTTCTCAGTATACGGATTGAATAACATCTAGGGTAGGCTGCAACCCTGTCTCACTCCCTTCTCAAGCACTGCTTCCCTGTCATACCTCTCCAGTCTTATAACTGCCATCTGGTTTCTGTACAAATTGTGAATAGCCTTTCGTTCCCTTTGTTTTAACCCTTCCACCTTTAGAATTTGAAAGAGAGTATTCCAGTCAGCACTGTCAAAACCTTTCTCCAAGTCTACAAATGCTAGAAACGTTGGTTTGCCCTTCCTTAATTTAGCTTCTATGAGAAGCCATAGGAGCAGTACAGCCTCATGTGTGCCTACATTTCTCTGGAATCCAAACTGATCTTCCCCAAGGTCGGCTTCTTTCAGTTTTTTCATTCTTCTGTAAAAGGTTCGTGTTAGTATTTTGTACCCGTGACTTATTAAACTGATAGTTAGGCAATTTTCAGCATGTGTTTTCTTTGGAATTGGGATTTTTATATTCCTCTTGAAGTCTGATGGTTTTCGCCAGTCTGATACGTCTTGCTCAGCAGATGGAAGTGTTTAGTCATGTTTGGCTCCCCCGAGGCTATCAGTGGTTCTAAAGCAATGTTGTCTACTCCCAGGGCCTTGTTTCGACTTAAGTCTTTCAGTGCTTTATCAAATTCTTCAAGCAGTATCGTATCTCCCTTCTCATCTTCCTCTACGTAATCTTTCATTTCAATAATATTGCCCGCAAGTACGTCTCCCTTGTATAGCCCTTCTATATACTCCTTCCACCTATCTGCTTTCCCTTCTTTGCTTAGGACTGGTTGTCAATCTGAGCACTTGATATTCGTACAAGTAGTTCTTTTTCCTCCAAAGATCTCTTCAATTTTCGTGTAGGCTGTATCTACCTTACCGCTAGTGATATATGCCTCTACGTTCTTACATTTGTCCTCCACCCATCCCTGCTGAGCCATTTTGCACTTCCTGTCGCTCTCATTTTAAGACGTTTGTATTCCCCTTTGCCTGCTTCATTTATTGCATTTTAATATTTTCTCCTTCCCTCGATTAAATTCAGCATCTCTTGTGTTACCTAAGGCTTTCTACTAGCCCTCGTCTTTTTACCTACTTGATACTCTGCTGACTTCATCTTTCTTCTCTCAAAGCTACCCGTTCTTCTTATATTGTATTCCTTTCCTCTGTTCTTGTCACTCGTTCCCTAATGCTCCCTCTGAAACTCTCCACAACCTCTGGTTCTTTCGGTGTATACAGATACCATCTTCTTAAATTCCTGCCTTTTTGCAATTACATGGTTTATAAATCAGGAGATTCGTGATACTTTCCAGATAACGCTGCTGTATGTAGGAAAATTGCTCCAGAAAACTGTAACGAAATACAGCAATACCTGTAGAAGGAAGAAGCTTCATGCATCGTAACAAAATGGAACGTATTTCGCATAAAACCAGGAGGAAATACGTGTTATTGGTGGATTAAATTGTTGGCGATAAATCACTAGAATCGGAGAAAACGGTAAAATATCTGAGCATTTGGTCGGAACAGCCTGAAGTGGATAGACAAGATTTTAGGAAAAGCCGAGATTCGTTGGGACAATCCTAAATATAATTCACCCATGAAGAAGGTAGCTTATGAGACCCTCGATTTACCGATTATTGAGCATTTCTCAACAGCCTGCGATCGTTACTATTGGAGAGGCTGTAACAGATGATAAGCATCACAAAGTGGTTTACTGATAAAATTCCGAGCGTTGGCGTTAAAAGAGACGGGTAGGATATTACTTATTCCCACGAAATTACAGTGATGAAAAACTGAAAAAAAATATGTATATAGCTCATGCGAAGATCATTCTTCCCGTGAAGAAGAGCAAAAGGGAGACGGGATGGTACGAGAAAGATACTCTGCCACACACCACAACGCGGCTCCAGGAGTACATATGAACATGCGGAATAGCATCAGCACAGGAGACCAATACCATTCGGTTATAGGATGCTGCACCTCCAACAGTTTCACAGGTAACACTTGAAATTTCACCAGAAGCTCCATAATCACAATTTTGACTTGTAGGTAGCGCTTTGGAGATGTATTTTACGCAATTTGGAAATTACGCTGCCCATTTGTACATAATATTTTCCAACGAACCACCATCCCAAAGCGACTGAATCAAAGATTGCCACGACAATAGATTAATGCCCATTGAGTACATTACGATGTCCCAGAGACAGTGGATTGTAAATGTAGCATGAAATCTTGTGTGATCACCCAACTTGCCTCCATTTATATGGCGTCATTTAACTACAACTCGCTACTTTCTGTATCTTTAAGATGCACCCACACCATTGCTGAAACATGTGGCACAACTGTCCCGCGGAGAATATGGTTTCAACATGACGAGGTCGTCTTCTGGAACCATGTGTGTCCAACAATAGGAAAAAGAGGTGCTATCGCCAGGTATTCGATCTTCAGTTAATAGATCATTCCTGCTGATTATTTAAAACCAATGGTGTTAACACTGAAGCAAGGAAACCACGATTCCGTATGACAGTTCATCACTGAGTCACGTCAGTTCGCTACACGGAAGACGCTGAAGCTTGCCAGACTGTACCTAGAATGTAGAGCGTATCTTTGTATCGACTACGGGCATCACCATTCAGAGAGGCGCATTAACGACAATATGGGAATACAACAAAACAGCATGACTTGACTACTGATCTACTCACAACACGACTTCCGTTGTCATAGACTAACCGACAGACTGATCAGTGTCCAGGGGCCGAATCTGGTCGCGAAAATAAATGTTTTATGAAAATTGAGTTGCCACGCTGACAGATAATAATAGTTGCGGACGTTCTGTGCCTGAAATGATGAGCATGTTGGACAAAATTAAAAAAGAAGAGCGGGGATGATCCTGGGACTAAAATATCCCTATAAACGCTAGATATCTATCCACCAAAGTACCTTACATTGCGGCACCGCAAAATAAGCTGTTGTGAACCAGGCACCCAGCGGACAGTTGTGTCAATGTTTTACCTTTCCCGAGGCTTCATTTATACTTTTAGCTTTAATATACTTTGCAACAACAGACAATGTCTTATGGGATAACAGCAATCAGTGATTTTATAATGTTACTTAAAAACCGTCTTGATTGCAAAATTTTTTTTTATTCATGTGTCCGGTTTCGGTTCATTCAGAACCATCTTCAGATCTGATATTTCAGTTACAGGAGTAACCCATCCAAATCCAGCAATTTTCACATGCTACGTCACATGTGAACAAAAAAAATTTGCAATCAAGACGGTTTTTAAGTAACATTACGCTTTACTATACCTTTGATTCCAATCGGTAATCTTTTAGAAGTTCGTTCTGTTCTCAATATTCGATGAAGAGTGGATCTAATGATTCTCCTTGTCTTCTAGCGGGTTGTAGTTGCCTGGTATCTGAGGATGGAACTATGTTTACAGTGTTTCTATGAGCTCTGAGTTGCGTGTAACTATATTTATTTTCGAAGCGAAAGATAATTATATTACTCAGAAGGAACCCTTTGAGTGCTTGGTCGAAAAAGACCAATGATGTTTACGGCATTCGGCGACCACATCTTGTCTACCATGCAACAGCAGTACAGGCTACTAATGGCTGCAGTACTGGAGATATCTAAGGGTGAGCTAACATTAGGCTACGGAGCGCAGTTGAACTGCCTAAACGACGAGTAACCTACAACAGTGCTACCGTGTTGATGGTGCTGATGCAAAGCAGAGCAATGGAAAAGATAAACAAAGCAAAGCAAACATTGCTTTATATCTGCAACAACAGTTGTCAAAATTGACATTGCGTCAGAAAAGAACCCGAGAAATTTCGCAGTGTGGGAAAGAAGTGGCAGATGAAATATTAGCGTTCCTGCTGAATGAATCAGTGAAATGTGTGCTGTGGTATACGCTCAACTCTGTGGACAAAATATATGAGAAGTACAATGACGACGATTCGTGCTTAACAAGAAGTGAAAGTGATACTGAAACAGCCGTCGAACCATGGAAGAAGCCACAAATCCCGTCTCCAGTGAAACGTAGTAAAGGACAATCGTTGTCCAACGAGCAGGTACTAAACATAATTACGAACATAGAATATCATATGCAGCATCGTAAAAAAACCCACTTATGAACAGATTTCGAGTAAGCTCGCGGCAATAAGACCGTGTAGCGCATAAAGGATGTGCGTGATAGTCCCACTAAGTTATACACAGCAAATTGCGCGCGACATAGATTACAGTGATTTCATGGGAAGCAGTGGATGGTTGCATAGCTTCAAACAGAGCTACAGAATTGGATAACGTAAGATAACGAAATTTCAAGAGCGCGTCAACTTGACGATGCGCAACAAACTGCGAGATTGGTCTGAAATTTATAGGTGAGGGAAACTTATCCCAATGTTCAGAAACAAATTTGTTTTCAAATCCGACCAATCGGAATTTGATAAACAAAATGAATTTGAAAGGAACCCTGGAAATTAGAGGTATCAAGAGAGTTGTATCAACATCAACTAACATAAATGCTTTAACGCATTCGTATACAATTACGTGGACTGTTAATCAGGATGGTAAATCTGCTGAAACGTTATTTACTGTTGCGAGGAGTTGGAGGTGCTCTGCCCCCTACGATTCATTCTCGTGTGCGTGACCTTGCGAGGGCAGCAGGGAATATTTACGTCACAACAACCAACCGTGGGAAAATCAGAGTAAGATAACAGCAAATATGGTGGCCAATAACTGGTCAAAATAACGTCATTTTGCTTGATTGCTAGTCGGCGCATAAGAATCATACTCCTGAAAAGTGTTTGACATTGAAATTCATACCACCTGGAACCACTGGACTAATTCAGCCTCTGGATGTTTATTTTTTCCGTGCCTATAAAACATATTATTGCACAATATGTAGCTACACCTTAAAGGAGAGCCAGTTTTTCGATAAGCTACACGACAGACTGCTTCGCATTCGGCAGCATGCCATCACATTCCATCAGTTCTCGTCACCTAGTTACACCACTATGATTCTATATGCATTCTTTAAGAGTGGATAGCTGAACGTCCTGCACGGATTGTACCTCCCAAGGAGTTCGCCTTCGATATAGATGGTGTGGACTTGGTGATCATTATGGCGAGACTTTTTATTCGGTGTTCATTGTGCATGTTAATGGTCTGTTTTTAACATTTCTTGAATGTCGACGATGTTCATTTTGTGAAGTGTACTACACACATCTCACAAAAGGCTGATCTCTGCACCTCCCGGTCACTTATTTTCTGTCGCCCTCCTAATGCACATTGTGAGTCATTCGCAGCTAATATTTTTTCTGTCATAACTGATAACACAACTTTCAAACGAGCCTCACTCAAATCTGAACTTACGACCTCGCACTCACGGGGCCCCTTGTCAGTACATAAATGACTTGGTTGATGACATAAGTAGGGTCTTGAAGCTGTTCATATTCGATCACGGTCACAAGATGGCTCTGAGCACTATGGGACTTAACAGGTGAGATCATCAGTCCAGTAGAACATAGAACTACTTAAACCTAACTAACCTAAGGACATCACACACATCCATGCCCGAGACAGGATTCGAACCTGCGCCCGTAGCGGTCGCGCGGTTCCAGACTGAAGCGCCTAGAACCGCTCGGCCACACCGGCCGGCTCGCGCTCACAAGAATAGAAAATTGTCAGTAGCTGTTTAACACCTGGTGAAATACTAGCATCTTTCAAGGAAATGTATATTATGAGTTCAAACAGGCAAAAAACGAAGTCCATACTGTTCGACTGTACAATCACCGGCCAATCAACACAATTAGACATTATCTTTAAATATAAAGGGCCGTACAGTCATAGCGATTTTAAAAAAATCGAGTTATAGGGAAGCAGAGGCCGGACTGAAAGTTCATTGTAAGAATCCTAAGGAAAGGTATTTGAGTCTCCTGGGAACTTTCGTAGTGAACTTTCGTCTGACCAAGCCTTTAAAATTATTGTTCGTTGGTCTGGGCTCCTCGGAGAGCTGGATTAAAGAAAGAACTAGAGCACTTTCACAGAAGAAGCGTGATACATTCCGCGGGTTAATGTAGTAAAAGCGTCGGTGTCTGGGAAGCTCAACAAAACTTAGTAGGAGGCACTATTAGAAATATCTATCGCGCTATGGTTTACTGTCAAAATTCCGAGACCAAATGTTTCAACGTAAGTCAAGAAACTTAATTAATACTCTCTCCAGTCACATGTCATGTTATGAGTGCAACAGCAGAATTTGTACACAGTCAAGATAATTCTAGTGCCTCACCCCACTATTTTTAAAAGAAAAAAAAAAGGTTTTCTTGAGATGGACTCTCACACAGCCATGTCTATTTCAGGGAGTGTTCACGCTAACCTTACTGCAAAGAGGTGACTTCAGCTACAAGAAACTGGACTCGTAATCGCGAAGGAGCGTGATTTCAGTCTTGGGTCGGCCATCCTCACAAGACTTTCCATTGTTTCCCTACATTACTTGAGCGCAAAGAAGAAATTGGTGCCGCTCATTCTCTGTTCAGCAAGCGCTCTGTCTCGACGTCGACATGAACATAAACTTCACTTTCCTCCTTTCATCCAAACGATTACTACACTGGTGCCCAAAATTAAAGCAACAAACCCCTGTTTCCCTGTCGTAAGTCTAAATAACGGAATAATCATATAAGCTGTCAACAGATGTCCTTACAAACAAGTTCGTACGAAAGGTAGCACTCTCGGTCAACAGCCACGCCAACTATGGCGTCAGAGCACCACCACCTATCAAATGGGGTAGTGTGCGCGCCGAGTAGTCCCACATCCACAATCGCTGTGTATACAGTCACAGACGGTGCGGTACTGCATAAACGAAGACGCCAGTCAGACTCTCTGCGGCGGAGGGCCAGAAGAAGAATAGAAGCGGGACAGCCGCAAACTGCTCTGGTCTGATGGCTAAATGTGAATCGTTCTATTGTTTCTTAAGTTACTAGAGACCGAAACAGTATACCGAAGACGAGGGCAGGGCCGACCATGTGTGGTATCAGAAAGAGAGGAGTGTTATTTGGCTGTAAAGGCACGGCGGTACCGCCGTAGTACTGCACGCACGGCACTGGACTTCTTGTATCGAGACAAACGGTGACACAAAGCTTCGGCAGAGTGGCCTGTACTGTCGGAAACCTGCTGTATGTGTGCCTCTGATGCGTCTTCACAGAAGGGAACGTCTAGTATGGAGTCGTCAACATATCACCTAGACTTCGAACGGTGGACCTACGTTCTTTTCACAGATGAGTCCCGGTTTGGTCTGGAGAGTGATTTTCCAAGCATTGGCATTTGGAAGGAACGTGGAACATGATTTCGGGGCCCAAGCATTGTGTAAAAAGAGACCGATATCCAGGAGGATCCCCCCTAATGGTGAGGTGGTGGTGGTTAGTGTTTAACGTCCCGTCGACAACGAGGTCAGTAGAGACGGAGCGCAAGCTCGGGCTAGGGAAGGATTGGGAAGGAAATCGGCCGTGCCCTTTCAAAGGAACCATCCCGGCATTTGCCTGAAACGATTTAGGGAAATCACGGAAAACCTAAATCAGGATGACCGGAGACGGGATTGAACCGTCGTCCTCGCGAATGCGAGTCCAGTGTCCTAGTGGTGAGGGCAGGGATCATGTGGATCACTCAAACACCTTTCCGTGAAATTTAACAGGTGAAACGGCAAGGTTTAACTGCTGTTAGGTATCGTGACGAGATCTTGGGACCTCATCAGCAGTTGTTGCGAGGTGATGTGGACCCTCACTTCGTATTAATGGACGATAATGCTTGACCTCATAGAGAACGCGTGGCTGATGTTTTCTTGGAAACTGAAATGTTGCAGACATGCCGTGGCCTGCTCGCTCTCCCGATTTGAATCCCATAGAGCATGTGTGGGGTGCACTAGGGAGACAGGTTGAATCCCACAGAGCATGTGTGGGGTGCACTAGGGAGACAGGTTGCATCACGTCAGCATCCACTAACCACTCTCCAAGACTTGCGAGCAGCTCTGGAGGAAAAATGGGCGTTATTGTCTCAACTTGGGACTGATTACATCATTCACAGGATGCCCCGTCGTTGTTGGACATGTTTTGCTGCCAGAGGTGGTCACACCCACTACCGAGCACATAAATCAGTTCTCGGAATGTGTATGCAAATCCGTTAAGTTGGAAAAAAACGAGACCACTTTTGTCCACCATTATGCAATAGCAGTTATTTATTTTCTGTATTCTTTACATTGTTTCCACCTTACTATCACCTGTTTATACTGTTTCGTTGCAAAATAAACACAAACTTGCAGAATTTCCGTTTGTTGATTTAATTTTGGACACAGGTGTGCATGCATATGAATGTACGGGACTAAGTTAGTTGTGACAACCCCTCAGTCTCGAGCCACTCTTAACCAAAATCGCTTTTCGTCTTACTTAATTTCAGTGTAAGCTGCGTTCATGATTCTGCAGACACCTCAACTGAATTCTATTTTTTTCCAAACGGCCGCAGCATGTCAGGCGTAACTTCACGCTCCGAACTAAGCAAGTACAGCCAGTCAAGATTGTGTTAAAACTACCTATGATGAATTTCAGAAACAAAACTCAACATACCCCACATCTGGTGAATGAAATGACCATGCAAATAGTTCATATTAATCTAACCACTAATTCTGAAATCAGTCATTGAGTGAATTACAAACATTTTTAAGGTCAAGCGGCGCTGTACCATTTTGTTGGAAGTACATTTAGTGTTGTTGATCGTCATAACAACTTAGTGAATTCAAAACTTTTATCGCACAACGAGGTTCACTAATGAGTTGTCTCATCTTGTATGAGGGAAGTAAGGGCCACGAATTTCGCTCTGTATCGAGATACAGAAAATATTACGATTTAGGATGTTCCTGAACCTCTTCTCAAGATTGCCCCAAACAATCCGATCGTTGTGCGTGGAGCGGAAAGTTGATTCATTACCTACATATGATTACGTTTCCAATACGATGCTTATCTTCATCGTATTTAAAACGCTTAACGATCAAACTATAGTTCTTACGCCATTATAAATCTACTTGTTTTAAAGATGCAAGACAGTCTTCCGTGGAACAGTCATGATAAGAGTGCGCTCTCGGACGACTTAATAGGACTGTCAACCAAAAATTTCCTCATTGGCTTAACCTCTGGCACTTGCAGATTCTCTGAACATTTTTTATGAAGTACATAATGACAGACTTTGATTCTCTGTACCATACCACACAGAACGACGCAAGAAGGACCTTTGGGTCGTCATAATTGAATACCATAAAGGCAGCATACAACCACGTCAAATTAGTTTGCTTGGATATGTGACTGATTAGCATTTCAGCGCAACTGCATAAAGCACGATTGACGTCATCTACACTACGTGAAGAAAGATTAGGTAGTGAGTCAGAAATTGCGTTTGACAGCTGGTTGTTAGTGATAAAATAGTGTTGCACTTCGTGTAAGAAGAAGAAATGGTCTGTCAACACTTTTCAAAAATCGACAGCGGCAGTATTATAGTCCAACAACAATGAGGTTTATCGTTCCGCGATATTGCTGCTCGCGTTGCTCAGTATCCGACGACTGTCATACGAATGTGGAAAGAATGGGGTCAGGAGGGCCACTTTTAACACCACGCAAGATCTCATACGCTCCACACGACTAACGCCTGAGAAAGCTAGTACAGTGTTCGCTCACCGATGCAGGATCTTACAGCAGCGTCATATACTTTGAGTCAGGAAATGGACTTGTTTGTAGCTACGCAAATCGTACGACGGGCGCCCAATACGGCTTCCCTTAATGTGGCTCACAGGGAGGAGATTCAACAGCGACCATATTTATTGCTGAGATGGTACGTTTTTTCAGGAGGGACTTGGTTGACTTTAGGGCATTAAAGTGAACGTATTCGTTTAAAGCTGCTCGAGGAGAACTAACTTGCCAGATTCATTCGACATCATCATACGAGCCCAGAGCCCGCGATCATCTCTGGATCCAAAATGGTTCAAATGGCTCTGAGCACTATGGGACTCAACATCTGAGGTCATCAGTCCCCTAGAACTTAGAACTTGCTACTTAAACCTAACTAACTTAAAGACATCACACACATTCATGCCCGAAGCAGGATTCGAACCTGCGACCGTAGCTGTCTCGCGGTTCCAGACTGCAGCGTCTAGAACCGCACGGCCACTTCGGCCGGCTCCCCACAAGTCTCACGCATTGAAAACGCCAGGTCGTGGTTTGTCCAAAGACCGGAACGCCACCAATCGCCAGCCACTACGATTGATTAACTCTGGCACAGAGTTAAGGCAGTATGGAACGCTGCACCCGCGTCTGTCATCCAATACGACTTCGCCTCGATGCTCAGGCGGTATTGCCGCTCGAGGTGGGTGCTCTGTCTTCTAAATTTCGCACTCTGTCCCAAGTCACTGACAAATTTAATACTGTACTACTCCTAGTATTCTTCCTGGTGTTGCAATTTTAATGGCCAGCGGTGTACAATTATGAAATAGCGCATTCCAGTCGGCGCAACAAAGACTACGGCAGGATCAAACAATAACAAAAGTGTTTCCTTGCAGAAGAAGGTGTGAAGAGAAGAGAGTGGAGTAATTTAGGCAGATTACAGCCTCAGGTAGACAGTACAGTGCAGACGGGAGTTGGCAGGCAGTGTGTGGGCGACCGCCACCGCAGCCCTTCCCCTGTGCGCACGCGCCGTGCCGCGCGGACAAGGCCAGTGGCTGCAGGCGGACAGAAGCGGTCCCTCCACATTCCTGCGGCGCGCCAGGTCACTCACACTCGCCTGCAGTTCCTCCAGGCCATTCCGGCCGACAACAACGGCGGGGCCTGCCTGCCGCCTGCTGCAGACTCGCTCCCCTCGCGCCTCCCGCGCACGCTGGGTCGTGGGAACGCACGAACTTGACTCATCTCGACAAAGTGTCCCCTCTCCCCCGGCCCTCTGCAGACCACAAACTACGCAGCCGCCGCCGCGCCGCGTGAGACTGCTATAAATGCACCTGCCATAAATTAAATGCGTACTCGAAGCGCGATCGTGCAACACAGTAAGGATGGGAGATGACGCGGAAAGGAGAATGTTCCGGGTGAGGAGGGGAAGGGGGGGGGGAGGATGAGGAGGGAGGGAGGGAGGGAGGGAAGGAGACAGAAAGAAAGGTAGTCCTCACTGCAAATTATTCTCCCTTATTTTGCACCTGCATTCACTTCTAAAATCACGAAAATTGAAAAAATTTCTGGAAAGGCCCAAAACATCGAATGTGCTAGTGAGATGAAGAAAGTAGTAGTAGTAGTAGTAGTAGCAGTAGTAGTAGTAGTTGTTGTTGTTGTTGCTATTATTGTTGTTGGTGGAGGTTGTGTTGTTCAGTCCGAAGAGATGTTGTTGTTGTCGATCAAAATGTTCAAATGTTTGTGAAATCTTATGGGACTTAACTACTAAAGTCATCAGTCCCTAAGCTTACACACTACTTAACCAAGGTCATCAGTCCCTAAGCTTACATACTCCTTAACCTAAATTATCCTATGGACAGACACACACACACACACACACACACACACACACACACACACACACGCACGAGGGAGGGAGGACTCGAACCTCCGACGGGACCAGCCGCACAGTCCATGACTGCAGCGCCCCTGACCGCACGGCTAATCCCGCGCGGCGTTGTTGTTGTTGTTGTTGTTTATGATGATGATGTGTTCTGCCCGGAGACTCGAATAATGAAGCTCTCCAAGTTAGTCTCTCCTCCACAAACCTCTTCATCTCTGCTTAACTACTGCAACCTACATCTTTCTGAATCTGCTTCCTGATCCATCTCTTGGTCTCTCTCTCTCTACGACTTTTACTCCGCGCACTTCCCTCCTCCACTAAATTGGTGATTCCTTGATGTCTCAGAACTGTGTCCTACCAACCGATCCCTTCGCCTTGTAAGATTTCATCACAAATATTTCTCCCAATTCTGTTCAGTACTTTCTCATTAGTTTCATGATCTACCCACCTAATCTTCAGTAGTTTTCTCTAGCGCCACATTTCAGAAACTTCTATTCTCTTCTGCTCTGAACCGTTTACCATTCGTATTTCACTTACATAAAAGGCGACGCTTCAGAATGGGCTTCCTAATACTTAAATTTATATTAAATGTTAACAAATTACTATTTTTTCAGAAAAGATTTTCTTGCTGTTGTCAGCCTGCAATTTACATCCTCTCTACTTTCGCCATCATCAGTTATTTTATTGGCCAAATAGCGAACCTCATGGACTTCTTTTAGGGTTTCACTTCCTTAGCTAATTCGCTCAGTATCGCCTCATTTAATACAGTCATATTCAACTGTTTTCTGTCCAAAATACTATCCAATTAGTTCAACTGTCCTTCCAAGTCCCTTGCTATATGTAAAGAACACAATGTCATCGACAAACCTAAATGTTTTTATTTCTTATTTCGAACTTTTTAAACTTCTCCTTGGTTTCCTTCACAGTTGCTCAATGTACAGATTGAATAACCTCAAGGATAGGTTTCTCAACTACAGCTTCCCTGTTACAACTTTCGACTCTCATAACTGCAGTCTGGTTTCCGTACAGGTTGTACGAGGGCTGATCAACGACTGAGGCTGATTTTTTCGTTGTTTACGTAATCTTTTTCAAAGTACTTCCCTCCTACTTTAATGCACTTTTTATAGCGTCTCTGCCAGTCCTTGAACGTCAGCCTCACTTTTTTGGAGCTGTGCTTCAGTATACAAATCGAGTGCCTCGAAGATTTGTCTTAATGATGAGAATAAAAAAATTGATTGTGCAAGATGGGGCTATAAGGCGGATGCGGTACACAGGTAATGAATTGAACCAGAAACTGTATGACTTTATTTGTGATGTGAGGTCACGCATTGTCATGGTGAAGTCGCCCCCCACGTCCGAGAAAGTTCTGGTAGTTTTCTTGCAATGTGGTTCAAATGGCTCTGAGCACTACGGGACTTAAAATCTGAGGTCATCAGTCCCCTAGAACCTAGGACTAATTAAACCTAACTAACGTAAGGACATCACACACATCCATGCCCAAGGCAGGATTCGAACCAGCCACCGTAGCGGTCGCGCGGTTCCAGACTATAGCGCCTAGAACCGCTCGGCCACCCCGGCCGGCTGAGTTGGCTAGAGATCTGTGGTGCAGACCGCTCTGATGTGATTGCCTTGTAGTGGCTTGTGAAGATTAAAAAAAAAAAATCGAGATTCGAACAATGATTAAGTAATTTGTAAAGAAAAGTATGAAGCCACAGGAAATTCACGCCGATTTTCAGAACACATTGAGGGACTCCGCATCTTCATATTCAACTTTGTTAAGTGGGCAAAAAAGTTTGAATTTGGTCGGTACAGCTTAGATGATGATCTGCGTAGTAGTCGGTCAAGATGTACCATTACCCCAGAAATTATTGCAAAAGTGCATCAAATAGTCATGAAGGATCAACGACTGAAAGTACGATAAATTGCTGAAGCTGTAGTGATATGTGAACGTGCGTATCCCATTTTAAACGTGCAATTCAATACAAGAAAATTATCTGCTAGTTGGATGCTGCAATTCTTAACGCAGGATCAGAAACGCATCAGAATGGAAATGTCCAAACAATGTTTGACCCTTTTCCAGCGCAACCAGAAAGATTTTGTGCGCCAGTTTGTGATCACAGACGAAATTAGGGTCTTCTACTAAGAGACAAAACAACAGTCAAAGCAGTAGAAACATGTTGATTCACTACCACCAAAGAAAGCAAAGGAAATACGGTTGGCGGGAAAAGTCATGATGGGAGTTTTCCGGGGTGTGAAAGGGACTCTGCTGGTATTTTATCTTCCCACTGCTCAAGCAATTAGGGAACAATAGTACGCTAGCCTCTTGGAACAACTAAAGCAAAAGATACGCGAAAAAAGGCCAAGTTTGGCAAGGAAGAAAGTCAGCTTTCATTATGACAATGTGCGCCCACAAACAAGTGTCATTGCCATGGCAAAAATTCATGAACCAAGATACGAATACGAATTGTTGTCACATCTAGCTTATTCGTCTGGCTTCACTCCATCTCGCCCCCAAGATTCTTCAGTGGGCAGAGATACCCTTCAATCGAAGAACTGGCAGCTGATGTTGGCGAGTATTTTGCAAGCCTGGGGGTATTTAATTTTCGAAATGGGATCAAGGCACTGGAACATCGCTGGATCAAGTGCATTGATGTACAAGGAAACAACATTGAAAACTAAAAGTTCACTGAAGGAAATCGTTTCTTTCCATTCTGTTTCTGGATCTTTTCAAACGACCCATGTGTTATATTCCTTTCCCATGTTTTAGTCCAACGTTACCTAATACTCCCATTTAAACCCTCATCAACCTCTGATTCCTTCAGATTATCAGAGTCCCATCTTCTTAATTTACTACGTTTCTGCAATTTCTTCAACTTTAATCTTCAATTCATGACAGCTAAATAATGGTCAGCGTCCACATCTGCCCATGGAAATCTTTTGTTTATAATCAGGTTACAAACCCTACGGATTACCATTGTACAATCAATCTGAAGCCTCCCAGTGTCCCTAGGTCTCTTTCTTCTCTCATGAGTTAATTTATGCTCTGTGCAGAATTCTACCAGGTGGCACCGTCTTTCATCCTTTTCTCCTAATCGATGTTCTCGTTCTATGTTTTCTTCTTTTCTTTTTCTACTCTACTCAGCTAGCACTTTATTCGCACGAAGTAATGGGCGCTATCGACAGGGGATCTCAAGTTGATTCAGTATTTCTAGATTTCCGGAAAGCTTTTGACACCGTTCCTCACAAGCGACTTCTAATCAAGCTGCGGAGCTATGGGGTATCGTCTCAGTTGTGCGACTGGATTCGTGATTTCCTGTCAGGAAGGTCGCAGTTCGTAATAATAGACGGCAAATCATAGAGTAAAACTGAAGTGATATGAGGTGTTCCCCAGGGAAGCGTCCTGGGACCTCTGCTGTTCCTGATCTATATAAATGACCTGGGTGACAATCTGTGCAGTTCTCTTAGATTGTTCGCAGATGATGCTGTAATTTACCGTCTAGTAAGGTCATCCGAAGACCAGTATCAGTTGCAAAGCGATTTAGAAAAGATTGCTGTATGGTGTGGCAGGTGGCAGTTGACGCTAAATAACGAAAAGTGTGAGATGATCCACATGAGTTCCAAAAGAAATCCGTTGGAATTCGATTACTCGATAAATAGTACAATTCTCAAGGCTGTCAATTCAACTAAGTGCCTGGGTGTAAAAATTACGAACACCTTCAGTTGGTAAAACCACATAGATAATATTGTGGGGAAGGCGAGCCAAAGGTTGCGTTTCATTGGCAGGACACTTAGAAAAGCAACAAGTCCACTAAAGAGACAGCTTACACTACACTCGTTCGTCCTCTGTTAGAATATTGCTGCGCGGTGTGGGATCCTTACCAGGTGGGATTGACGGAGGACATCGAAAGGGTGCAAAAAAGGGCAGCTCGTTTTGTATTATCACGTTATAGGGGAGAGAGTGTGGCAGATATGATACACGAGTTGGGATGGAAGTCATTACAGCATAGACGTTTTTCGTCGCGGCGAGACCTTTTTACGAAATTTCAGTCACCAACTTTCTCTTCCGAATGCGAAAATATTTTGTTGAACCCAACCTACATAGGTAGGAATGATCATCAAAATAAAATAAGAGAAATCAGAGCTCGAATAGAAAGGTTTAGGTGTTCGTTTTTCCCGCTCGCTGTTCGGGAGTGGAATAGTAGAGAGATAGTATGATTGTGGTTCGATGAACCCTCTGCCAAGCACGTAATTGTGAATTGCAGAGTAGTCATGTAGATGTAGATGTACTATCGAATTCCAGCACTCATCACAAATTTTCGTCTCTCTTAACTTTTCCTTGTTAAAATATATGAATAAAATATGAACTTCGTATATATAATGAATAAAAATCCATTAACTGCCTGCATATCGGTGTATCCTATAAAGGTTTTGAGCTTAAGGTCCATCATCGGGGTTTCCACGTTTCATTTGAACCTTTTCGTCATGAGGTGACGAAGCAATCGAACTTGAAGTTTTGTTTTCATGCAAACGCAGAAGGCATACGAGCGATGATAAAAATTAAAAAATAACTATTGCGCAATAAAATGTCTGCCTAGTGTGATAATCTGCTGACTGGTAGTTAACAGTGAAATTGCTCTTAGTTGTTTGATTTTGACTTGACACATTTTGTCGTCATCCTGTTGTATGAAAACGTAGAAACTAAAAATCCCTTGAGACAAAGGAAATTCGCATAAAGTATTTCTGCCAGAAGAAAAATTGTCATATTATGATACCATGGGTGGGATTCTTTAACTAAATTTTTATTCATAAGAATGTATCTTCCATGTCTCTGTGTGCCATACGAAACCGTAATGTACTCGTTGAAAGCATTTCTAAGATTGCTGTGACTAAGTACACAACCTTCAGGAGGCTGAGAAGAAAATTTCTCGCCTTGGCAGTTAAATATTGTATTTCTTCAGTCGAAAATACACTTCATTTTTCTACATGCTTCTTATGTGCTTCAGAGCGCACAGACATTTTTAAGGTGCACAGATACGGTCGACCAAGTCAGACTTTTGTAGTTCTGCAAAATACTCATCTACAGAATCATTAACCTAATCACTGGACAGAAAATGTTTTCCACTCCCTCATGACTACTGTTTTAAACGTGGGCACAGATATCAAATCTAGTGGATACAGTCGACGTACAAGCAGTACCCGAAATCCTACAATTTCTCAATACCAAATGAACGTTGTGGGCAGGTCCGTAGCCCTCGTGAAATGCACATTGCTTTATTTTGCAAACGAGAATCTTTTCGTGTTTCATTATATCCAGCTGGTGCCAAAAGAGGTGCTTACGACTCTCCAGTTGCTGTTTTACCCCTTGCTTTTTGCAGCAAGATTTCTTTTTGCAGTAATAACTGTTTTTGCATGCCAGAAAATACTAGTTCTAAGCTATAATTTTTCTACAGGACAAGATCTACTTGGCCTTTCTTGTGCAAGGAAATCGCCTAGCAATATGATTGCTGCTTCGTTTATAGCGGGAAATAATAGTCTGTGTAATCCACATTCAGAAATCTGTGAAAAAATCTGTTGGATTCTTTTTTAAAACTGATCGAACTTTGTTCAGGAATTGATGTCGCACTGCTTTTGAACAGTATTCGACAAATACGGTGTTTATACAGAAGAAACCTTTCCCATAGCTTATTCTCCTCGTAATATGTTTCGCATGCGGCCCCAGTTATTGTGAAATATTGGGATGTCCTTCACGTGGATCATTATGAACAGAGCAGACACATTTCAGTTCAGTCACCCATTTCTGAAATGTTGAAACTCATGAGGAATAACTGTCAAACTTACACTAGCTTCTGATGCGCCTCTCTTGGCAAGAAAGCGTTGAAGCCAAATAATTTTATGGCAGCCCAGTATTTTAGTTCGTCGTCCTGAAAGAAACGTGACAACATCGGATCGTTGTTGCCAATATCTACTGTATCAGTCATTAGGAACATCAACGTGAGGGACAACACAAACCGCCCTGCAGCAGCTCCAACCAACAACAGCAGCAGCGGCTACGCAGACCCCAACAACACCGACTGGATTCCCACGAGTCATCATATACAACCATGGGAACCGAAGCCACATAAAGAAAACGTTTTCGAAAAGATACAAACCAACAACATACTGCTCAAAGGTATCGGGGAACATGGCACACTGCACATATCTACAAAGGCTGAGTACACAAACCCATTACGTTTCCTCACGGAAAGCAAAGTCGAACACGTCACGTACAGAACTGCTGATGAGAAAAAACAGGGGTATGTAATGAAGAAGATGGACTCACGAACACCTGACTAACCTTCGGCTGGGAATGCATCAGCGTGAGCCGCATGACGGGATCCCGAACACACCGAAATCTACCCAACTCCAAGAAAGTGCTGGCTGACACAGCCAAACCGCGCCACCTGCTGAAGTTTATAAGTTCTTCCTTCACCTGAAAGTGACTGTAGAAATTATACAACCCACCGCGAGTCCCACAGCAATGCCACCGTTGCCAGCGTTTTGTGAACGCTGTCACAAGATGTGGCGTGGCAACCCGCTGCCGCAAATGCACTTGTAGCCATCAGACCCAACACTGCACACAGAAACAGACTAACGCAAAAGCGCCAGACCCCTGTGACCAACCTACAAGGAGGCACTGAAGCGTAAAACCGCCGTAGACAACAAAGCAATCACCACAGCTCCAAAACCAAACCCTACATCTCCCCCCCCTCCCCCACGACCAGTGAGGAGCGGAGTCCCCTTCACTGACTTAGTAGCACTACCAGTGACGAGAAGAGGTAGAGGACGCCTTGCACCCTCACAACAAACACCCCCAGCAACAGCCACACAGTCCGCACTGACAACACAAGCCATCGCAACTGCACTTCTCACAACACAAGAACTAATGCACAACACGACTCTGTTCCCTGAAACTGCGAACTGCAAGAGGCACGAAAAGTACAACAAACACGCCTACCCAAGTGCAACCATAACCTAAGAGAAGCAGAATGAAGAATACCAATAACAAAAAAGGGTACACTCCTACACCACATCCACATCAACAACAGTTCAACGAAATTCAGGCACACAGCTCAGACAGTCGAACCCTGACTCAAACTTCAACCCCCCCCCCCCCCCCCCCCACCCCAAACCACTGCCACAGCACAGCTGCCAACATAACGAACCTGCACAATCAACACCATGCCAACACAAGAATAAGTGCCCGATAACAGATCCACTAAGACACAGGCCACCACAAACATGACGTCAAGAGGAATAATGAAACACTATTCCCCAACCAAACGCTGACTTACATGATCAAGGTCTTTGGCTTCGTCACCTCACTTGGCACACGACTCCTCACAGCTGACCCGGCCGGCACTGGCCTGTCACAATAACTTCTTCAGCACACTCATCAAACTCTTTCAGGGATAAAAAAATGGCACTGAGCACTATCGGACTTAACATCTGAGGTCATCAGTCCCCTAGAACTTAGAACTATTTAAACCCAACTAATCTAAGAACGTCACACACATCAATGCCCGAGGCAAGATTCGAACCTGCGACCGTAGCAGTCGCGCGGCTCCGGACTGGGGCGCCTAGAACCGCTCGGTCACTGCGGATGGCTTTCATGGATATCACACCACACCTGCCCGCCACGCAAACAACATAACACTGACACAGATCTTTTTCTTGAACGTAGACGTTATCATGGAGTGGAAATGTCCGTATCGCTCTCGTGAACGAAACCAATCTCAAACCACAACAACTTCGCTCTTCAATTCTCTGTCGTACCGACCGACAGAACGACAGGGAAGCAGGCGGAACAGCGATCGTTACACACAAAGACAGAAAACATGAACAAAGAGCTACCTGAGCTCAAAGGTTAGAGGCCACAGCTGTAAGGGTTAAGTTCGATGGATCCTACAATGTACTGACAGCGCTATACAATCCACCTAACAGCATCATCATAACACGCGATTTCAGCACCATACTGCCGAAAGTGTTTAAACATTGGGAGCGATGACCTCAGCAGTTTTGTGCCTTAGGAATTCACACACATATTTCTTTAAACATTCCGGCCTTTCAGCAGAATGCAGGCACTCTCATTGGTCATTCCTTTTCCTCTACTAACAGCACTCCTCTGGGACTGCTACTTCCTGCCAGGACTTTTTACAAGTGCATTTCCTACAAGTGCAGGGGAAGACACGCTGTCAACGGACAGCAACTAGTCTTTCAGCGAGCCTAGTTGGCTCCGACCACAACCCACGATTATGGAAAGACCAACCATTAAGTTCCAAGTCCACATCCGCTGGATCTTGCTGCCTTAACAGTCAAGATGACGAACCCACGGTGTGGGCTGATGTGACATCTTACACACGAGTATTTTACAAATCGCCAAAAATAAAACAAGTAAGCTCTTCCCTTCTTCTTCTTGTTACCTTTATCCCATATCTACATGGCGTCGGCACGATAACTTTCGCAATTGACATTATTAATGACAGAAAATTGTCGGAGGCCCTTCCTGTCGACACCCTTTTACCTCCCATGCTGGAATTTGTGCACCCCAACTACTTGCGTCAATTGTTATTCACGTGAAAGCGTGCGAACGTTTTCTAAATGTTTGCGAATCGGTTAACTGAGATGGAGCGTGGATACCGGCACGGTATACACCTAGTCCAACATGAGAAACGCCCTTAAAGGCCACATCCAGGCACCTCGTTAATCCGCCATGCATATTTGATCCAAGGTCTGCGCGTCCTCCAGAATCCCCGAAGCAACGCGCGGTTTTCCGAGCGGGTATCAAGTTAGCACCTGAATTACGATGATTCGGAACAAGTACTGCACCAGAAATGTGTAATATCTGATTAGTATCTGTTCTGACTGAGAACGTCCCACTTTGCCCTATTTAGTGATTGGATTAAAGCCAACGCCGACAAAGGCCAATGCCCTGAAAACTTATCAATGAAGCTACTAAGTGTAACTTCCCAATCCCACAACAATGAGATTAGTCCAGATAGGTTTGGAATTTAACGTGAACAAGACAAAATAAACGTAGCTTTATTAACGACATCGGAAGAGAAATGACTTAAATTTTGGCTGATATGTTTCGGTGAAGTCGTATATGTCAGAGTGGTGTCCTACTGCATTTCTCGCTGTCATATGCACTGAAGCGGCAAAGAAGCTGGTATAGGCATGCGTTTTCAAATACAGGTATATGTATACAGGCAGAATACGGCGCTGCGGTCGGCAACGCCTATACAAGACAAGTGTCTGGCGCAGTTTCTAGATCTGTTAATGCTGCTACAATGGCACGTTATCAAGATTGAAGTGAGTTGGAACATGGTGTTATAGTCAACACACGAGCGTTAGGACACAGTATCTTCAAGGTAGCGACACAGTTGGGATTTTCCAGTACGAACATTTCACGAATGCACCATGAATATCAGGAATACGGTGAAATATCAAATCTCCGACATCGCTGCGGTCGGAAAAAGATCCTGCAAGAACAAAACCAACGACGACTGCAGAGAATCGTTCAGCGTGACATAATTGCTGCAGATTTCAATATTAGGCCATCAGCAAGTGTCAGTCTGCGAGCCATTCCACGAAACAGATCGAATGTGCTTTCGGAGCCAAAGGCCCGCTCGTGTACTCTTGATGACTGCGCGACACAAAGCCTTGCTCCTCTCCTGGCCGCGTCAACACCGACATTGGACTGTTGATGACCAATAGCATGATTCCTGGTCGGACGACTCTCATTTCAAATTAAATCAAGAGGATGGACGTGTAGGATATGGAGACAACCTCATTAATCCATGGACCCTGCATGTCAGCAGGGGACTGTTCAAACTGGTGGAGGGTTTGTAATGGTATGGGTCGTGCGTAGTTGGGGCGATATGAGATCCCTGATATGTTTAGATACGACTCTGACATATGACACGTACGTAAGCACCCTGTCTGATCACCTGCATCCATTCATGTCCATTGTGCATTTCGACGGACTTGGGCAATTCCAGCAGGACAATGCGACACCCCGCACATCCAGAATTGCTACAGAGTGGCTCCAGGAACACTCTCCTGAGTTTAAACACTTCCGCTGGCCATCAAACTCCCCACACATGAACATTATTGAGCATATCTGGGATGCCGTGCAACGTGCTGTTCCGAAGAAATCTCCACCCCCTCGAACTCTTACGGATTTATGGACAGCCCTGCAGGATTCATGGATTCAAGGTGTCAGTTCCATCTAGCACCACTTCCGACATTAGTCGAGTCCATGCCACGCCGTGTTGCTGCACCTCTGCATGCTTGCGGGGACCCTACACGATAGTAGGTAGGTGTACTAGTTCCTTTAGCTCTTCAGTGTACATGACAGAATAACATTTGATTTCTGTCCACAACAGAGCTGGTACAAAAACCAAATATTATGTATACGTGATTTGAGAATCAGATAATAATTAGTAAGAATTTCAAGATACAGCGTACGCCCAGTAGCGTCCCCATGTCAGAAGTATGTCTGGATTTGGCAATACCTGTTACTGCAACGTACTCAATAGTTTTCTAATACTTAAAAAAAACAAAAACGATCATGAATATTGCAGCTTCATGGAATAAACGAGAGCTGGTTTCTGGTGAGTGCGACCGCTTTCAATAACGTCTTATAAATATGCAAACAACCTGTCAGAATACCACGTCCAAGGTCTTCACAAGATAGGAAGAGGAAGATGATCATGTCTCGTGGAGAAACCAGTCCGGTAGCGCGTGCAAGAAATAAAAAAGTTACAAAAAGAGAATGCTCTTGCTGGCATTCTTGTTTTTGTCCACAAAAACTGTGGTACGTGTGTAAATGAAACGCATCCAACAGTCTTTCTCAAGTTTCAAGTGCATGTTTCCTTACATACATTATGTAGTTAACGTAATGTGCTTATATTCTTAGGAAACAGGGTTCGAATCTCACTATCTTCCACACGATTTACGTTTTCGAGGTTTCCCTTAAAATAACTATATGTGTTGAGAATAATGGTTTCTTCCAAAGCTTATAGCAGACTTCCTCACACATACTTCTTCAACTGTGTCAACAGTCTTCCAGTTATCTAAATGTTAACACAAACTATAACCTTTCTTCCTTCTTTCACCATGTACAACGTGTAGGCTTGGTAGGTCGGTATGTTCTAGCTACAAGTAATCATCACACGGTAGCAGTGCCGCTATCTACTCTATGGTTAACAGTTTCTCTTAAGGTGTGAAGCACCATATTTGTAGGTCAACTGTCTCTCCCCGCTATTGTAATTATCTATCTGTCCATGAGATAGCGTACAGAAATTCTACCACATTACTGAGAAATGTGGCTAACAATAGCTTGTGACCCTTAAAATACTAAGTGAAGGTGTCCTCAACTGGGAGATTGGTCTGACGTAATGATGGTCCTATTGGAGATAGTACGTTCTTGTCTTAATCCGACCTTTGTACGCACTTGCACGTTCAGTAAGAGTGGTCCACATTTCGACGTGAATTTCAAACCGAGGTACCCGGTACTTCTCACATTAATAAATGATGGTCAGTGGCAGGGCAGACTACAGATCGAATTATGGACATTTGTAATTGTAGGCTGGCACTTGCCCTCTGATCCATCGAACTAAACTTACATTGTTTTTAATAGCAATATCCTGTAACTTAGCAGAGCTCTTTACCCACTCGAACTTATCAGTCCGGTGTATACTTGGTCATAGTAATTACAAAAAAATGGTTCAAATGGCTCTGAGCACTATGGGACTTCATGTCTGAGGTCATCAGTCCCCTAGAACTTGGAAATACTTAAACCTAACTAACCTAAGGACATCACACACATCCATGCCCGAGGCAGGATTCGTACCTGCGACCGTAGCGGTCGCGCGGCTCCAGACTGTAGCGCCTAGAACCGCTAGGCCACTCGGCCGGCGAGTAATTACATTGTCTACACGAAACCCTATAATCCAAAACTAACTCCAGTACAGTTAACAAAAGTTAGAATAATTTTTTTGATTTGCGTATGTCTCGTTTAATGATTTTTTAGCTTTTGCTTTATGACGCATTTGCTATTAAGTTTGCTATTAAGTTGCCCCAGCGTTACAAATTTCCACAATTTACGTGATGACACCTTACTTAGAAGTGGCCATAAATTTCTGTGCAATTATTGTAGACACGGAATAAACACACAATTTTTTAAAAATACATTACATTTTTCTCTGACATGCGTTTTAATTAATTAATTATTTACTCGAAGTATTTCAGATTTTCCATTATTTACGAACATAGGTCTGTATTTGAAAGATAATTAAAATCATGGCAAACCTACGTCGTACAATCGTATCTTTAAAAAGAACAACTGAACGTATTACAGTAGCCAGCTTCGTACTGAGGTCAACAACATATTTGATTAGAGCGAACCTGAAGGTACTCTGCGAAGATTTCACTCGCTTTATGTACATCCGAAGTGAGAAGTTCAGTGTAATAGTAGGAGTGAGAAAACACAGTAACACCGTCTTTTCCACTGCACCAAATTGGTAATTACAGATATTAGCGGGTCGCTTCTGGAAGGGAGTATTGGCTACAACCATTAACAGTCCAGTGCCCTGGAAATGTCAAGAACTCTGCCATAAAATACAGTCACGCTAAAATGGGGCGTACCGCTATTCAAGGGTCCTACGTCAGCTCACAGTCTGGTTGGGAAGGCGTTCTAGGCCAGAAGGCGGAAGTTGCTTCGCCGACAGCTGGGGCGCTTCTCTGTTTATCGGGGAAGCTGCCACAATCCGTTAAATTAATATAGGTAGGGACGGTAGAGTCAGCAGCTGCCCTTACTTCTTCTAGAAGTAGCTGAAAGTCTATGCCAAGAGAAATCACATTTTGCTCAGACGAGAAAAAAACGCTCGAACACGTTAATTCCCACGATTCGTGCGAGGTAGTATTCATTAGATCAAGACCATTAAGAAAATACATGAACAATATTAACAGGTAGAAGTTGACACTTCCCCTATAAATAGCTGTATTGCAGATATGGAAGATATTAACAGCAGTACAGTTTCATATTTTTCTATACATCTTCCCCAGTAACTCCAGTAATAATCAAGAAGAAGTTACCACAAATCTTAACAAGATACAATGTTTCAACCTTTCGCAATTCATACCAATACCTATTAAATTTTCCGCCTTCGCAGCAGAGCTATCAATATATGGGATTGCAACAAGTAGATCCCGGTACCAGCCCGGATACCGTCGTGAATTTTACCTAGGTGGGAGGAGTAAAATGGCGTGCGCTTAGCCTCCTGATGAGCTACTAGTTTGAGAGATAGCTTTCTTGTTTCGAAAGAAAACGCTAACCGTGCTGTGCGACAAGCACATTACAGTCCATGGCGTCACAGTGGATGAAGCAGCAAACGATCGGCATCCCGTCATTTACTGGTTCAATTGCTAAGTTTACCTTTCATCTCTGAACTATTTGTGTGCAAGTTTTTGTTGTACACGTAATTGTTGGCGCCCAAATTCCGATCGATAGCTTTTCACGGACGAAACGTCGATTCACGAGAGCATCTAAAACTTAAAACTAATTAGCAAACATAATTTGGATATCTAAAATGTGGAAAAAACTCAGATGTGCTGTACGCAAAAAAAAATTTCACATCCTTGTCAGGAAGATGTCCGTTGGATCGTTATTCTGTTTGGTCTCTCGACGTATTTTTGTTTTTCTCGTTTGGTGATAATAAAGAATTCTTTTAGATAATATTTCCTGTGAAACTTTTGTAGCTGGTTTTACCATTTTGTTCAGTAAACAGCTATCTTTTATTCAAAATAGTTATTGCCTTACTTACGTGCTTCACCGTTTTTATTTTTGTTTCTAATGCAATCGGTCCTAGAAATCTCATTCCGGCAGCCTGAGTGCTGTTTTAGTCCCTTTCTTTTTGATACCTATTACTAAGCAGCTCTGTACAAAGAGTTATGGCGGTCTCTCACTGCAAATGTATAAAAGTGTTAACAGTATGTATATCAACAGGTGCGAAAGCGTATGTAGTAGGTGAGTAACATTTCACAAGAAGCTACTGTCAGCTGAATAAAAGCGCAATTTAACCGAAATTAGATTTTAACATCTACAAGGAAAACTTGGTGGCTAAAGCAATTGTTATTTAGCACAGTACGACTGCGGCTTTCAAAATGCAGTTGCAAACTGATGATAAATAACTGAATTAAACAAATCGAAGATTGGCCAAAGCCCGCAACGAGTCATAGCATAAATGAAGTTAAAAAGTGACAGGCTGCTACATGACTCGTGACAGAAATATGTACTTATTTCCATTTCTAGATGCCGTCGAGTGCGGCAACTATCGAGAGAGTTATAATTTCTAGTTCACAGAGTCCGCAGGGTTGGCGAGCCAAACAAACTCTCTTGAAGTTAATCGAAATGCATCGCAATTAGATATGTCACTGTATCGGAAGGTTACTCTTTATTGAATTCTTATAGCGATGTAGCAGTACAAGAAACAACAACACCGGGAGGCGAGAAAAATGAGTTTCCTCAGCTATGGCGCAGTGAAGCTTAAATATACTTGATCTTTTTCTACATATTTCATTGAAGTTTACAACAAGCTACAGGGTGTTTTCAAAAAGTAAGTTGTACATGAAGCTTCCTGCTGTCGGATTAAAAAATGTGTGGCTGACCGATACACGAACTCGAGACTTTTCCTTTTCGCGGGTAAGTGGTCTACCGACCCCTCCTCACAGCTTTACATCCTCCATGAAGTTCCATATCAGCGCATACTCCGCCGCAGAGTGAAAATTTACCCATGGCGTTCCACGCTAGCAAGGGGTCCGTACTAACTTCCCCTCACCTACCGGATTCGTACTGACAGTCGCGTGTACGGCACGACTAGGACTTCAGCATACGTACACAAGACGACGCAACACTCAACCATTTTCAGGTAAATCTAGTCTGAAAATTTTACACGTGCTTATATAATGTGCTTTGTCTGGTCGGTAGTATGTGTCAAGTCTTGTAGCCGAGCGAGTAAGCGATTAGCTTCATAGGCGCGAGATCGAAGGCTCGAATCTCTCAGCAATACACTTTTTTTAAATTCCCACGTCATTCTAACAATAGACTTGAGTGCTACGCTGCCAAATTGTAAGATGACGGAGGATTGTTTATGACAGTAAAGCAATTTTGTTTTGCAACAGAGATATTGAAAAACCATGCATATGCAAAAACTCAGTGTTCGTCACAAGAGCTTTGTATCGCAATAATTATTGACTTCCATGTTATTATGATCAGCATCAACCTGATTTCGTGCAGTGCTCCATAGATTACACATAACACTTTTCACGATAACATAAAAAATATAACTGTACTGATTTGATCGAAAGTTCATATGTATCGTTTTTTTATTTCCAATCTCTTAAGGAAAACTTCTCTCTCGTTCCTTCAGGGTAAATTTTATAAAAGTAATAAACGAATGATTAAATACTGGAATTCCACATACTTAATGGATCTGTTGTAAGAATTAGATGGGAATGAAAAAAAAAAATAATTCCATCAGCGACGTTCGATCCACAGACATCGCGCTCTTAAAAGTAGATGTTTACTCGCTCGGCTGCTGACTTAACATTTGCGACTATATAAAAGTACGTAAGCAAGAGTAAGATTTTCAAACAATTTTTCCGTGAACGGTTGAGAATTGCGTTTTCTTATTTGTTTTGTAAATAAAAACCACCTTTTTCTTGCTGCACTGCATTTTTATTTCTTCCAGACGCGTTTCGCCTTTTTCAGTGTGATAGTTCTTCCCGTTTCTGGCGGAAAAAAGTTAAAAGTGAAAAGGGCGAAACGCGTCTGGGAGAATTAAATAAGCAGTTTTTATTTACAAAACAAATATTTCTGTGCTTGCGGCGGAGGACGACTACGCAAACAAACTCGCTGCATCTTCTTGTTTACATATTTAAGCCTTAGTCGTGCCCTACTAATCCTCTCAGTACGAATAAAATCGGCGAGGTCCCCTTGTAGGACTAGTGCGCAGTCTGACTGGCACTTTGGTTTCCCCTATAAGGACAGTTCTGCTGCACTACGGATAACAGGTGTATCATCACAGTGTGCGAATGAAATGGCGCTGCAATTGGAAACTTACTCCACAACTGAAATGTGCGGAACAGTACGATTCTCGTGGAAAATTACACACTGCTTCACCGTGTAATTCTGGTGCCATACGGACCAAATGGAATGACACGACCAGTCGTAGTGAAGTAGTCCGTTAATTTGACAAAGCCGCACAGACGTGGACGACGACATCAACCACAGACGACAATTTCCAGGCAATCGAGTGAATGATTAGCGGCAAACACAAATTTCCCAACGATGAGGACATTCACACAGACTTGATAACAGCCATTCTCCTTAGCAAAGAATACAAGTCCTGTTCACCATCTTATTATGTTCGTTCGCCAAATTATAGTCAAAGTGGCCGTAATTATAATAAGAGGAGGAGGATGTGTGTAAGCAGAAGCCGGGTGTTGAATATCGTTTCCTTCTGTAATTAGAATTTCATATATGAAAGGACTAACAGAGAACTTACTAGGCAATAACGTTCAGAGAACTGTCAATGAATACTGCCAACGCAGTCCGAAATGGTAATGATGGAGGGGGGGGGGGGGGATTGGGGAAGAGGGGGAAGATGTTCTCTGATCGAACAGATAATGGCAGCTAATGGGTCTTGCACGAATCAGTTCCAGAAAGGAAATTATTTCGAAACAGTACGAACAAGTATCGTGTGGTGCCGCAACGACTTTGCTGCATTTTGGAACTATCTGAGGTGCTGCATATCCACGGCATCCCTTTACTCTGTTATTCATTCACAAAGAAAAAAAAATACGAATGTAAAAACGTATACGTAGTGTTCAGAATTCATAATTCCAAGTACACGAACTGCCTTGTCTGTTAATCCACGTAACAGGATCGAAGTGTGATGTCCTCACCGCCCACATAATTTTTGTTTGGTCGGGTTCCGCAATTACCAACTTCGAAAACAAACGTCTTGACATGCATGAGAACGAAGACTGCCGTGGACAGAATTGAAACAAGAAACTGTAAAAGGTGAACAAAAACCGGCGTGCGTCTTCCAATTGTCTTTATTTTGCAAACGATTTCGGAGCATTACAGTTTCATTTTCAGTACATTTAAAAATTAGATAACAGCGTAAGGTGTTATGCCCAAACATTGGAAAGTTACAAAATGTAAAAAAACAACTGTACAATTAATTTGAGATTAGACAAGAAGTGTACGAACGACGTATCAGAGTACTGGTCTCAATGGCAGTGATCTGAGTTCATGCGCCCCAAACAAGAGTTGAAAATGAAGAACAATAAGAGAGTCGTTACTGCATCAGGAATATTGACACGCTTGTGTGGAGGATAATGATGAGAATTTACATAAAAGCTAAGTGAAGCATGTCGATGGATATACAATGTGTTTGCAGTTTTCGTATCCGGTCCTTCTGGATAACAATCACGATAAGGATCCTAAGTAAATGCTTACAGTTTCTGCTTAACAGTATTGGGCGTTAGCAGATACGGGATAAATGTCCAGATCCGTCGGTCGTATGCAAAAGGAGCAGGCAAAGAAGAAATCTTTTATGTAAATGTGGCAATAAGAAAGATTGTACGAGCAACATTTGAAAATCTTACTAAGATGTCAGTTACACCATTCAGAATTCATTCACTCGAAATTTGTCATAATGGAGGTGCAGAAAGGACAAATATTCCCTAATATATCTTAAAACAGCGCTGTACAAAATTTGTGAGCAAAAATCTGAAGGAAATAATAGGATCTTCAAGCGTAGCCGTATTCAATGAGGAAGGAGCACTGTGTAAAGGCAAAGAAAATAAAAAAGAAAAAAATTTCGAGTGCAAGTTGCATGCCACGCTGGATCGGTGGAAGAGATTTCGTTGTTTTCGGCGGGAGAAAAAGTACCAAGCTGGCGAATTAGTTACGCGCATTATACACCTCGCCCTCGTCGTGACCGAGAGTAAAACTGGCGATGAGTTGGAATCCTGTTATGGAAATCGCCAACCACGATTTAGCGCCCCGGTAACTGCCGGAGCGCTTCCTGCAAACGTTGACCAGCAGGTTGCGTGAGAGTACGTCATCGAACGGTATCACAGGTGGACCGAGGACAGGAACTGAACGCCTGCGTAAAAAGATGACCATACAGCCGCCGAGGTACCGTTACTTTTTCTCTGTACTCCCAGGAAGCCAGCGATATGAAATGCTCCATTGCAAAGTAACCTCTCGAGTAAGTTACGACACTGATACTAAACGAGGAGGACGCAGCAACCACAGTCAGAGGCGACTGACGCTCTTTCCTTGTCAGCTCTAGGCTCGTACGCCCCCAGACGTTCAATAAAACTACAGTCTTATATTTATTCCGCTGCACAAAGCAACGTGTCTGTCCAAAGTCATTCGCTTCTCCTTTCTGGGAAGACTTCGGTACCCTCATTCTTCACAATTGTTTACAGTCGAGCATGTAGTGTGCCAGCACTGTGTCCAGTAACGAAATAATTCTGAGGGCGTGGCGCCCAAACGCATTCCTATAGATATACTAAGCTTATAACTAAAGTTAGCAATTATGTTTTAATTGATTCAGTTGTTTCAGCAGTGCCATTCATTGACAAAACAAAAAGATCAACAAGCCATAGGTGTTTCAAGACTGAAGTTTAGCCACAGAAACCCCTTCACAAAATAGACATGGTGTCACACCCACATGTGTATCTGGAAAGGAAGTAGATCCAAACCATGTTTTTTCCCAATGTGTTTGCGATAAAAATACTTGAGGTTAACCTTCGACAACCTGGGCACAAATTTCTAACAATAGTCGTTCGCTACCAACAATGTAGCAGGGTACCTATTACTGTATGCAGTACATGAAGTGAGCGAAAGGAAATACAAACGCCTAAAATATGGGATTGTCAGGAAGCGCAAAACACTTGGCAGGAATGGCTAGAGTACAAATACAAGGCTTTGGAAACATATATCAGCAGGGCAAAGTTAGATGCCGCATATAGGAAAATTAAAAAGACCTTTGGAGAGAAAAAAAAACTATCTGTATGAATATGAAAAGCTCAGATGGAAACCAGTCCTAAGCAAAGAAGGGGAAACAAAGGTGGATGGAATGTATAGAGAGTCGATACAAAACAGATGTATTTCAGGGCTATATTACGGAAAGCGAAGAGGACGTAGATGAAAATAAGAAGGGAGATATACTACTGTGTGAAGAATTTGACAAAACACTGAAAGACTTAATTCAAAACAAGGCCTTGGGAGTAAACAACATTCCGTTAGAGCAACTGATAGCCTTGGAACGGTCTGCCATGACAAAACTCTTTCATCTGATGAGCAAGATGTGTGAAACAGTTGAAATACCCTCGGACTTGAAGAAGAATATAGTAATTCCACTTCCAAAGAAAGCAGGTGGAGGTGCAGGTGAAAATTATCTAACTATCAGTTTAATGAGTCATGGCTGCAAAATATTAACACAAATCCCTTACAGAAGAATGGAACTGGTAGAAGCCGACCTCGCGAAAGATCACTTTGAATTCCGGAGAAATGTAGGAACATATACTGACTGCGACTTCTCATAGAATATCGGTTAAGGAAAGGCAAACCTACGTTTACAGCATTTGTAGATTTAAAGAAAGCTTTTGACAGTGTTGACTGAAATACTCTCTTTCAAATTCTGAAGGTGGCACGAATGAAATACAGGGAGCGACAGGCTATTTACAAAAATGGTTCAAATGGCTCTGAGCACTATGGGACTTAAATTATGAAGTCATCAGTCTCCTAGAACTTAGAACTACTTAAACCTAACTAACCTAAGGACATCACACACATCCATGCCCGAGGCAGGATTCGAACCGGTGACCGTAGCGGTCGCGCGGTTCCATACTGTAGCGCCTACAACCGCTCAGCCACCACGGCCGGCGCCTGTTTACAGTTTGTACAGAAACCAGATGGCAGCTATAAGAGTCGAGAGGCGTGAAAGGGAAGCACTGTTTGAGAAGGGAGGGAGACAGGATTGTAGCCTATCCCCGATGTTATACAATCTGTATATTGAGGAAGCAGTAAAGGAAACAAAATATTGGAGTACGAATTAAATTCCAGGGAGAATAAATAATAAAACTATGAGGCTTGCCGACGATATTGTTATTCTGAAAACGCTGAAAATTAGGTGGGTAGATCACGTAACTAATGAGGTGGTACTGAATAGAATTGGGGAGAAGAGGAGTTTGTGGCACAACTTGACTAGAAGAAGGGATCGGTTGGTAGGGCATGTTCTGAGGCGTCAAGGGATCACCAATTTAGTATTGGAGAGCAGTGTGGAGGGTAAAAATCGTAGAGGGAGACCAAGAGATGAATACACTAAGGAGATTCAGAAGGATGTAGGTTGCAGTATTCACTCGGCGATGAAGAGGCTTGCGCAGTGTAGAGTAGCATGGCGAGCTGCATAAAACCGGTCTGCGGAGTGAAGACCACCACCAAAACAACAAAATTTACTATTGTTGAATTATCAACACAATCACAAACCCGTATTAAACTAGTAAAAAGAGTAACCTCTTCACGATTAATATCGAGCCATGAGCTCGGAACAGCCAGTAGCTCAGAGACAGCAGCAAGCCGTTTGATGCGCGGCCGTTTCCTCGTAATGTTAGGTAGGATTATACTCAGGGCTGTATTCAGGATATACAGATCCTGTGGTGGTTTTCTATCGGAGGTAATTACCAGTAAAAGCAGCATTTTACAGCACTCTTCTAAATCAAAGCCTGTATCAAAGCATTTAAGATTCATTATTTAATTGCATAAAATTTTTCTATTTAATTATTTAAAACAACTGAAATCATTAGGATATTCAACATGATTCATTAAGATCGCCATAAACTACACTTTTTACAAGAGCACCAAAAATTTGAGAGGACGACCACAGCTATTGCTTTTCGATGAAGAACAATTACACTCAGGCCGTATATCCAAATAAACTGTATTAAATACTGCACCTTTTCAGAGTGTCGTCGTAAAAAGTAATCTGCTTTGCCGTTTTCAAGTCTAGAAACACAGGAAAAATTTTCCTGTAGCAAATAGTCAAACAAAAATAAGGACAGCACCGTTGCTACGAGAAGCAGCAGGTGTAAAACGTACTGGAGAAGTAAACGTTATCGACTAGTGACGAATTCCAAAACGTTGGCATATCCTACGGCTATTTTGACAGTTAAATCACAGATTTAGACCAGAGTTAACAGAAACATTGGCAGGGAGTAATCTGTCCTGGCTTCTCTATAGCTGTCGCCCGAAGACTTGATACTAAGATTCTAGACTATTAAATAAAACAGAAAAAAACTAGAGATAGTGCTGACTACACAGCTATATGAATCCTCACGCAAGGAAGGGAAAAATGAAGAAAGATAGGGAGGGAGGGAGGGAGGAAGAAGAAGTGGAAAGAAGGAAGAAAGGGAGGGAAGGAGGGGAAGCGGTAAGGGAGGAAGCAGGGAAGAAAGACGTGAGGGGAGTGGATGGTGGAGAGGGAACGATGGAAAAAGTGGAGGAGGAAAGAAGTAAGTGAGGAGGAAAGGAGGAGGAATGAAGGAAATGAAGGAGGAAATAAGGAAGTGAAGGAAAGAAAGGGGAAAGGAAAGAAGGGCAGTATGATAGGGTAATTTTTCTTCGCAGAGGACGAGAGACGCATTAAAAGTCGCATATGACAAGTGTGAAGAAAAGGTCCGCCGTGGCATTTTTCAGATAACCCTATGAGCATTTACTTCAAGAGATTATGTGAAACGACGAAGGCGAATCTCAGGGCGGTGCTTTTCAAACGTACACGGCCTATTTCTTTCTCCATACTCGTTCTATCGAAACTACTGATGCATATCTGGTGGCCTTGACGTCCACGACGCATTAAGCCATTATGTTCATTTTCTTCCTCTCAAATGCTGGTACCTCTGTAGCCTGGAAATCGCTACTAATGACGTTGAAAAACCAGTCGAAAATGGTTACCACTCAACTACATCCGACGGGGTACTGGAGGACTGCCATTTTCTACACAATCTGAAACCGAGGAGCGAGTTAACTCCACTCTTTAACATAATTAACCGCGGTCATTTTGAGCAGAGAAATGTTCCAAGTCATTCAACACTTATCGTCCCTTGTACACACAACTACAAGCAGAACTACTCTTCAGAATCACCATCCCACATCACTCACCACCATCTGTAGCAGAATCTTAGAATATATCCTGTTAGATCTCGACAAAATATCAGCCTGATGCAAATACTGGTACTTATTTCTCAACATACAGGAAAGTAAATTTTTGCACTTCACTAAATGTAAAAATGCAGTAACCCTTGGTTATGCTGTGAGTAACAACTAGTGTCGGTAATACCAAAGAGGAACAATGTGTAGAAAAATGATGTATAACAGATCTGCTTGGCGGATCCTGTTAATCTGAGAGCAAGTTAGAGTTGCACGCCGTGTACTTTCTCCTGTGAGCATTCATTTACATCAACGGGGCAAGCTGAAACTTTATGCTGACCCGGAATTCGAACCCAGGCCTCCTGCTTACTATGCACATGCGCTGACCACTGCGCCATTCGCACACAGTGATCACTACATCCACACGGACTACCCTACCACGATTCCCGTCACACCCAAATTCTCAACGTATACCACACACTACCAACATGATGCTCATAATCATTACCCTAATCATTCGCAGAATCTCGCCGATTCCCGTAAGAATTCGAGCTTGGTGTGCATCTACACTGGTGAGATAATTGGCTACCATCGCCATATTTAACAGTGGCTGCAGGACCAAAACGATGCAACAGATAAACGCCTGTATAATTTTCACAATTATTTAAAACGATGCAAAAAAAAGGTTATGGCGTCTTGAAGTACGATCAGGATGTCTTTTTTATTGCATTGAAAACCTAGATTTCAACTAACAGTGCAGCTATCATCAGTGCGTTATAAGTAGGCATATAGACTGAACGTAGTTATAACGACACACATTCCAAACTAACCCGGCATGTCCAAGCATTAGACTGAAAGCATTGGACTTAATGTCTGTACATGCCCGAGTTAGATTGAAATATGTGTTGTTATAATTATGTCCGGTCTGTATGACTACTTATAATGCACTGATGATAGCTGCAATCTCAGTTGAAATCAAGGTCTCTAATGCAATTAAAAAGACAGATGACATTACGACCGATGCTGGATTCTTTCTGTCCTGGCTTACATCAGTCGTGGAATCGAACATTTAGAATATGCTTATAGGCATGCAAAGTAGATGGTTCGTCCCTTGTACTTCTACTTGATGATTAAAAAATGTACGTTCCATAAAAATGTGGTGTGCTGATGTGCAACCTCCACAAAAATCTGCGTGCTGAAGAGTACTCTCACCAGAGACATGCTAACCTGTGTGTCGGAGGACGAAGCCTCATTTCTTAAGGCGTGTTCATGTTGCAGCTTTGATAAACGACAAGACGTTAAAGAGAGCAGCGACTAAAGCAAACACCGGCTCATTGCTTTTACGAGGCGTTCACGTTTGATCTCTGATAGCAGCGTGGAGCTGAGTTCTGAGCAGAGTAGTTAATGCAGACAATAACAATGAGTGATTCCAAATAAGAATTATTCTATCTCTAAGTGCTGTTATTTATTGTTCACTTGAAAGTGTACACTTGGAGGTCGAATGTGCCGCCCATCGTATCAATATTGAAAGATAATTCACTATTTACAGCAGCATCATACAAAATTTTCTGAATAAATGCGAATGAAAATAGAAACCTGCGATTATATCTTGTCGAAAATTTTAGATAACTCCAGAAGCAAACCGAGAATTGTCACAGTAGGCCCATCTTAGAAGAGGATCGGTTACTGATAATCATGTAAATATGTGCATAGGTACACACACACACACACACACACACACACACACACACACACACACAGAGAGAGAGAGAGAGAGAGAGAGAGAGAGAGAGAGAGAGAGAGAGAGGGAGGCGACGCGCCACGAAGGAATTATCCGAATGGGACGGAAATCGATAGGTGTGATGCACATCACATGTACAGGCAAACAAATGATTATAATTTCAGCAAAATTGGATGATTTATTCAACAAAAGAAAGAGCCTCACAAAGACAGCAACTCAATAACGCATTGGTCGACCTCTGACCAGTATGCGGTTATTCGGCTTAGCACTGATTGATAAACTTGTTGGATGTCCTCCTGAGGGATATCGTGTCAAATTCTGTCCAGTCGGCGCGATAGATCGTCAGATTCTGAGCTGGTTGGAGGACGGTGTCCATAATGCTCCAAACATTCTAAACTGAGAAGAGAGCCGGCGACCTTGCTGACTAACGTAGGCTTTGGTAGACACGAAGGCAAGAAGTAGAAAGTCCCGCGGTGCGGGCGTGCATTATCTTGCTGAAATGTAACCCTATGATGGTTTGCCATTACGGGCAACAAAACGCGGCGCAGAATATCGTCGACGTACCGCTGTGCCGTAAGGGTGGTCACCGATGGCAACCAAATGGGGCTGCTGTGAAAAGAAGTGGCATCCCAGGCCATCACGGCTGGTTGTAGGGCCAACGGCGGGCAACTGTCAGGTTGTTAATCTTACCGGTGTCCGGAGCGTCTCTAGACATGTTTATGGCTTGGAATCTCATTGACTATAGTGGAATTGTCACGAGTGATGAGTCCTGCTTCGAAACGAGCCCCCTTCATGGCAAGCCATCCTGGGCTCACATTTAAGTAAGGAAATGCCCGCCCCCACACGGCGAGAGTTTCTACTGCTCGTCTACGTGCTTGCCAAGCCCTACCTTGGCCAGAATGGTCACCGGATCTCTCCCCAACTAAGAACTTTTGGAGCATATGGGAGGGGTCCTCCAATGAGATCGGGATTCTGGCGATCTTATGCGCCGACTGGACAGAATTCGGCCTGATGTCCCACATGAGAACATCCAACAATTCTACCAATCAGTGCTAAGCCGAATAAGTGCTTGTTTAAGGACCAAAAGCGTACCAACGCAATATTGACTTGCTGAATTTGTCAAGCTCTTTTTCTTGAATAAATCATTCAATTTTTCTGAAATTGTAATCATTTGTTTGTCTGTATAGATACATCACACCTGCCGATTTCCATCCCATTCGTATAATTTCCTCGTCGTGGGTAGTTTTTGTTTTTAAGAGTGTATACAGGGTGTTACAAAAAGGTACGGCCAAACCTTCAGGAAACATTCCTCACACACAAATAAAGAAAAGATGTTATGTGGACATGTGTCCGGAAACGCTTAATTTCCATGTTAGAGCTCATTTTAGTTTCGTCAGTATGTACTGTACTTCCTCGATTCACCGCCAGTTGGCCCAATTGAAGGAAGTACTAGAATCAAGCACATCAGTACGTAGCATCAATAGGTTAGTGTTCATCACGAACGTGGTTTTGCAGTCAGTGCAATGTTTACAAATGCGGAGTTAGCAGATGCCCATTTGAAGTATGGATTAGCACGGGGCAATAGCCGTGGCACTGTACATTTGTATCGAGACAGATTTCCAGAACGAAGGTGTCCCGACAGGAAAACGTTCGAAGCAACTGATTGGCGTCTTAGGGAGCACGGAACATTCCAGCCTATGACTCGCGACTGGAGAAGGCCTAGAACGACGAGGACACCTGCAATGGACGACGTAATTCTTCGTACAGTTGACGATAACCCTAATGTCAGCGTCAGAGAAGTTGCTGCTGTACAAGGTAACGTTGACCACGTCACTGTATGGTGAATGCTACATGAGCACCAGTTGTTTCCGTACCATGTACAGCGTGTGCAGGCACCATCAGCAGCTGATTGGCCTCCACAGGTACACTTCTGCGAGTGGTTCATCCAACAATGTGTCAATCCTCATTTCAGTGCAAATGTTCTCTTTGCGGATGAGGCTTCATTCCAACGTGATCAAATTGTAAATTTTCACATTCAACATGTGTGGCCTGACGAGAATCCGCACTCAATTGTGCAATCACGTCATCAACACAGATTTTCTGTGAACGTTTGGGCAGGCATTGTTGGTGATGTCTTGATTGGGCCCCATGTTCTTCCACCTACGCTCAATGGAGCACGTTATGATTTCACACGCGATACTCTACCTGTCTCCTCCCCCCCCCCCCCCCCACCATGAACCATGGACCTTGCCGTTGGTGGGGAGCCTTGTGTGCCTCAGTGATACAGATAGCCGTACCGTAGGTGCAACCACAACGGAGAGGTATCTGTTGAGAGGCCAGACAAACGTGTGGTTCCTGAAGAGGGGCAAGCAGCCTTTTCAGTAGTTGCAAGGGCAACAGTTTGGATGATTGACTGATCTGGCCTTGTAACAATAACCAAAACGGCTTTGCTGTGCTGGTACTGCGAACGACTGAAAGCAAGTGGAAACTACAGGAATGGATGATTGACTAATCTGGCCTTGTAACAATAACCAAAACGGCTTTGCTGTGCTGGTACTGCGAACGACTGAAAGCAAGTGGAAACTACAGCCGTAATTCTTCCTGAGGGCATGCAGCTTTGCTGCATGATTAAATGATGATGGCGTCCTCTTGGGTAAAATATTCCGGAGGTAAAATAGTCCCCCATTCGGATCTACGGGCGGGGACTAATCAAGAGGATGTCGTTATCAGGAGAAAGAAAACTGGCGTTCTATGGGTCGGAGCGTGGAATGTCAGATCCCTTCATCGGGCAGGTAGGTTAGAAAATTTAAAAAGGGAAATGGATAGGTTAAAGTTAGATATAGTGGGAGTTAGTGAAGTTCGGGGCAGGAGGAACAAGACTTCACACAAAATCAAACAGGGGTAATGCAGGAGTCGGTTTAATAATGAATAGGAAAATACGAATGCGGGTAAGCTACTACAAACAGCATAGTGAACGCATTATTGTGGCCAAGATAGATACGAAGCCTACATCAACTACAGTAGTACAAGTTTATATGCCAACTAGCTCTGCAGATGACGAAGAAATTGAAGAAATGTACGATGAAATAAAAGAAATTATACAGATAGAAAATTTAATAGTCATGGGTGACTGGAATTCGAGTGTAGGAAAAGGGAGAGAAGGAAACGTAGTAGGTGAATATGGATTGGGGCTAAGAAATGAAAGAGGATGCCGCCTGGAAGAATTTTGCACAGAGCACAACTTAGTCATAGCTAACACTTGGTTTAAGAACCATGAAAGAAGGTTGTATACATGGAAGAACCCTGGAGATACTAAAAGGTATCAGATAGATTATATAATGGTAGGACAGAGATTTAGGAACCAGGTTTTAAATTGTAAGACATTTCCAGGGGAGATGTGGACTCTGAGCGCAATCTATTGGTTATGACCTTTAGATTAAAACTGAAGAAACTGCAAAAAGGTGGCAATTTAAGGAGATGGGACCTGGACAAACTGAAAGAACCAGTGGTTGTACAGAGTTTCAGGGAGAGCATATGGGAACAATTGACAGGAACGGGGGAAAGAAATACAGTAGAAAAAGAATGGGTAGCTTTGGCGGATGAAGCAGAGGATCAAGCAGGTAAAAAGACGAGGGCTAGTAGAAATCCTTGGGTAACAGAAGAAATATTGAATTTAATTGATGAAAGGAGAAAATATAAAATGCAGTAAATGAAGCAGGCAAAAAGGAATACAAACGTCTCAAAAATGAGATCGACAGGAAGTGCAAAATGGCTAAGCAGGGATGGCTAGAGGACAAATGTAAGCATGTAGAGGCTTATCTCACTAGGGGTAAGATAGATGCTGCCTACAGAAAAATTAAAGAGACCTTTGGAGATAAGAGAACCACTTGTATGAACATCAAGAGCTCAGATGGAAAACCAACCTAAGCAAAGAAGGGAAAGCAGAAGGGTGGAAGGAGTATATAGAGGGTCTATACAAGAGCGATGTACTTGAGGACAATATTATGGAAATGGAAGAGGATGTGGATGAAGATGAAATGGGAGATATGATACTACGTGAAGAGTTTGACAGAGCACTGAAAGACCTGAGTCGAAACAAGGCCCCCGGAGTAGACAACATTCCATTGGAACTACTGACGGCCTTGGGAGAGCCAGTCCTGACAAAACTCTACCATCTGGTGAGCAAGATGTATGAGACAGGCGAAATACCCTCAGACTTCAAGAGGAATATAATAATTCCAATACCAAAGAAAGCAGGTGTTCACAGATGTGAAAATTACCGAACAATCAGTTTAATAAGCCACAGCTGCAAAATACTAACACGAATTCTTTACAGACAAAACTGGTAGAAGCCGACCTAGGGGAAGATCAGTTTGGATTCCGTAGAAACACTAGAACACGTGAGGCAATACTGACCCTACGGCTTATCTTAGAAGAAAGATTAAGGAAAGGCAAACCTACGTTTCTAGCATTTGTAGACTTAGAGAAAGCTTTTGACAATGTTGACTGGAATACTCTCTTTCAAATTCTAAAGGTGGTAGGGGTAAAATACAGGGAGCGAAAGACTATTTACAGTTTGTACAGAAACCAGATGGCAGTTACAAGAGTCGAGGGGCATGAAAGGGAAGCAGTGGTTGGGGAGGAAGTGAGACAGGGTTGTAGTCTCTCCCCGATGCTATTCAATCTGTACATTGAGCAAGCAGTAAAGGAAACAAAAGAAAAATTCGGAGTAGGTATTAAAATCCACGGAGAAGAAATAAAAACTTTGAGGTTCACCGATGACATTGTAATTCTGTCAGAGACAGCAAAGGACTTGGAAGAGCAGTTGAACGGAATGGACAGTGTCTTGAAAGGAGGGTATAAGATGAACATCAACAAAAGCAAAACGAGGATAATGGAATGTAGTCGAATTAAGTCGGGTGATGCTGAGGGAATTACATTAGGAAATGAGACACTTAAAGTAGTAAAGGAGTTTTGCTATTTGGGGAGCAAAATAACTGATGATGGTCGAAGTAGAGAGGATATAAAATGTAGACTGGCAATGGCAAGGAAATCGTTTCTGAAGAAGAGAAATTTGTTAACATCGAGTATAGATTTAAGTGTCAGGAAGTCATTTCTGAAAGTATTTGTATGGAGTGTAGCCATGTATGGAAGTGAAACATGGACGATAAATAGTTTGGACAAGAAGAGAATAGAAGCTTTCGAAATGTGGTGCTACAGAAGAATGCTGAAGATTAGATGGGTAGATCACATAACTAATGAGGAAGTATTGAATAGGATTGGGGAGAAGAGAAGTTTGTGGCACAACTTGACCAGAAGAAGGGATCGGTTGGTAGGACATGTTCTGAGGCATCAAGGGATCACCAATTTAGTATTGGAGGGCAGCGTGGAGGGTAAAAATCGTAGAGGGAGACCAAGAGATGAATACACCAAACAGATTCAGAAGGATGTAGGTTGCAGTACGTACTGGGAGATGAAGAAGCTTGCACAGGATAGAGTAGCATGGAGAGCTGCATCAAACCAGTCTCAGGACTGAAGACCGCAACAACAACAACAACAACAACAACAACTCTACCTGTGCCTTTACAAGTACGACACAACATGTGGTTCATGTACGATGGAGCTCCTGTACATTTCAGTCGTAGTGTTCGTACGCTTCTCAACAACAGATTCGGTGATCGATGGATTGGTAGAGGCGGACCAATTCCATGGCCTCCACGCTCTCCTGACGTCAACCCTCTTGACTTTCATTTATGGGGGCATTTGAAAGCTCTTGTCTACGCAACCCCGGTACCAAATGTAGAGACTCTTCGTGCTCGTATTGTGGACGGCTGTGATACAATACGCCATTCTCCAGGGCTGCATCAGCGCATAAGGGACTCCATGCAACGGAGGGTGGATGCATGTATCCACGCTAACGGAGGACATTTTGAACATTTCCTGTAACAAAGTGTTCGAAGTCACGCCGGTACGTTCTGTTGCTGTGTGTTTCCATTCCATGATTTATGTGATTTGAAGGGAAGTAATAAATGAGCTCTAACATGGAAGCGTTTCCGGACATGTCCACATGACATATTTTCTTTCTTTGTGTGTGAGGAATGTTTCCTGAAAGTTTGGCCGTACCTTTTGGTAACACCCTGTATAACATGCTTGTTCAAAAGTGTAACACAAACAAATGCTATGCAAACTCATCTTCTCAACTTACTTGAACACTTAGTGCAATTATTTCTATGACAAACTTCTTCACATTTCAAAAACGTTGGCCTGGCAAGTATTTCATTAATGTAATTTTTGCTAGAACAATTCCACTAATCTAACTTTCAACGTCCATACTCGATCCTAAGGAAGCACCTGAAAAAGGGATTATCTGCGCCCTTATAGTCGTTTAGTTACACGGGGTACGTTTATGTTGGTCTGCGATGAAGGACAAGAGCGACGATACTAGCGTAGCGATCAGCTGCATTCCCATAGCAATGTCATGGAGCGCCACTCAGTGCCACGCTTAGAAGCTGAGCAGCAATAAGAGCGTCTATAATCCCTTGCGAGATTTCTTTTCTAGTATCGAGGATAATGTGGCACGTTTTGTAGGTAAAATACTTGTCAGGTCCGCTCGGGACAAAGTTTGGAATGAAGTGACAGTTAAATAGAAAACAACACAGATGTAAATGTGTTTACTTTCACAGTAATAAGTGTGATCAACTCGTAAATGTTGCAGTTCTTCTTATTTTCGTGCTTGCTAAGAAAATTCGGAGAGGAATTCCGACCTATGCAAGACACCGTTTTGAAGCTTTTTTTTTTTTTTAAGTGACACTGGGCTCCAACAAATATATTTTGAAGAGATCAAGAATGTCAGCTGCCATTAATATGGTCTTCCATCGAAAGCTTGTTTAGGTGTCACCTTTACTGTTTGTGAAGTTGTTATATCACTGTTGCATAGTGTTCAATACCTACCGTGCAATTTATTAACTCGTGCAGTGAGCAAAGGCATTTAACACTATCATAGGCTACATCTACATAATGGGGCTCAATTAGAATACACTATACCAAAAGCAAATTCAGAAGTTCTTAGTGATAGTGACAACCTGATGTTGTCAGCATCTAACTGATGCCTTCCTTAAGTTAGGTTGATATTTATGAACTTTTTTCTAGGCTCGGCTAATCCCTGTAACACAACAGAAAATTACGTTATTTAACTTTCGACTATCTTCACATAAATCTTCAGTTACCTGTCTTGCGATTTTCACAATAGTTGCAACTCCCACACGCAAAGGAAACTCGAGTCTGATAAAATACTAGCCAGTAGATTGATGTGTAAAAACAACCTGAATTCAGTAAAAAAAAATATTTTTTGCTTTATTGTGTATTTATAGTTATGCACTGTCGTTTTCATGGCTAAAGTATTGTTAATCGAACATGTCTTAGTTGTTTAGCAACTGCAGTAAGAAATAAATGGAAAATCTTGCATCATAAATCGGCTTCTGATGCAAAGCCAAAACAAATAGTCAGCTGAAAATCCTGCTCCACGCTGTTACGAAAGTTCCACCATGAGCGACTCATATAAGCCAGGCGTTGCTTTAGTTGAAGCGTGGCTCAGAGCGATGTTCCAATATAAACTACTATGTAAAAAGAGAAGGCACATTAGCCGAAGAACCACAGGTTTTGAGCAGATGGCAAGAATATATAAATCGTTAGCAAAAGATGGATCAAACACAAAGTGAAATCAAGGTTAGAGAGGAGGAGTAAGCGCCAGAAGATGGAAAAATACTACAGCGTCTTGGAAGCAGAGGTAGAAAAGGCGCTGTAGGAGATGAAGAATCGGAAGGCGTGTGGAACTGATAACTTGGCGGCAGATTTACGACAAAGGGGAAAGGCATGATTATTTTCTTGCAATACTAATGACTCTAGTTGAGAAACAGAGAAATACCAAAAAGGGTGAAGTCTACTTCTCATGCAGATAAAATATTGATGAGAATGGTAATGTTATATTGCGTAAGTTGAATTTCGAATTTTGATGAGGAAAATAAATAAGAGATGTTATTGGTCTGTTAAGAATGATAGGCACATATATTTGTTGTTTTTATTGATTTGGAAAAAGGTTTCGAGAAAGTTCAATGGAAAATCTGATGGATCTTTGTAGAGGAAAGGAGTAGATTGCTAGGAGAGACGGCTGGTAAAGAATTTACACTTGCTACAGAAAATAAGAATAAGGACTGGAAACGAAATGTCGGAAGGAAGCAGCATAGGAAGGGGCAGCAGACAATGTTGTTGCCAACTTATACCTGGTAGGGATTATTGTGAGCCGGCCGCGGTGGTCTCGCGGTTCTAGGCGCGCAGTCCGGAACCGTGCGACTGCTACGGTCGCAGGTTCGAATCCTGCCTCGGGCATGGATGTATGTGATGTCCTTAGGTTAGTTAGGTTTAAGTAGTTCTAAGTTCTAGGGGACTGATGACCATAGCAGTTGAGTCCCATAGTGCTCAGAGCCATTTGAACCATTTGATTATTGTGAGAGGCCTGGATGGAAAAAAGGGGAGTATGGTTCAAATGACTCTGAGCACTATGGGACTTAGAACTTAGAACTTAGAAATACTTAAACCTAACTAACCTAAGGACATCACACACATCCATGCCCGAGGCGGGATTCGAACCTGCGACCGTGGCGGTCGCGCGGTTCCAGACTGTAGCGCCTAGAACCGCTCGGCCAACCCGGCCGACCTAAAGAGGAGTATGTATTGGTGGGAAGAGAATAGAACGTATAAGAGCTGCTGAAGACATGGTATTGGTGACGGTAAGTGAATAAACTGTAAATAAAATGCTAAAAGATCTGAAGGAAGCTTGTGTGGAATATGGGATGAGAATCAACACAGCGCAAACAAAGAGTATGGTGCTCTGCACAGGAAGGAGATTGGCAAAACTTAAAACAGGACAAATTATTACTAGCCAAAAAGGGAATAAGATCACAGCAGACTTGATATCTCATGAGGTGAAAACTCGCACTGCTACTAAGAAGCACGCATTCAATAGAAAGATAAGATTATTATGTCGTAAACAAGGTAAAGGTCTGAGGAAAAGGCTTGGCAAGTGTTTTGTCTGGAGTGTGGCATTCTATGGGGACAGAAACATGGACTCTGAGATGAGATAACGAAAAAAGGCTAGCAAGTTATAAGAGAAAGGAAGCAAAACTGGACGGGACATTCTTTGAGAGGGGAGTGCTTGTTAACAGACTCTCGGGAAGGACTAGTTTGTGGGAGGAGATTGAGAGGAAGGAGAAGATAGAAGAGGGTAGACGACACAAGCAGGAGCGGAAATTACATGGAATTGAAGAGATTGGCAGAAGACAGTAGAGCAGGTAAATCTGCCTTTGGGCAAAACACTAATGATGATAATAAGAGGGCTGTTTATACTTTTGGACATACCGCTTGTATCGTCTCAACTCCAACATAAACGGACCACTAAGCCAAATTTAGTTACGGCTACTCAGAGGACTAATACCGCAGCAGGAACAGAATAGCCGAATCACGACGGCCTACGTGGAGACACCAATAAGCAGGGTGCACTTCGTAATCGCCTACCATTACGAAGAGGCAGCGGGCTTTAAAAGGGTGAGCGTCAACCGATAAATCTCAAGTTCGTAACAGAGGAGCATAAACCAGCTGTGCGGCCAAGAACAAGTGTACGCAAACAACAAAGGCAGTACGGCCCTAAAACGTTGCGTCAGCCGTTGGAGGGACGAAAATAGACTTCATTATTCACTGCGCTGTGGCGGTGCTCGGAGGAGCAAATAAAAGGTAGACCGGCCGTCCGGGCAGCGCCGGCGAAGCGAGGGGCGCGCAGATAGCCTGAGGCGTAGCGGCGGGCATCGACGCCGGCAAAGTGCGGGTTAGCTACGCGCCGCCGCCGCCGCCGCCGCCAACTGCCCAGGTGACGTCACCCGGGAAGCGACTAGGCGCTGGGCGTTCTCCACAAACGCCGCGCTGTACCAAGAGGACGGAAGAGTCTGACGTCCAGGAAATCCCGACACGTGTCGCATTCTCCACCGCAGCCGGCCACAGGGGAAGAGAAACAGGGACACGAAACAAAGAAGTCGGAAACCTGAGGTGCATGCCACCGCCCTATCTTGATAGGACGTCTCTCCTCCTGTCGCATTCCTCCGGCGGTGAATCACGAGGTCCTGAACGGGCGCGTGGCAGTCTTCTTAGTCGAAATTTGAGTGTAGGCCTCGAACAACGAATATTTGTACATAAACCATTCACAACAGTTTTCTGACGTTATTGTAACGTAATGAGATATTTATATCATCTTTCACTACTTATAGCGTTCGCTACTTATACCAAAGTGAAGAATAGACTACAAGAAGAATACAAAAGAAGACAAATGGAGCTTTTGGAAATGTTGTGTTAGAGAAGACTGCTGACGTATGGATAGCTACATTAACTAAGGAAGACATAGTGCATTAGTTTCGGAGAAAAGAGCTTTATGTCACAACCTGACCAAACTTGCGCATCCAAGGGGGGGTGGGGGCTGTCATGAGGAGTCTGATCCTCCTACCCCATCAAAAAATAGTAAAAGCATGTATATTTTTCCGTAAACATATTTTATTTTCAAATTTCTCAGCTAATTTCGGAGAATAAATCAGCATGAAAATTAAAGGGCTCTAAAATCGTAACATATTTTTCAGTTCTTACTGCACATGTACGGGCTTGCAACCTGACTGCCCTTTCACTGGCTGACCATACCCACTGCCGATGACAAATCACACACGGTTAGAGAATCCACAGATGCGATGGCCATACGAAAGAAAGAAACTCGAATAAAACAATACAAAAAGATAAAGAAGGTTATACGAATGCGAGGTGTCTGTTCGTTCCGATATGTTTCAGCAGTTGTGACACATATTATGTAAACTGAAGGTGGAGAGGGGAGAAAGGAAAGAAAGGGAAAGGGAAGCTGTTTCGGGGCTTTATACAGAATCGGCGGCCTAGAGCGAAAATATGTGCCGGACCGGGACTCCAACCTGGAATCTCGTGCGTACTAGGCAGTTGCGTGAACCACTGAGCCATTCGAACACAGCGTTTATGTACTCCATGCTCGCTACTTTGAGATTCCTACAGGGGTTGAAAGTTATTGTGCATCCATACTGAAGGCTGTGGATTTAGTAATATGAATGAATGGTGTCTGTTCTATCATTGTCCATCGAAGCGAATGTCCAAAAAACCAGACACCATGAATTCACGAGTTTAATTCACCTCGATGGGCAATGAATCCACTACCTTCAATGCGGATGCAAATTTACGTTCGACCTCCAGCGGAAATCTAAAATTAGTGAGCAGGACGGGGACGACGGATAAGTAGCGCTAGGGGAGAAAGTGTGTCGGATGGGTAGCGTCCCGAGATAATCCATGCATTTGCGGTAAACACTGTCAGGATGGCGTAGTGGTTAACGCAACTGCGTAGTATGCAGGAGATCCCCAGTTCGAGTCCCGGTCCGGCACACATTTTCGCTCGTCGATGCCGATTCCGCACGAATTCCCGATGCAGCTGACATCAGTTCCTTCCCTTTCTCCTCCCACCAGCTTCAACTTGCATAATACATAACAGAAGGATTGACTTCCGAGCGTAGGTGGAAACCGCCGAAAGACACAGCATTCCTTTTATTTAAAGGCTTGCACGGCGATAGTCAGCAGACCTGCGTTCACAATCATACTGCAAACTGAAATGCTGACAATGGTGAAAGCACTCTTCCATTTTATACCGAATGAATTTTGATGTTGTCAAAGCTGTGAATTTGTTGCTATTGTGGTTCTTAAGTCTACTGCATGACACATACAGTATACGAGGGGTGTTTGAAAGGTCCGTGCAAAAATAAAAACTTGTTTGAGAATAAATCTTTTTTATTTTTCGACATGGTCTCCTTTTATACTTATACGCTTCATCCAACGCTGTTCTAATTTATTGATCCCTTCCGAATAATAGGAATTGTCCAAGTCCGCAAAATAGCTATTAGTTGCTGCAATCACCACCTCGTTTGAATAAAATATGTGTCCCGCCAGCCATTTCTTCAAATTGAGGGAAAAATAGTAGTATGAAGGAGCCAAGTCTGGAGAAAAGGGGGGATGTGAAACGAATTGGAATCCTATTTCCATTAATTTTGCGACCACAACTGCTGAGGTGTGTGCTGGTTGGTGTATTGTCGTGAAGGAAAAGGACTTTCTTGCGGTTCAATCGCCAGTGTTTTTCTTGCAGCTCGGCATTCAGGCGGTCCAATAACGATGAATAATATTCACCTGTAATAGTTTTACGCTTTTCCAGATAGTCGATGAGGATTATCCCTTGTGAATCCCAAAAGACAGTCGCCATAACATTTCCAACCGAAGGAATGGCCTTCGCCTTTTATGGTGCAGATTCTCCCTTGGTAACCCATTGTTTACATTGTTGTTTGGTCTCAGGGATATAGTAATGTATCCATGTTTCATCCACAGTGATGAAACTACGCCTGAAGTCCCCTGGATTCTTCCTGAACAGCTGCAAACCATCCTTGCCACACTTAACACGATTCCGTTTTTGGTCAAGCATGAGCAATCGCGGAACCTATCTTTCTTATGCCCAAATGTTTATGCAAAATATTATGTACCCATTCATTCGAGATGCCCACAGCACTAGCAAACCCACGCACCTTAACTCTTCTGTCATCCATTACCATATCATGGATTTTATCAATGACTTCTGGAGTTGTAACCTCCATAGGGCTTCCAGAACGTTCAGCATCAATTGTGCCCATATGGCCACTCCGAAAATTTTTAAACCACTTATGAACTGTTCTAATCGAAGGTGCAGAGTCACCGTAGTGTTTATCAAGCATTTCTTGGGTCTCCTGAGGCGTTTTCCCTTTAATGAAGTAATGTTTAATCACCACACAAAATTCTTTTTCGTCCACTTTTTGACAATCACTCGACTTCCTTGATTCACAAGAATGCCAATCACAAAGAAACAGACCAATATGGCTGAAACTTGGTATGCGTTCATTCCAAAGATACTACTAACTAAACATGACCTCGATACGTGCTCGTGGAGAAATCTCTCGGACTTGGCACGGACTTTTCAAACGCCCCTCGAACTTCTAAAAATTCCTGGGCAAACGGTTTCTATGAGTCCCACTTCTCTGAACTGCAGCTTCTTGTAAGTTTTTGCTACGAGAACGGGCAGTTGTAAACAAAGATTATTATTGTTGTTATTATTATTATTTTGGGCATCTGAGGCGCATTAACCGCGAAAGTGACACCATGATAAATTGAGGGAGATGCGGTAGAGGAAAGTGAGACACTGACAAACTGTTAAACCGCGTCCCTCCCCACCTCAGAGCCGAAACATCCACGCCAGAAATAGACTGATCGGACAAACCCTGAGGTATCGAGGATTAGTTACTCCGGTAATGGATGGAAATGAGAAGGGTAGATATAAGTGTATTTCACCTCCTGAATACCTATCGTGAAAAGCAGTATCAAACTAGTCTTCGGACTGATAACAATAACAACTAAAGCACCACTGGAAGTGTTTTGTGCACAACTACATTATTGCAGCGTCTTTTGACCTACCCTAATTTCGGAGGAAAAAAAACACACACAATGTGTGCAAATTTCCATTGTCCACTTAAGTTGCTGAATTCTACTTAACAGTTTAAAACCCACCAAAGGTGTCTGCAAACTAGTGCATCTAGTGACACGACAGTGACACAATAGTGGAATTTTTAAATTTACTGATGGAGCTATAAAGAGAATAAACACACGGAAAACGATCGCTTTTCCAAATCAACGTAGAGGCTTCGATGATGCTGGGAGCACAAAACCTACCCTGTCGACAAGAGGAAATATGTACTGGGATTCGACGAGTCAGTACGGTGTTCTCTCCCTTAGAATGTTGTTGCTAACAGTTGACACCAGGGAAACAACAATCCAGACTCTCTTACACATAATGAGCACGTGAAATAAGTGTTAAGGAAGGCAAAAGGAGGATGACGTCGAATTACTGGGAGAATTCTGAGAAAGTGGAGGGTATATGGCAAGGCACCACTTTAAAAAAAATATCTCGTTATACCTGCTCCAGACTACTGTCCCATTGTTTGACATTCTTTTTGATTCGGCCCGAAAGAAAACATGGAAGGAATCCAGAAACGCGTTGCTATCGTTACAAGTCCACACAGACTATAACGACAGAGCCACGGGCGTGCCCAGGAAAATGAAATGGGAAGCTTTGGTAAACGACAACTTAATTTTCCCGAAAGCTTGTTGAGTAGATTTAGAGGAGTTTTTGTCGGGGTGGACTATTTAACTATTACTTTGCCTCGATCGAATATCCTGCGTAGCGATATGATATTAGAGGCGTGCGGAGGATAATACGAAGGGCGTGGTTAATATGCTCATTCAATGGCGTAGGCACTGTTCGCAGCCGCGGATCGTCTTTTATCTTAGACGACTGGAAATTTCGTAGAGTGAGCGGATCAGAATAATGCGGCATTTTTCTGTTACGAAGTCGAGTCCAGGTCACACAGCTTTGATCCGTCGAATGAGATTCTGTATCATTATCGATTTCGGACGTATCTCTTTTATTCACTCATTCTTGTTGTTGCAGGTTAATATAATTAGTGGCAATACGTTGAATGGAGATTAACGCTAGGGCATGAGAGAGTCAAGTAGAAGGGTATGTATGTGCAGTTCTGTTAACTCAAGTGAATATTTACAAAATTCGTTAATAAATTCACAAACTGTAAAATCTTCCGTACTTTAATTGAATGGGTGCATAGTAAAATTAGCTAGATGTACGTTAAGACTTCACAATCACGGCAAAATCGGATATCTACCAGTAATGGAAATGCCGTGTGGCTAGGGCCTCCCGTCGGGTAGACCGCTCACCTGGTGCAAGCCTTTCGAGTTGACGTCATTTCGTCGACTTGGTTGTCGATGGAGATGAAATGAGGATGTTAAGGACAACACAACACCCAGTCCCTGAGCAAAGAAAATTTCCGACCCAACCGGGAATCGAACCCGGGCCGTCAGGTATGACATTCCGTCGCGCTGACCACTCATATACCAGGGGCGGACATATCTACCAGTGTGGTGGTTTGACGGGGGAGTTTCAGCGTTGTCTAATATGCTAATTTCCTCCCTGGAGTGAGATCTTACAGCCGTTGATACGGCAAGCCGAAGCACAAGGGTCGGATATCACTCATGTAGAACATAGGCGGATTGTCACTTCTTCAGTCTGGCGTGTTGTTTTTCAATCTATAACCAGTGGTATTTTTATAGTTCCATTTTCGCCTCCCAGGAGAACCGATTAGTGCAAGTGATGTACCACTAACAACTGCATGGATAGTTACATGCTTTCTAACAGAGACATCTAATAAAGAGACGCATATTGGCACAATGTCCTCGCCGAGCGTACAGTCAACATAAGCGCTGAGAGTTAGTTATAAATTAATAGTGATCACCACTTTTAATGTGACTCGTGGGGTTTAGCGTTCGGCGGGCATTGAGGTCATTAGAGAACATACTCTGATCCGAGTTCCACACCTCTTGAATGAGTATTTTAAAATTTACTCAAGTTCCATATTCATTCATGAAGAAGAGACGGTCTTATGAAATCGGATGAATCTTTTCCGAACACCCTATACTGTGCTAATTTCACGTTGGCCGAACTTACCACTTCTCTTCAATAACGGCCATACGAGAACTACCAATAGCAAGTATACTTATATCCACGCTGAATTACGAAACAATCATACGCTAACACTTCTGTCAGATGTCCTAATCATTAACGCAGATCAAGAGCAAATCCGATCTTACATCGCAGAGATATGCCCAAGGTTGAGAAATGCAGAAAAGGTGCGACATTTGCGTCTAGCGTTTTATCAGTGCGTCACCTCACTTGCTAATGAAAAAGAAATGGGTTTCCGATAGAAGAAGAAAGTGGGAAGAACTAAAAAAATGGAATAAATGACCAGATACGACTGAAGACAAGCGCGGAAAAACGGGCCAACTCTCAAACGTAAAAGCTTAGAGATAAGTGTTGCCATCTGTTCTTGGGTAGGGAACTATCAAAATTGACATTGGTTTCGCCCCTAAATACCATCGGAAAATTCTACGTGATGCCTCAAGAAATCAGAAATGATTTGAAAGATATGGTGAGTGAAGGACATGCAATTCTGAATAGGGAAACGTTTCGGAAGAAGGTTCTAGATTTAAAAAAAGTCAGGAGTTCAGGAACAAGAACACTCCGATCTAATGATAAATTTGAAGAAAAACTGGAAGTTAATTCAGAAGTAGTTATTCACGTTCACAGAAGGCCAAAACAGAGTGAAGAAGAAAGACATCTCGTCGATGACGACAGCAGAAAAGTGATTTGATTTCCGTTCACAAATACACGTTCATTGCCAGAATCACTGTGATACTTCGCTCGATTCATGTGTCTGTTTATCTCTTGTTAAATCTGCATTTGGAAGGCCTATTGCGATATGCAATGAGCTGATATGGTGGTAGTACGAGGGCGATCCAATAAATAAGTTTCCCCGCATTACAAAAAAATTACACAACACTTATCACGTTGAAATAATTTATTGACATTGTACCATGTTTCTGTGGCTTTTCTACTTAATCTCCGTGTTTTTCCAAGTATTTCTGGTAACGAAACAAGTTTTCCAAACCAGCGTTGTACAAGGTAGGGTCCTGTGCTAGTAACCAGCTGTTCAGTGTTTGACTTCATTATCAGTGTTGAAGCGCTTATCTCCAAGATAACCTTTGAGTTGGGGAACATGTGAAAAAAACGTGGGTGCAAGATCTGGTGAATATGGAGGACTGAAGAACACTTCCCAATTGAATCTTCCTCGCTCCGCCTGGGTCATTCGAGCTGTATGAGACGGAGCTTGTCATGAAGGACGAGTAACTCTGTAAGACAATAGTCCAGGACGTTTTCTCTTGATGGCAGCTCGCAATTTCTTAAGACGAGCACAGGGCCAAACCTCATACAACTATGGCATGGAAAAACTTGTGACACGTTACCAAAAATGCTAGGGAAAACATGGCGACTGCGTAGAAAAGTAATAGGCACATTGTAAATTGCCCATAAAAGTATTTCAACATGATATATTATGTGTAATGCTTTTTATAAAATAGTAAAACCTGTTTACTGGGCGCCCCACGTATTTCGGTAACAGACAGCTTCCCATCTAAAAAAAAAAGTTAGCCTCTATTCGTGTCGATTACCGTTAGATCAAATTTACATTCGACACTCAATTTCGTAAATACAACCTCCATCAGATACAAGGCAGGCGACATAAAATAAGATTATTCAAAGACAGAAGACACGTCTGATCGAACATGCGACGCAGACAGAACGCGCGCTTTTTATGGAACAGACTTTACCCGCTCGATTGACTTTGTCATTAGCGACTCCAGATCCAACGCTGTTGGTACGCTCAACAGACACACAGGAGGCGTGTACTTCTAATGCTCCGGTCAACATCATTTTATTCCAGTCACAAGAAACGAATGTTTATATTCTCGGCGCAAGCTCTCCTTTTCAAGGCTTTTTGTCTCGGCAAACAAAGAAAGTCCACGCCGGAAGCATTAAGTATACCTTCCGCTTCCTTCCTCCCTCTGCTACCACGTAGGCTCCTTTACATTTCAACTGTCGGTATTTCTACGAAGATTCTGGAATACGAAGTAACTGAAATTCCAAATTTAGATGGTTGGACTACTCTATTCTAGCTTCGTCTTCAGAATGAAAAGATCTGTTTTGCTGCGTATGGACTTCATTCCCGTAAGGGAGGATGAACAAATGAGTTAGACGACACGTAAGAAAACTGTTGAGGATACAGGAAGTGGTTCAGCGAGACAGCTCCAAGTGTCTAGGTAATTGGAAATAAGCTCATGATCAACCAGATTTTACTGCAACTGTCAGAACTTGACAGCAATGTGTAAAGCCTGAAAACTTGTAAAAGGGTAATTCGGTGGTACATTCAACGTCAGGTAGCAGATAAAACCGAAAACCCACAGAGGTATTTCCTTAAAATGCGACGCCCCCCCCCCCCCCCCCACGCGCACGCCCGCGCGCGCGCACACACACACACAAATACATATAGCTAAATACTGCCTGCATAATTCAACAACAAAGCTAGACTAAGAAGGGACACAATTCAACAACAAAGCTAGACCAAGAAGGGATTTTAAAGCTGCTTGATTACAAACAGTTCTAATAACTATTCTTTAGGTGGCGCAGGAGCTAGACTCTAATCAGACTGGAATGAGGGTTAAATTCTCGTCCGATCATGCTGATTCAGGTAACTCGTTGTTTCCATCAATTATTGAGACGAACTCCGAGATAATTCCTCCAACAGGGCAACGATGGGCTCATCCCCGCATACATCTCTATATAAGCTACCGCTTTTTCACTGCGACCTTTTCGTCGACAACACAAATTCTGATTTCTTCTTCTTACCCATATTCAACTGCTTTTAAAGCGCGCGAGCATGAGCTCTGAGTGGATTAATTCTAGAGAACAGACAAGTATTAAAGGTTATCTAGCAGTAGTTTGTTACACTGTAAAAATGTTACTGCAAGATATACTCTGCATTAACGGCATTTATCATGTGACACAGAATATTACAGTAATCCTTCAGGCCACCGATGGAGAGCAGGCTTCCGAAAATATATATATATATATATATATATATATATATATATATATATATATATATATATTCCACAGGTTGTTTCCGTAGATATTGTTCTGGGTTAAAGTAAGAGCATCCATAAAACGATGTAGAAATTTTAGACCTGTTTTCATTTTTGGACCATTAAAAACAAAAATGGTAATGTATACAAAATGTACAAGTTAGCACTTTTCTCCAGTCACTTAGACAGGACGTGGGATAAAGATGATATTTAGCCTTGTGGAGGGTACGATACGGCAAGACGACTAAACGGTGGTGAATTATATGAGTGAAGCATCGACACATTGACGTTTCGATAAAATGACTGAGTGATAACGATGCTTACGAAAAATCTGTTGTAATATATCGATATTTTAGATACACTGGTGTTCTGAGGTACAAAAAAGAATGTTTCTATTTGAAAAAAAATTGTTGGGTTTTGAACAGGGAATAATAATAATAACTACAGTTAATTACACTGAACCTATATTGATACGGCTAATGATCTTATAAAAGAATAAGGAATTATCAAAGGGACGACTGCGCATAAGATATTAGAAACGACTGCATAAGGACATGAAGTGTATCCACAGGGCATGCCGTCATCTAACTTTGTCTAACTATGATCACTTGCTTTGCAAAAAGATCTCGAGATAAACTACTACTACTTCTGCGGGTGGGCATCGCTCACGGAGAGCTTATCAGGACGAAGAGGGATATAAAAGTAACGCTCTGCAAATCGGAGCATCGAATGTTGAAAATTTGAATGTTATATAAACACTGGTGGAACTGAAAAGAGACAAACAGGCTGTAATCGGCTTGATACGGATTAGTGAAGTGAAACAAAAATGTGTCTGATTTCTGATCGGGTGAATGTAGTGAGGTAACAACGTCAGGAAATGGTTTATGTAACCAGTGTTGGCTTGTTATGAATATGAAGTAGGTAACAGGATGAGTTACTATGAATTAATACGTTGGAGGCTGAAGCACCCATGGACAATTTTACATGTCCACATCTGAAGCTGATGAGGAAGCAGAGGAAATACACTCCTGGAAATTGAAATAAGAACACCGTGAATTCATTGTCCCAGGAAGGGGAAACTTTATTGACACATTCCTGGGGTCAGATACATCACATGATCACACTGACAGAACCACAGGCACATAGACACAGGCAACAGAGCATGCACAATGTCGGCACTAGTACAGTGTATATCCACCTTTCGCAGCAATGCAGGCTGCTATTCTCCCATGGAGACGATCGTAGAGATGCTGGATGTAGTCCTGTGGAACGGCTTGCCATGCCATTTCCACCTGGCGCCTCAGTTGGGCCAGCGCTCGTGCTGGACGTGCAGACCGCGTGAGACGACGCTTCATCCAGTCCCAAACATGCTCAATGGGGGACAGATCCGGAGATCTTGCTGGCCAGGGTAGTTGACTTACACCTTCTACAGCACGTTGGGTGGCACGGGATGCATGCGGACGTGCATTGTCCTGTTGGAACAGCAAGTTCCCTTGCCGGTCTAGGAATGGTAGAACGATGGGTTCGATGACGGTTTGGATGTACCGTGCACTATTCAGTGTCCCCTCGACGATCACCAGAGGTGTACGGCCAGTGTAGGAGATCGCTCCCCACACCATGATGCCGGGTGTTGGCCCTGTGTGCCTCGGTCGTATGCAGTCCTGATTGTGGCGCTCACCTGCACGGCGCCAAACACGCATACGACCATCATTGGCACCAAGGCAGAAGCGACTCTCATCGCTGAAGACGACACGTCTCCATTCGTCCCTCCATTCACGCCTGTCGCGACACCACTGGAGGCGGGCTGCACGATGTTGGGGCGTGAGCGGAAGACGGCCTAACGGTGTGCGGGACCGTAGCCCAGCTTGATGGAGACGGTTGCGAATGGTCCTCGCCGATACCCCAGGAGCAACAGTGTCCCTAATTTGCTGGGAAGTGGCGGTGCGGTCCCCTACGGCACTGCGTAGGATCCTACGGTCTTGGCGTGCATCCGTGCGTCGCTGCGGTCCAGTCCCAGGTCGACGGGCACGTGCACCTTCAGCCGACCACTGGCGACAACATCGATGTACTGTGGAGACCTCACGCCCCACGTGTTGAGCAATTCGGCGGTACGTCCACCCGGCCTCCCGCATGCCCACTATACGCCCTCGCTCAAAGTCCGTCAACTGCACATACGGTTCACGTCCACGCTGTCGCGGTATGCTATCAGTGTTAAAGACTGCGATGGAGCTCCGTATGCCACGGCAAACTGGCTGACACTGACGGCGGCGGTACACAAATGCTGCACAGCTAGCGCCATTCGACGGCCAACACCGCGGTTCCTGGTGTGTCCGCTGTGCCGTGCGTGTGATCATTGCTTGTACAGCCCTCTCGCAGTGTCCGGAGCAAGTATGGTGGGTCTGACACACCGGTGTCAATGTGTTCTTTTTTCCATTTCCAGGAGTGTAGAACCGTTAATGTGAAGAAAGATGTAAATCGGGTAGTTCCGGGTGAATGGAATGGAAATGGATGGCAGGGTTGACGGAAGATATTGGCTGCAGGAGAAGGCATGAGAGGAGAGAGAAGTTTCTAGGGTTCTGCTGCAGATTTCAACCCCGTAAGGGTAAGGTCTATGACTGGTAGTCAAAACGTCATGAGCCCCAGATTCGAATATTATTGTGAATAAAAATCAACAGCAATGCTGGCCACAGGCTTCCGGCATAAGAAGTCACTACTGTTCTGCCAATGGCTTTATAAAAAAGGGCGGAGGAATGGGCGGAGTTCCATGATATTCTTTGTCCTCGGGGCGGAAACTGCCCCCGAATGGCGGAAGAATCAGTAATTCCCAATGGCGTGTGGATGTAGACTACAGTGGAAACAATTATAGATACATAATGTGTATTCACACGATGTAATTTTCAAAAGTAGTCGTCATCCACTGATAGTCGATCCAGATCTCCGGAAGGGGACTACCAATGAGGTGAACAGTAGAAAAAGGCTAAATAACCAATGAAAGTTTAGCATTCTACGTATCGGAAAGTGGACACTGTCAGAAGTCTGAATGCGGTAGGGAAGCTACAAAATTTGAAACGGGAAATGCAAAGGCCCAGTACATATAGAGGTCAGTGAAGCGAAATGGAAAGAAGGCAAGGATTTCTGGTCAGGCGAATGTAAGGTAACATGAACAGCAGCATTCATAATGAATAACACGGTAGGGCAGAAACTGAGTTACAGTGAAAAGTTCAGTGATAGCGTTGTTCTTATCAGAAACGACAGCAAACAAATGTCAACAACAATGCTTCAGGTATATAAGGTGATGTCCAAGCAAAAATGAGATACGGTATGTATATGATGATACTGAACAGGCAATTAAGTATGTGAAGGGAGACGATAATCTAATAATCATCTGCGACTGGTAATTCATCATGAGAAGAAATGGAAAACAGAGCTACGGAAAAATATGGGCTTCGCAATTTGAAAGAGAGAAAAGGAAAACTACTTAAGCTCTTCTACACGTTTCAGATACTAATAGCGGATACACTGTTGAGAAAACACTAAAGATGGAAGTATACTCCGAAAAGGTTCAGAGGTACAAAAGATTTCAATTGGATGGCTTCATTGTCAGACAGAGATTCCAACACCAGACATAGATTGTTAGGCGTAGCCGGAAGCAGATATATACTCGATCACATTTTAATAATTATGCATAGTAGAGTGAAGTTTAACAAAACTGTCCAAAAGAATCAGTGTCGAAAGAACTCTGCCACTGAAGGAACGATGACACGCATTTGAAATTCTCTAAGGCTGTAGATATTGAGATGGTGAATGACACGAATGGGGGAACGAAATACAGTAGAAGAAGAATGGGTAGCTTTGAGGGATGAAGTAGTGAAGGCAGCAGAGGATCAAGTAGGTAAAAATACGAGGGTTGGTAGAAATCCTTGGGTAACAGAAGAAATATTGAATTTAATTGATGAAAGGAGAAAATATAAAATGCAGTAAATGAAGCAGGCAAAAAGGAATACAAACGTCTCAAAAATAAGATCGACAGGAAGAGCAAAATGGCTACGCAGGGATGGCTAGAGGACAAATGTAAGGATGTAGAGGCTTATCTCACTAGAGGTAAGTTAGATACTGCCTACAGGAAACTTAAAGAGACCTCTGGAGAAAAGAGAACCACTTGTATGAATATCAAGAGCTCAGACGGAAAACCAACCTAAGCAAAGAACGAAAAGCAGAAAGGTGGAAGGAGTATATAGAGGGTCTATACAAGCGCGATGTACTTGAGGACACTATTATGGAAATAGAAAAGGATGTAGATGAAGATGAAATGAGAGACACGATACTGCGTGAAGAGTTTGACAGAGCACTGAAAGACCTGAGTCGAAACAAGGCCCTGGGAGTAGACAACATTCCATTAGAACTACTGACAGCCTTGGGAGAGCCAGTCCTGACAAAACTCTACCATCTGGTGAGCAAGATGTGTGAGACAGGCGAAATACCCTCAGACTTCAAGAAGAATATAATAATTCCAATCCCAAAGAAAACAGGCGTTGACAGATGTGAAAATTACCGAACTATCAGTTTAATAAGTCACAGCTGCAAAATACTAACGCGAATTCTTTACAGACGAATGGAAAAAAACGGTAGAAGCTGACCTCGGAGAAGATCAGTTTGGAGTCCATAGAAATACAGGAACACGTGAGGCAATACTGACCTTATGACTTATCTTATAGGAAAGATTAAGGAAAGGCAAACCTACGTTCCTAACATTTGTACACTTAGAGAAAGCTTTTGACAATGTTTACTGGAATACTCTCTTTCAAATTCTAAAGGTGGCAGGGGTAAAATACAGGGATCGAAAAGTTTTTTACAATTTGTACACTAACCAGATGGCAGGTATAAGAGTCGAGGGACATGAAAGGGAAGCAGTGGTTGGGAAGGGAGTGAGACAGGGTTGTAGCATCTCCCCGATGTTATTCAATCTGTATATTGAGCAAGCAGTAAAGGAAACAAAAGAAAAATTCGGAGTAGGTATTAAAATCATTGGAGAAGCAATAAAATCTCTGAGGTTCGCCGATGACATTGTAATTCTGTCAGAGACAGCAAAGAACTTGGAATAGCAATTAAACGGAATGGACAGTGTCTTGAAAGGAAGATATAACATGAACATCAACAAAAGCAAAACGAGGATAATGGAATGTAGTTGAATTAAGACGGGTGATGCTGAGGGAATTACATTAGGAAATGAGACACTTAAAGTAGTAAAGGAGTTTTGCTATTTGGGGAGCAAAATAACTGATGATGACCGAAGTGGAGAGGATATAAAATGTAGACTGGCAGTGGCAAGGAAAGCGTTCCTGAAGAAGAGAAATTTGTTAACATCGAGTATAGATTTAAGTGTCAGGAAGTCATTTCTGAAAATATTTGTATGAAGTGTAGCCATGTATGGAAGTGAAACATGGACGATAAATAGCTTGGACAAGAAGAGAATAGAAGCTTTCGAAATATGGTCCTACAGAAGAATGCTGAAGATTAGTTGGGTAGATCACGTAACTAACGAGGAGGTATTGGAAAAGATTGGGGAGAGGAGAAGTTTGTGGCACAACTTGACTATAAAAAGGGATCAGTTGGTAGAACATGTTCTGAAGCATCAAGGGATCACCAATTTAGTATTGGAGGGCAGCGTGGAGGGTAAAAATCGTAGAGGGAGACCAAGAGATGAATACACTAAGCAGATTCAGAGGGATGTAGGTTATAGTAGGTACTGGGAGATGAAGCAGCTTGCACAGGATAGAGTAGCATGGAGAGCTGCATCAAACCACTCTCAGGACTGAAGACAACAACAACAACAATGCCACAGTAGGCAGTTCAGGCGAAGAGGAACGGACATCTCTGAAAAGTACAATCATCTAAGTTTGACAGACAAACATAGATAAAAAGGAATTAGCTACGAAGACACCTTGTCTAACAGAAGAAATACTCCAAATGGTCGACGAAAGAAGGACGTATAAAAAGGTTCAGGGAAAAACAGAAATACAGCAATAAGAGTCACTTACTAGGAATGAAATAAACAAGAAGTGCAAGGAAGCTGAAATGGCTACAGGAAAAAGATGAAGAAAGCGCAAAAGGAATGGTCGTCGGAAAACAGACTCATCATGTAGAAAAGTGAAAACAACTTTTGGTGAAATTAAAAGCCTGAGTGGTAAATTAAGAGAGACATAGGATTTCCACTGTTAAACGCACAGAGGAGGGAGCAAATAGGTGGAAAGGGTGCATTAATGGCATCTATGAGGGGGAGGAAATGTCACATGACGTGACAGAACAAGAAATGGGAGTCGATATGGAAGACGTAGGGAATCTAGTATCAGAGTCAAAGCTGGACAGGTATCTGGAAGACTTGAGGTCAGATAAGGCAGAAAGGGTAGAGAGAGAGAGAGAGAGAGAGAGAGATTGTGTGCACACACTATGATACTGGAGAAAAACTACCAGACTTTTTGAAAATTATTGTCCACAGAATCTGGAAGATAGCAAGGACAGATAAGTGCGAGAAATATTACACACCAGCTTAACGGCCCATGCATACAAGTTGAAAACAAATAATATACAGAATAATAGGAAAAACCGAGAATGAGTTATGTGACGATCAATTTGGTTTTCTGAAAGGTAAAGGCACCAAAGAGGCAGTCGTGATATTGTGACCGATAATGGTAGCAAGACTTACGTAAACTCAAGACATGTTCATAGGATTTTTCGACGTGGAAAAAGCGTTCGACAATGTAAAGTGAGCAAGATGTTCGAAATTCTAAGAAAAATCGGAGCAAGATGTAGGAAAATACGGGTGGTAGGAATAGAAGACCAAGAACGAAGTGTTCAGATTAAAAAAGATGTAAGACAGGGATGCAGTCTTTCGTCCCTACTGTTCAGTTCATACATCGAAGAAGCAATGACGGGAGGGAAAATCTGTCACTTTGAAGCAGATTGATGTATGGCCAGAGAAATAGCTATAAGGATAGCCGATAGTGTATGTTGCTTTGGTACCATAAAGGTCTATGGACAGATGGGGTTTCACTAGGCAAGGCCTACATCTAGACGGAACTAGGAATGGAAGATTGGTACAGCTGATTCAGAAAAGAATAGGCACTGCATCTCGGGCCATGCATAGTCAGACACCTGTTGTCATGGGAAGGAGGTATCTTTTTGGATAAATTCAGACAACAAGTTCCTCCGCCTAAAGAGTATCTCCAGCAGCCTACAAAATTCTGAAATAAGTACTGACACATATATTACTAGGACAAAGAGAAACAAAAAATGAAAAAAAAGGAAAGGAAAATGCGAAATTTCACAGTCCCTCGTTACAACATGCAATCAATAAAAAACACAGCAATTTGAAAATGAGCTCCAGACTTTGAACTGTAGACTACTTTCAGTAGTTGAGCACTGGTGTAAACAACACAGAATTCCAACATCCAGTATATACGAAAAGACAGATACCTACTGCAAGACTGCTTTTAAGAGTGCGGGATCAAATATTTGTATCAGAAAGAAATACAGTTTAAATCAAGACATGCCCTTAGTGCAGTAAGTGAAGACGAACGCTCTGAAATACCAGCTACTGAATAAACGCAGCTTTATATCAACAAGAAATTCATTTTGTGTGTGTACCGATCACAAAATGGTAACGTGGAAACTTTTATCAATAAATCAACAGAAGGTCTACATAACATGTCAACTGCAAAAGTCACACAATCTGCGTGGAAACAAAGAATAATTTTACAAAAGAAATTAGTAGCACCTTCATAAATATCCTTCAGAGGTTTTGCCATGTACCTATTGGTCAATAGTGCAACATAGATAACTGCAATGACTGCATCTGTAATCGATCATGTGGCCACAAATACGGATACGGAAAAGTGTGATATACACCGAAGGGCCAAAGAAATTGGTATACCTGCCTAATATCGTGTAGGGCCTCTGCGAGCACGCAAAAGTGCCGCAACACGACGTGGCATGGACTCGACTAATGTCTGAAGTAGTGCTGGAGGGAACTGACACCATGAATCCTGCAGGTCTGTCCATAAATCCTAACAAGTAAGAGGGGGTGAAGATCTCTTCCGAACAGCACGTTGCAAGGCATTCCAGATACGCTCAATAATGTTCATGTCTGGGGAGTTTGGTGGACAGCGGGAGTATTTAAACTCAGAAGAGTGTTCCTGGTGCCACTCTGTAGCACTTCTGAACGTGTAGGATGTCGCACTGTCCTCTTGGAAATGCCCAAATCCACCGGAATTCACAATGGACACTAATGAATGCACGTGAATAGACAGGATGCTTACGTATGGTAACCTGTCACAGTCGTATCAAGACATATCAGGGGTCATATATCACTCCAACTACACATGCCCCACCTAATTACAGAGCCTCCACCTGCTTGAACAGTCCCCTGCTGAAATGCAAGGTCCATGGATTTATAAGGTTGTCTCCATACCCTAAACGTCCATCCCTTCGACTCGTCCGACCAGGCAACATGTTTCCAGTCATCAACAGTCCAATGTCGGTGTTGACGGGCCCAAGCGAGGCGTAAAACTTTGTGTCGTGCAGCCATCAAGGGTACACGAGTGGGCCTTCGGCTCAGAAAGCCCATATCGATGATGCTTCGTTGAATGGTTCACACGCTGACACTTGTTGATGGTCCAGCATTGAAATCTGCATCATTTTGGGGAAGGGATGCACTTCTGTCACGTTGAACGATTCTCTTTAGTTGCTGTTGGTCCCGTTCTTGCAGGATCTTTTTCCGACCGCAGCGATGTCGGAGATTTGATGCTTTACCGGATTCCTGATACTCAAGGTACACTCGCCAAATGGTCGTACGGGAAAATCCCCACTTTATCGTTACTTCGGAGCTGCTGGGTCCCATCGCTTGTGCGCCGACTGTAACATCACGTTCAAACTCACTTAAATCATGAAAACCTATCACTGTAGCAGCAGTAACCGACCTAACAACTGTGCTAGACACATGTTGTCTCATATAGGCGTTACCGACCGCAGCCACGTTTTCTCCCTGTTGAATACGCATATCTATACCAGTTCCTTTGGCGCTTCAACGTAATATATAATGCAGAGAATATGTCAGTAAACGGAAACAGGATATAAGCTAATAAATGAGCCACAACACCTATATGAATGAGCTGTTTTCAAATATTCAGGAGCAATAACAACAAAAACTTTCAAAAAACAAATATAAAACCTGTAAATAATCATGCACCAAGCATAATGATGTTACTACCAACCACAGAGCTTGAAGTCAATAAAACTGTACAAAACCTAAAAAATAAAAAGTCGTTAGGCTTAGGCAAAGTACCGATATGTGTACTATAACAATGCATGCAGAGTATACGAACTCCCTTAACATATTGAGTCATTCACATCAGAGAAATTTCCTGACTATAAGAAACAGGCAATAGTTGTGGTTCTGCTCAAGTGGGTAATAAAGACATAGAAAACTACAGGTCCGTTTCCCTGCTATCATTATTCTCAAAAATAATAGAATCAATTATGAAAGGTTCACGAATTACTTTGACAAATACAATTTTGTAAGCGAGTCACTGTTTGGGTTTCTAAGTAATAGAAATACATAATCGACCATAGTAGAAGGTACAGAAGTGGTACTTCATGCTCCTCAAATTGGTAAGTGTGTTTCAAGGATATTCTCAGATCTTTCTAAAGCCATTGATGCTACTGACCATACGGTTTTACTAAATAAGAAAGAATCATTAGGAATAAGAGATGTAGCTAATGATTGGTTTTGACCATATCCAGCTTGTACGTTACATAGAGTGGAGACAACACAAGCCTAAAATAAAGCTAAGTTTTTAATGGAACACTTATCAGCACCAAAATACATTAATAGAGGAGTTCCTCAGAGTAGAACATTAGGACCAATACTGTTCCTGATGCACTTCAGTGACTTCTCCAACAGCGCAGTCATGGATAAATAATTCTTTTTACTGAAGACAGCTATATTACACTCACTGAGAAGAGAAGGGAATTTTTTGCAGAGAAAGCAAACGAAATCCTTAATGACGTTTACGATTGGTCAACGTGCAACAATGTGACACTGGACTTAAAGAAAACAAATAGCATCAATTTGAGTTTGAACAGGGAAAAGAACACTTAATGTAGACCATAGCTCTACAGACTGTGTAAGAAACACAAAATCTCTAGGAATATGGGCAGCCCACATGTTGTAAGTTGTCCAGATTACACTGCGGAAGTTTAGCTATGAAGCTCTTACACATCCTCCATAAAATTTCCATCTCTCCCCATGCGATCTCCGGAGCCCTGATGAAAGACACTTTTAGCCACTGATTTTCTTCGGACAAACAGGTGAACGCCTGTGTACAATCATGGTTCCGTAGGCAGCTGTAAATATTTTTCCATGAAGTCAATAACTGGCTTATTTCACAGTGAGATAAATTTATTAACCGGTATAGCTACTGCTTTTGAAATAATAAACAGTTTACTTACATTTTTCCATCTGCCTCGTTTTCATTTCACTGCTACTTACATAATAACAACTCCTCTTCCCCTATCTGAGCTCGATGGATGAATAAATGGTTGGATTTAAAATTGTTGGGAGCTGAACAGCGCGGTTATCAGGGCCTTTTCACAAGATTGTGGTAGTTGTGAATGAGTAGTACTCTTGTTGAAATGAAAGCTCATCGTCTCACTCTTATAGAGGGATGCTGACTCACTTTTTCAGCTTAGCTAATGGGAAATTGCAGTACACAAAATGGAAACAAAGCATCATTATTATTGTTGTTATGTCAGCTGATACTGCGTGCAATGCTACTTTGTGAAATAATGTGTGTGTATGGTGTACAGTGACTGGTGCTGAGAAATAATGAACACTGTAACACTGGCCCTTTGCGGTATTAAGAAACTTCTTTGTAACAGAGTATCGTACGTAACGCATAAAACAAACGAGGTAGCAGTGTTTTAAATACACTGCCTCGTATTCGGGAGAGTTGAAGTTCCAAAGCTCATCTGGCCATCTTGATTAGGTTTTCTGTGATTTCCCTACATCAATTTCGGGAAATGCTAGAATGGCTATTATCGCAAGGCCACGGCCAACTATCTGTCCCATCCTTGTGAAAGTAGACCTCAAATTACGTAGCTACCTGTACATATGAATTATGTTATTTTTGCTGTTTCTTTATCATAAAGCAATGACACGGCCAGTATCTTTTTGAAAGTTAGCTCAAAACTCACTAATAATCTCATCTCAAGTCATTGATTCGGACTCCTGGTGTTAGGTTACACATTGTGCTAGTTATAATCAAGAGAAACCCTCACTCCCCTCCCTGCAGGAAATCACTGGCATTTATTCAAGGTCATCCAAGAGAACTCCTGTCCTACCCACCCTACCACTCCCCCACTCCCCTAATCTACTCTCCACACCACCTACCAGTCCATCTCTCCCCTTCCTTCTGGACAGTAAGATTCAGGACCCTGTGCCTCATGTTTTATAACTGGGGCTTATAACTAGAGCCCTATGCACTACAGGGTGAGCACTGTTAGTTATGTTGTTGGCATTTGATATAAACAATAATAAATTCAAGTTATTACAACTGCGTGAATTTCGTCATTCGAAGTGGTAGCAGAAACCAACCACCACCTCCCAGGCTGACACTTAACTGCTCTCAATTCCATTTTTTCCACATTTATACCATTTTCCATATTTGTTGTGAATTTCAACATTTCAGCCAATTTTTACATATGCAGCATGTGCTCAAAAGTATCAAAATGATGTACCTGTTAAAAAATGAACACGTTCCCTTACTGGTAGAAATAATGATGTCACGATGTATTCTGCGGAATTCCGTAGTTTTGCCGAATTCCAAACAAACATAAGAAATACGATACTACTACAAATACACACCTGGATTACGACGGAATCGCCGGATAAATGGGGGTCGACTGCGGTAAGTGAGCTGCCGGCAGGATATGCAGCACTTAAAAGATGCTGACCCATAGTGCGCTGATCGCTGATGCATAGTCAGAGTCTGGCCACGTTGCCGCCCCCCCCCCCCCCCCCCAATCCCAGGCCGCGAACACTGTGCCCACCCACCTATCTACATCTACCTACAACGTTAGACTAATTTGCGTTACGTATGTGTTTAAGCGTCCCTGACACGACCAGCCTGGTTGCTGGTAGAAAAGACACTGCTACTTTATCAAGCAGTCAACGAGCTGGTAGAAAAGACACTGCTACTATATCAAGCAGTCAGCGAGAGACCTCCCACTAACATTAATGACACCAAGCCTGTCTTAACACGACGGTGCCTACATATCCTCAGGCGGAAATCTGTAGCTGCGTTTGCAGATGAGCACCAAGCACTCGCCTCACCTACTCCCTTTCTCTCTGGACGAATAAGAATCAAGCTCCACTCATCAACCAACCATCCTGCTTTTATTACTGGAGAAAAAATGCATTAGGGGCGTCAGTCTTGCTCAACCAGAGTCCCCAAGCGGAATAAAAAGACACGTAACAAGAAATAAACTATTACAGAATTAGTGTGCAATGTCACTATAACACTCCTAACAGATACAGTAAAACTTCGAATTATATACACGAGCCCACCAGCCAAATGTTGCTGAGAATGGCTACGACGGAGCAAAAATAAACTTTTCTACATACGAAGTCATCGACTCACGTAAGTGACGCCTATTCGATAAAATGGGACCCCAGAGACCAGCAGATTTCGAGTGCCAATGTGTCGACAAGTGAAGACCAATAACAATTTACCGAATCTCTGAAGGCGCAGACCGAAATTAACATTAACAGCACTCCAACAATTGCTACGTACCGACTGGCCCTATAGCTGACACTGTCCATCCCAGCCACCTGCGCAGTATCCCACGAATACTGCAGTGATCGCAACGGTGTTTCTTGCGTAAATGAAACGTCTAGCCCTGGCGAAGAACCATCAGGGCCTCAACGTGTGGACAGTGGTTGACACTAACTGCCGGAGAAGTCCTACGCAAAGCTGATAAATGGGTGAAACGCCGACCTTTGTGTCGTTGTAGGTAAAGGTCAATAAATTCTTTCGCCTTCTCGGAACACTCGCAGCTACTTTTGCCAATAGGTAAGGATGAGTGCCCGACAGCGACGCCCACACGCTGAGATAGAGAGGCTGGGTTGCCATCGGAAGCAGTGAGATGTTTCAGTAGGCAGACGACTTCAAAAATGTTCTACAATTATTTTTGTTACACAACTCGTTTAAGGCATTGGACTTGTCCCACTGGATATAGCCGACGTTACCATATCCACTATTCTTTTATATTGTTTTGTTTCTTGGACTAAACAAAGTGGTCATTTACGTTTGTAAGTAGTGCATGTTACGTCTTAATGTTAAAATAAAGACAACACTAACAGTAAGAAATGCTCTATATAGCGCACTGTGGAGGTGTAATAGCATTCAGTTTGGTGCTTTAATTTAAAAAAATGGAAAAGAAAATACGTTTGGCGTATGTCCGTTCCGAACAGCCGCACGTCGTCTCACTTAGCTAACGTGACAGCTTCGGCACAGTGCAGTGTTCATGCTCCCTGCTCTTGGCCACGTTGCACACCATTACAGTACTGCCAGGTGCTCGTTTTTAAAATCGCATTTTTATTAAACCTGTTACTAGCACTAGGTTTAGCTACACACACTTTTTTCTCGAACTGCAATGACAAATCACATGCCGACCGCCAATTGTAGCTTTAGTTATCTCCCACAGACATAAGAGTTTGAATTAGACTCACACCTGTGAAACACAGTTTAGTTATATGCAGCAATTACTTCACAGACTGTGATGTCTGTTGTAAACGGAATGTAAAACGTGTTTCTGAAGCTTCTTTTTTAAATAATCATATGCTGTTTAAGAATGATACATGTATCGTCTATGCAAGGCTATTACAACGTTCCATTAGTACATAGTGGGTTTTAACATCGATCAGTTCCACATTATACGAGTAGCAAGCGTACTTTTGCTTATTTGAAAAATAACAATGTATGGCTGTGAAATTTTGGACATTAAAACCATAATATGGTGACAGGTATTCGATGTCTGGCAGATTATGTTTTCTGGCAGCCCTGTTGATACAACACTAATAGTCCTAACCTATCCCACAACAATGCGATGTGGACAGTAAAATAGCAGCTTTGAACATCTCTGACAAAGAGCATTAATTCTCCTAAAAACAGTCAGTAATTAGTCTCTTAACACACTGTCCATTAGAACAGGCATTTTAATGCCTGTCAACTCCCACCGTAGTTATAGGACCTATACCTATGCTCGAAATTCTTTCCAGCGCTTCCCTGCTAAAAATTTTCTTATGTACAGTATGAGCCATATGTAGAAGATACATGTCAGCTTCGTTTCAAGAATGCACTGTGTTCCTGCTATTACAGCATTTATATGCGGAGATGTCATCCCACTCTCATACATCTAGTCTTTACATTAAAGACCCACAACCTTTCTACAGCACATATCTCAATTTTTCCCTCCTGTGTATAATGCATTTTTTTCCTCCTCTCTAAGTATGTAGATAGTGTCGTACCTCAAATTTCGACTTCTTCCTCTATGTAAATACAGATATCCTCTATTTACCACATGGTATCAGCATTTTTGCCTTATTTGACACATTTTTTTCAGTTTCCGTCATATTTTCCGACATTTAGCATATTTTTCATATTTCCCAGAGTTTCTGCCGTAATATTGTAATGCCATAATTCAGGAATGCAGGATACGAGCACTTTCCTGAAGTTGCTGTAGACAACCCTTGCTCTGTGCATTACAGCAGAAACTGTGAGCCGTTGTCATCCTCTGAGGTCTACGTATTTCAGAAGGGATGTTTAGAACAGTGAAAGGGGGAAAAAAATATCTGACGCCACTGATTGTACCTCAGTTACACAATTTTGTGCGTTGATTTCTCGCAGGAGCCTCCCCCTCCCACTGTTTGGAGTAGGTCGACGGTAGGATTTCGAAGCAGTCCGACGATGTATCACTTCTGCTTAAGTGTACTTTACAATGCGCCCCCAGCTATAATATTATATCGTGGCGTAGATGGAGCAGTGGAAAATCTGTGGGACATGCACTGGACATAGGAGAGTCATGACTCTACACATAAACTTAGAGGACCACACGTTTTATTCTAGATGACAGATTAGTAAGTAATACTAATTCTCGGAATTCGTCTAATCTTTTAAGCCGCTTATCGTAATTTTATCCATTTTTCAGTAGTTTCTGTGGCAGTGTTAATGGTGGTAAATTTACTGTTTCGAGGACATATACAACTGACTGTTTTAGATGAGAGTTAACACACTTTCTTGGAGAAGTCTAAAGCTGCTGTTCTACTACTCATGTAGCATAGCTGTGTGATACATCACAATATGACTGCTGCATCACCAGGGGCCCAGGTAGCGTAATGGGCCTAACAGTGAAGGCCTGTCAAAGTCCTATTGTTTTAATGTTTAACATTTTATAGCCAGGATTTAATACTTTTTATCTTGCTATAAAACTGAACTGTTTACAAATGGTAGATTACCGTATAACAGCTTTGTTTAGGCGATACATGTATTACCCACAAGTGACATATTGTTATTAAAAACGAGCCTTAGAAACGCATTTTAGGTTCTATCTACAACACACACTTCGACCTACAAAGTAATTACTGCATATGAATAAACTCTGATTGATAGGTGGGGATATAATGCAAATTATTGCCAGTCCTTCTGTAGTTTCAATTACACTCCTGGAAATTGAAATAAGAACACCGTGAATTCATTGTCCCAGGAAGGGGAAACTTTATTGACACATTCCTGGGGTCAGATACATCACATGATCACACTGACAGAACCACAGGCACATAGACACAGGCAACAGAGCATGCACAATGTCGGCACTAGTACAGTGTATATCCACCTTTCACAGCAATGCAGGCTGCTATTCTCCCATGGAGACGATCGTAGAGATGCTGGATGTAGTCCTGTGGAAAGACTTGCCATGCCATTTCCACCTGGCGCCTCAGTTGGACCAGCGTTCGTGCTGGACGTGCAGACCGCGTGAGACGACGCTTCATCCAGTCCCAAACATGCTCAATGGGGGACAGATCCGGAGATCTTGCTGGCCAGGATAGTTGACTTACACCTTCTAGAGCACGTTGGGTGGCACGGGATACATGCGGACGTGCATTGTCCTGTTGGAACAGCAAGTTCCCTTGCCGGTCTAGGAATGGTAGAACGATGGGTTCGATGACGGTTTGGATGTACCGTGCACTATTCAGTGTCCCCTCGACGATCACCAGAGGTGTACGGCCAGTGTAGGAGATCGCTCCCCACACCATGATGCCGGGTGTTGGCCCTGTGTGCCTCGGTCGTATGCAGTCCTCATTGTGGCGCTCACCTGCACGGCGCCAAACACGCATACGACCATCATTGGCACCAAGGCAGAAGCGACTCTCATCGTTCAAGACGACACGTCTCCATTCGTCCCTCCATTCACGCCTGTCGCGACACCACTGGAGGCGGGCTGCACGATGTTGGGGCGTGAGCGGAAGACGGCCTAACGGTGTGCGGGACCGTAGCCCAGCTTGATGGAGACGGTTGCGAGTGGTTCTCGCCGATACCCCAGGAGCAACAGTGTCCCTAATTTGCTGGGAAGTGGCGGTGCGGTCCCCTACGGCACTGCGTAGGATCCTACGGTCTTGGCGTGCATCCGTGCGTCGCTGCGGTCCGGTCCCAGGTCGACGGGCACGTGCACCTTCAGCCGACGACTGGCGACAACATCGATGTAGTGTGGAGACCTCACGCCCCACGTGTTGAGCAACTCGGCGGTACGTCCACCCGGCCTCCCGCATGCCCACTATACGCCCTCGCTCAAAGTCCGTCAACTGCACATACGGTTCACGTCCACGCTGTCGCGGCATGCTACCAGTGTTAAAGACTGCGATGGAGCTCCGTATGCCACGGCAAACTGGCTGACACTGACGGCGGCGGTACACAAATGCTGCGCAGCTAGCGCCATTCGACGGCCAACACCGCGGTTCCTGGTGTGTCCGCTGTGCCGTGCGTGTGATCATTGCTTGTACAGCCCTCTCGCAGTGTCCGGAGCAAGTATGGTGGGTCTGACACACCGGTGTCAATGCGTTCTTTTTTCCATTTCCAGAAGTGTATTTAACGTGGGAATCGGTTATACGACTCATATGTTGGTGTGGGTGTATTGAATAATGTATTCTGAGACTTTTACTACTACAGAGGAAGCGTGGCCGTTGGTGGGGTAAGCAATTAGGGTAAGTCCAGTTTGTCCATATTATTTTGTCAAAATGCTCGTCTTAGTTCTTCTTAAAAAACGATATCAAACTCATCCAGAAATTATGATGACCCTCTACGCTAGGGTAACATTACCACGTTCCTCCATACAGCTGTAGGGGTTGGGCACGGCATCCGGCATGTTATAGACATTGGAACTGATACTTTAATATAGGCCACTATATTTCCTTCCTTACTGCGTGTTAAGCTTGGAGAGTAACACTACACTTTAAAACATTCACACGTTGCTTGTCATTGGTGGACAACTCCTGAATCCTGATCTTAGGGATATTAACGTCGCAGCACAGACGAATTAATATAACAGGGCTATGAGTTTAGAACTGAACTGCAAGTAAAATCTAATTTAGAACGTCCGGAAAATCACTTGACCGGACATGTTGTTATTGAGGTCTTTACCACAGGTTTTTGCTACTGGTACGAATAATCGCCAACAAAAACTGCATTCGCTTTTGATAGACATTCCGATCATGTTGCTACGCTGAAATGCATTCCAGTGTTTGTCCAAAACATATACAAATACTAAGACGAAGCGATGTGAGATCTAAAACTAGGGCATTCCAGAGAATTAAAATAAATAGATACAGTTTGATGGTAGGATGTGACACACATTCCAGGCACTCGGGAACAATAATGGATTATAAAATCATGCTCTGTATGTTTATAATTTTAATTATTTAACGTGAAAAAAATCTATTACGCAAACCAGCCTTGGCGATAGTTGATTTGTAGGAAACCTCTTTAGGGAATTACGTGTTATTCTGTTGGATGACTGTCTAGTCGTCGAAATCAGATGAATTGATAAGATGTTTATTATGTTTATTTGTGGTGATGCAGCTCCCCAAAGGTTTTGTCTAGCGTTAAGTATAGAGAGAAATGTGGCGACAGTGAGTCTTGGAATGCAAAGAACAGCTTTACATCTCTAGACGCATGAGTGTCTTGTTGGCAAAGAAGCAGATCAAATTTCGTCTTTCTGTTAACTAAAGGAATCAATCTGTCGAGCAGACTTTAGCCATCACCTATGAAGTCCCACATTTAGACTACTGGGAAGTCATATTATGTAATACATATGACCTTATGTGAGCTAGAGCCACTTTCAATTGTGAATTTTAAAAAATTAGGATGTGTGTTTACACTACGGATGCTTTATAATGTAAATATACTGCCATAAGAGACTTGAAATTACCCTTCATGCTTGATCTAATGTATAATTATTATTTGTCACTTTTACATCACTTTTCGGAAAATGTTTCAACATGTTTATCGTCATATGTCACGTAAAAAAGTACACGTGATTATGGGCGTTGTTGGGAGCCTGAGACACTTAACAGGATGGATTAATAGGTGTGGATAGAATTATCAAGAGAAATATGTCATAGTTCTTCGTTGGAAGACTATTTTCCTGTGATGAAGGGAAGACAGTTCAAAGTATATTTATGCATATGTCCAAACAAATATCAGACATATGCTCGTGCACATACGTCGCAGATTCTTGCGTCATTTAAAGCAGGTCCGAACTCAAGTCACTGTTTGTTTTTAAATTGCTCACATGATCACAACATCTCTTCCTACATTTCTTGTCTAGGATGCATAAATACTCCTCAAGCAAGCAGCAGAGGGTACTACCTCGTGCCACACGCATATGGAGTGACACAGAACGTCTGTGTATGCTTCTGTGCGAATCCTGATTTCTCTTATCTTCCATGAAATGTGTGTTTTCACATGAAACAAAAAAACCTTTCAGTCTGAGTTCACGTAATACTCACGTGTTGATCGAACATACTGGAAACAAAGTTGCTTATACTATTGGTTTTGGGCAAGTTTTCCAGAGTGTTAATAACGAGCGTTTTACAGCGTTTCCGCAAGCAACAAAAGTTTTACTCCTATGAAGTCCATCCAGCAACCATCAAGTAAAAAGTTTATTCAACGAGTGTAAACGAAATAATCACAAAGGAAGTAATGTATGTCGAAATTAAAGAGTTTTCCTGCCTGCAAGACGAGAATATTTCTATAATTTTTCCGAGTATTAGAGACATGAAGCCAACGTTTCCTGCGATCACAGATACTCACTGCGCGTCTTCATTATTCGACTACTGTATCGTTTAACGTTCATATAGCCGGTTGCCTGTGTTCCGTACATTGCAATCGAAGATTCGCAGGCTGGTACATAAGAGTGAAAAAGAATTTAACCGCTACCTTAACCAACACGGGGGAAGGGGGGGGGGGGGGGAGGGAGCAGGAATCTCTTAACATGTAGGAAGATTTCCAAACAGTTACGGGAAACCAATAAACACATATTGTCCACATGTTGGTTCTTCTGTCGTTAAACGCTTCATACTGAATGTGCGTCTTTCATCTTCTCAGATAGATTGTGGATTTTGGAGTGCGAGATGTTGCGGGCAGTGGAGTTAGCGTTCACACAAGGCGGCTGTGGAAATCGAGAAGAAATTATGGTTATTCTACTGTTATCAGGTCTATGTAGCTATTTACTTTTCCAACAGTCATTGTGCATACGTTGTTCGCAAGATAATTCCTTTTTGTGGCAAGTTAACTGTAAGTACATACATGCTTTCGAAAAATCAAATGGTTCAAATGGCTCTGAGCACTACGGAACTTAACTGCTGAGGTCATCAGTCTCCTAGAGCTTAGATCTACTTAAACCTAACTAACCTAAGGAAATCACACACATCCATGCCCGAGGCAGGATTCGAACCTGAGACCGTAGCGGTCGCGCGGTTCCAGACTGTAACACCTAGAATCCTTATAATTATTATTAGTACCTACGTCTACATTTACATACATATATACTCAGCAAGCCACCTGTACCATAAGTCATTTTCTTTCCCGTTCCACTCGCAAATAAAGCAATGGAAAGGCGACCGTCTGTATGCCACCGTACACGCCTAATCTCTCTGATCTTCTTCGTGGTCCTTAAACGAAATATACAGTGGCAGAAGTAGAATCTTCTTACAGTCAGCCTCAAATGCCGGTTCTCTAAATTTTCTCAATAGTCCTCGTCGAAAAGAAAGTCACTTTCCTTCTCCTGATTTCCATATGACCTCCCGAAATATCCCCGTAATACTTGCGCGTTGTTCGGACCTACCGGTAATGAACCTATCGGGCCGTCTCTGAATTGCCTCGAAGTCTTTCTTTAATTCGTCCTGTTGCAGACCCCAAACACTAACAGTACTGAACAATGGGTCGCACTAGTGTCCGATATGCGGTTGTCATCTTGTATCCTCCTATAGTTACTAAACAACGATACCTTCCCGTACACTATAGATCATCAGCAAACAGATTGCTGCTTACCCCGTCTGCCAGTGCAGACCTATCATACTTCCTTGAGGCACTCCTGACGATACCTTTGTACCTGTGAACATTCGCTGGGTTCTGTTATTTACGAAGTCTTCAAGCCACTCACATATTTGAGGACCTATTCTGTATGCTTGTACCTTAGTTAACAGTCGGCAGTGTGGCACCCTGTCAAAACGCCTTTCTAGGAGTATGGAATCCGCCTGTTGCTCTTCGTCCATAGTTCGCTGGCTATCATGTGAGAAAATTGCAAGCTGAGTTCCGCACAAGCGACGATTTCTAAACCCGCGCTGATCTGAGGCCAGAGACTTTTTCCCTCCCAAGGAAATTCATTATGTAATGTCATCTTCGTCACGTGTGTGCCTACAGGAATACCGTTCTTGTTAAATAATGGCGAAGGGCGCACAGCGGATATTAATGTCTACTAATAGGGGTCCTGATAATTTAGAAGGGACAGTGTATATCAAAGAAGTGAAAGAAAACTTCGTATGGTAAATAATAATGCAGGGGAACAGATTCTAGCGTTGCGGTTTGCAGACGACACGCCCCTTCTGGCCGATGTAAAGAAGACCTAGATTTGTTAAAAGGGATGGGCAGTATACTTAGGACGGAATATAGCTTAAGGACACAATGCGAGAAGGTGACCAGATTAGCAGAAAGGAGAATAAAGAGCTGCTTGACATCAAAATTGGGAATAAGGCAGCTGTGAAAGCCTCCTATGTATGAATCCAGATTACAGAGGATGGATGACATCAGGAAGATTCGAAGTGAATTTTTACGGACGAAAAAAGCTTTCTTCAATAAATGAGTTCTACTGGCATCAGATATTGATACTGGCATACGGAAAAAATTCCTTAAGTGTACATCAATAGCACAGCATTGTATAGAACTGAAAAGCCGGACGTTGGAAATCTGGAAAAGAACGAGCTAGAGGCATTGGCAATGTGATGCTATTGAAGAATGTTACAAACATAATCACCAATGGTGACCTATGTATTTAGGCAGTATGAGATTTACCAACAAATCATCAACAAACTCTAATGGGGAAAACCACAACACGAAGTCGTATTTAGCCCGAGGAATTACTTTTAAGTTCGAAGATAGGATATAGGAAGCGGATTTATTTCATGAAGCCCCATACCGTACAACTGTTTCACTAATTAAACTGGCGGCATTACAACAGAAAAGCAGCACTGCACTGTAGAGTGCAAGTAAAAAAATCTTCCTGGAAACAGCTCCGAGACGGTGGCATCCCCACAACATCGTTTCTCGTACGAAACAGTCAATGAAGTTAAGAAAGTAGGAGAGAGGTACCGGAAGAATAGTGCCGGCATAACAAGGGTCCAGATCAGAGTCGCTGTGAGAAACAATAGTCTTTCTTCAGTGTTTTGGTCCTAAAATTAAAGTCATTATCAGGTAGCGTCCGTGTTACACTGTGCGTTGGTTGGTAGAGTATAAACATAGTAGTATCTATATGCCATACTCGTATTTCCGTATTCCGGTAATAATTCAACAGCTTAGCTAATGACTTATCGCGTTTTCTAGATATGCACTACGTAAGACACAAGAGCTACATCACGTTACGCGGTACCAAACAGTACAGTTCCAAAATATCTAAACAAAAGTCTACGAGAACGTATGTCTATCTTTTACGGCTGACTAACAGACTTCTTTGTCGATCTCTTTTGATCTCTACAATTCACTACCAAATCAAATGATTTTGCCATAACTTTTTAGGCAGCCTACTGCACGAGAGCGAAATAGCAGCCCACCTTCTGCCTTGATTTAGAATTATCGCCACTTTGCATAAATTATTTAAATATATACGAACACATAGCCAATTAATATCTGAATTTAAAAAAAAGAAACATGTAAATCGCTTAAGTGAAAAAGATCTTACGTCGCAATTTCGTGTCTAGTCCCGGAAAGTGTTTGTGTGAATGTGGAAGTAGTATTTCGAGCGTACTGTGTCTACTAGTGAAATATATTTAAAAAGCATGAAACAAAACCTAAGAATTTAAAAAATAACTACACAAAAATCTCTAAAAAGTAAAAAATAATATGTATTGTCCCTTTAAGTTCAAAATTATTAATATTTTGATCCAAATGTCATCGCGTGGGGGGACCGCTTATAACTAAAATAAATACGGAATACATTTAAAAACGATACCATATGAAATTTAAATAGAAGTCATCTTCCTAGGCAATATAGGAAAATATCAAAACAAGAACATCAAATCGTTGAGGCTAGGTCTTAATTAATTTACTCCGAAAAATTCGCAATGTAGACACAACAGTCAACGACGCCTGCCCCCACGTTCGCATTTTGAAGAAGCGTATGTTAGCATGCTATCCTCAAACCGCATAAGGATCGTAAGACAGATTATTGAATGAAACTAAGTTCGTATGTAATTATGTCAAAATATCATATAATGGAAATGGGTAATTCTACTCCTCAACAATGTTAGGCTAATCAAAGACGTGTTGGTTTTCATGTTTTTGTTGTTGTGGTCTTGTCCTGAGAGTGGTTTGATGCAGCTCTCCATGCTACTCCATCCTGTGCAAGCCTCTTCATCTCCCAGTACCTACTGCAACCTACATACTCCTGAATCTGCTTAGTGTATTCATCTCTTGGTCTACCTCTACGATTTTTACCCTCCACACTGCCCTCCAATACTAAATTGGTGATCCCTTGATGCCTCAGAACATGTCCTACCAACCGATCCCTTCTTCTGGTCAAGTTGGGCCACAAACTTCTCTTCTCCCCAACCCTATTCAACAATTCCTCATTAGTTATGTGATCTACCCATCTAATCTTCAGCATTCTTCTGTAGCACCACATTTCGAAAGCTTCTATTCTCTTCTTGTCCAAACTATTTATCGTCCACGTTTCACTTCCATACACGGCTACACTCCATACGAATATTTTCAGAAATGACTTCCTCACACTTAAATCTATACTCGATGTTAACAAATTTCTCTTCTTCAGGAACGCTTTCCTTGCCATTGCCAGTCTATATTTTATAGCCTCTCTACTTCGACCAACATCAGTTATTTTGCTCCCCAAACAGCAAAACTCCTTTACTACTTTAAATGTCTCATTTCCTAATGTAATTCCCTCAGCATCACCCGTCTTAATTCAACTACATTCCATTATCCTCGTTTTGCTTTTGTTGATGTTCATGTTATATCCTCCTTTCAAGACACTGTCCATTCCATTCAACTGCTCTTCCAAGTCCTTTACTGTCTCTGACAGAATTACAATGTCATCGGCGAAACTCAGTTTTTATTTCTTCTCCACGGATTTTAATACCTACTTCGAATTTTTCTTTTGTTTCCTTTACCGCTTGCTCAACATACAGCTTGAATACCACCGGGGAGAGGCCACAACCCTGTCTCACTCCCTTCCCAACCACTGCTTCCCTTTCATGTCCCTCGACTCTTATACCTGCCATCTGGTTTCTGTACAAATTGTAAATAGCTTTTCGATCCCTGTATTTTACCCCTGCCACCTTTAGAATTTGAAAGAGAGTATTCCAGTTAACATTGTCAAAAGCTTTCTCTAAGTCTACAAATGCTAAGAACGTAGGTTTCCCTTTCCTTAATCTTTCCTATAAGATAAGTCGGAAGGTCAGTACTGCCTCACGTGTTCCAGAATTTCTACGGATCCAAACTGATCTTCCCCGAGGTCGGCTTCTACTAGTTTTTCCAGTCGTCTGTAAACAATTCGTGTTAGTATTTTGCAGCTGTAACTTATTAAACTGATAGTTCGGTAATTTTCACATCTGTCAACACCTGCTTTCTTTGGGATTTGAATTATTATATTCTTCTTGAAGTCTGAGGGTATTTCGCCTGTCTCGTACATCTTGCTCACCAGATGGTAGAGTTTTGTCAGGACACCAGATGGTAGAGTTTTGTGAGGACTGGCTCTCCCAAGGCCGTCAGTAGTTCTAATGGAATGTTGTCTACTACCGGGGCCTTGCTTCGACTCAGGTCTTACAGTGCTCTGTCAAACTCTTCACGCAGTATCATATCTCCCATTTCATTTTCATCTACATCCTCTTCCATTTCCATAATATTGTCCTCAAGTACATTGCCCTTGTATAGACCCTCTATATACTCCTTCCACCTTTCTGCTTTCCCTTCTTTGCTTAGAACTGGGTTTCCATCTGAGCTCTTGATGTTCATACAAGAGGTTCTCTTATCTCCAAAGGTCTCTTTAATTTTCCTGTAGGCAGTATCTATCTTACTCCTAGTGAGATAAGCCTCTACATCCTTACATTTGTCCTCTAGCCATTCCTGCTTAGCCATTTTGCATTTCCTGTCGATCTCATTTTTGAGACGTCTGAATTCCTTTTTGCCTGCTTCATTTACTGCATTTTTATATTTTCTCCTTTCATAAATTAAATTCAATATTTCTTCTGTTACCCAAGGATTTCTACTATCCCTCGTCTTTTTACCTACTTGATCCTCTGCTGCCTGCACTACTTCGTCCCTCAAAGCTACCCATTCTTCTTCTACTGTGTTTCTTTCCCCCATTCCTGTCAATTGTTCTCTTATGCTCTCACTGAAAATCTGTACAACCACTGGTTCTTTCAGTTTGTCCAGGTCTCATCTCCTTAAATTGCCACCTTTTTGCAGTTTCTTCAGTTTTAATCTACAGGTTATAGATTGTGGTCAGAGTCCACATCTGCCCTGGAAATGTCTTACAATTTAAAATCTGGTTCCTAAATCTCTGTTTTACCATTATATAATCTATCTGATACCTTTTAGTATCTCCAGGGTTCTTCCATGTATACAACCTTGTTTCATGGTTCTTAAACCAAGTGTTAGCTATGACTAAGTTGTGCTCTGTGCAAAATTCTACGAGGCGGCTTCCTCTTTCATTTCTTAGCCCCAAGCCATATTCACCTACTACGTTTCCTTCTCTCCCTTTTCCTACACTCGAATTCCAGTCGCCCATGACTATTAAATTTTCGTCTCCCTTCACTATCTGAATAATTTCTTTTATTTCATCATACATTTCTTCAATTTCTTCGTCATCTGCAGAGCTAGTTGGCATATAAACTTGTACTACTGTAGTTGGTGTAGGCTTCGTATCTATCTTGGCCACAATAATGCGTTCACTATGCTGTTTGTAGTAGCTTACCCGCATTCCTATTTTCCTATTTATTATTAAACCTACTCGTGCATTACCCCTATTTGATTTTGTGTTTATAACCCTGTATTCACCTGACCGAAAGTCTTGTTCCTCCTGCCACCGAACTTCACAAATTCCCACTATATCTAACTTTAACCTATCCATTTCCCTTTTTAAATTTTCTAACCTACCTGCCCGATTAGGGGATCTGACATTCCACGCTCCGATCCGTAGAACGCCAGTTTTCTTTCTTCTGATAACGACGTCCTCTTAAGTAGTCCCCGCCCGTAGATCCGAATGGGGGACTATTTTTCCTCCGGAATATTTTACCCAAGAGGACGCCATCATCATTTAATCATACAGTAAAGCTGCATGCCCTCGGGAAAAATTGAGGCCGTAGTTTCCCCTTGCTTTCAGCCGTTCGCAGTACCAACACATCAAGGCCGTTTTGGTTATTGTTACAAGGCCAGATCAGTCAATCATCCAGACTGTTGCCTTTGCAACTACTGAAAAGGCTCCTGCCCCTCATCAGGAACCACACGTTTGTCTGGCCTCTGAACAGATACCTCTCCGTTGTGGTTGTACCTACGGTACGGCTATCGGTATCGCTGAGGCACGCAAGTCTCCCCACCGACGGCAAGGTCCATGGTTCATGGAAAAGAACAGCTGCTGTTAACTTTTTTTATTTACTTCGCGGTCCCCCGGCGCGATGATGTTTGGATGGAAATATTACTACTTTTTTTTTACTTGTTAGAGGCTTTTGTGTCGGATTTTTGATTTTATACTGGGTGGTCCATTGATAGTGACCTGGCAAAATCTCTCACGAAATAAGTGTCAAACGAAAAAACTACAAAGAACGAAACTCGTCTAGCTTGAAGGGGGAAACCAGATGGCGCTATGGTTGGTCCGCTAGATGGCACTGCCATAGGTCAAACGGATATCAACTGTGTTTTTTTTTTTTAACAGGAATCTCCATTTTTTATTATATATTCGTGTAGTACGTAAAGAAATATAAATGTTTTAGTTGGACCACTTTTTTCGCCTTGTGATAGATGGAGCTGTAATAGTCACAAACGTATTAGTATGTGGTATCACGTAACATTCCGCCAGAGACGAGGTATTTGCTTCGTGATACATTGCCCGTGTTAAAATGTACCGTACACCAATTGCGGAAAAGGTCGATATCGTGTTGATGTGTGGCTATTGTGATCAAAATGCCCAACGGGTGAGTGATATATATGCTGCTCAGTATCCTGGACGACATCATCCAAATGCCCGGACCGTTCGCCAGATAGTTACGTAATTTAAGGAAACAGGAATTGTTCAGCCACATGTGAAACGTCAACCACGACCTGCAACAAATGATGATGCCCAAGTAGGTGTTTTAACTGGTGTCGCGGCTAATCCGCATATCAGTAGCAGACAAATTGCGTGAGAATCGGGAATCTCAAAAACGTCGGTGTTGAGAATGCTACGTCAACATCGATTGAACCCGTACCATATTTCTAGGCACCAGGAGTTCCATGGCGACGACTTTGAACATCGTTTACAGTTCTGCCACTGAGCAGAAGAGAAATTACGGGACGATGACATATTTTCTGCAGGCGTTCTATTTAGCGACGAAGCGTCATTTACGAACAGCGGTAACGTAAACCGGCATAGTATGCACTATTGGACAACGGAAAATCCAGATGGCTGGGACAAGTGGAAATTCAGCGACCTTGGTGGGTTAATGTATGGTGCGGCATTATGGGAGGAAGGATAATTGGCCCCCATTTCATTGATGGCAATCTAAATGGTGCAATGTGTGCTGATTACCTACGTAATGTTCTACCGACGTTACTAGAATATGTTTCACTGCATGACAGATTGGCGATGTACCTTCAGCATGATGGATATCCGGCACATAGCTTGCGCGCGGTTGAAGCGCTATTGAATAGCTTATTTCATGACAGGTGGATTGGTCGTCGAAGCACCATACCATGGACAGCACGTCTCCGGATTTCTTTCTGTAGGGAAAGTTGAAGGATATTTGCTATAGTGATCCACCGACAGCATGTATAAGTGCATTGTCAATGCATGTGCGAACATTACGGAAGGCGAACTACTCGCTGTTGAGAGGAATGTCGTTACACGTATTGCCAAATGCATTGAGGTTGACGGACATCATTTTGAGCATTTATTGCATTAATGGTGTATTTACAGGTAATCACGCGGTAACAGCATGCCTTCTCAGAAATGATAAGTTAACAAATGTACTGTATCACATTGGAACAACCGAAATAAAATGTTCAATCATACCTACGTTCTGTATTTTAATTTTAAAAACTTACCTGTTACCAAACGTTCGTCTAAAGTTTTGAGCCATATGTTTGTGACTATTACAGCGCCATGTATCACAAAGCGAAAAAAGTGGTCCAACTAAAACATTCATATTTTTATACGTAGTACACGAATACGTAATAAAAAATGGAGGTTCCTATTTTTTTTAAAAACGCAGTTGATATCCATTTGACATATGGCAGTGCCATCTAGCGGGCCAACTATAGCGTCATCTGGTTTCCCCCTTCAAGGTAGACAAGTTTCGTTCTTTGTAGTTTTTTCGTTTGACGCTTATTTCATGAGATATTTGGCCCGGTCACGATCAATGGACCGCCCTGTATATTTGATTTAAGTTTTGTATTTCCACGAATAAGCGAGGTGCCATCAATGTGGACTATGGTATACAGCATGAGTCACTAACTATTGCCACCAAGAGTGACTCCGAAAATATGACAGTAGTTGAAAAGTTTGTGGGACAAAAGTTGCATGGGACAAGGGGGGGCATAACATGACGTTGGTTTTCTGTTGCTACGTGACGTCGCTTCAGAGGTATCAAGGTCAACTTTTTTTTAAAAATGGGATGCTATAGTTTGGCACTTTTTTCTGATAGCGGCTATCGAGGCGAATCCAATGATGTGTAACATTAAGGTCTTTGAAGGTCAACGAAGGTCACACAGGTAGCATGAACGTCCATTTACAGAAGGTGCTCGAAGTGATGTCCATTGGTATCAATGCAGTGCTGCAATCTTCTTATCATGCAGTGGGTGGTATTCCTTATCACATCGGCTCTTTCCCAAGCACATGATCTGACAGTTCTCTCTCGCATATCTTCAGGTGTAGTTGGAACGTCTTTATAAACAATGTCTTTTACGAATCCCCACAAGAAAAAATCCAGAGGCGTCAAGTTGACGAACGAGCAAGCCACGACACATCTCCCCAACATCCAACCCAACGATATGGGAACTGTCTCTGCAACTCATTTCTAGCCATCAGCGAAAAATGTGCCGGAGATCCATCGTGTTGATACATACTGTTCCTTGTTCCTAAAGGTATTTCTTCCAATAACAGTTCTAATGTTTCTTGCAGGAATGTGGTGTACTTCCGAGCATTCAGATTACCTTCGATGAAATAGGGGCCTACAATTCAGTTCTCCAGAATTCCACACCATACATTCACCAACCCCGTTTTTTTTGTGTTGCCGCAGCCAACATGGATTTTCAGTTGCCGAATAACGCATGTTATGCCAATTAACATTTCCATTGTTCATGAATGTAGCCTCGTCAGTGAATAAGATCAAATTAATAAATGTGTCATCCCTCTGAACCTGAAGTTGAGCCCATTGGCAGAATTCAACGCGACGCAGACAATCCGTACCAGTTAATTCTTGGTGGAGACTGATATGGTAAGGATGACATTTATGGCGATGCAGAACACGAACACTACTACTCCGTCTCAAGCCAGATTCCCTTGCGATTTGAGACGAACTAACACAAGGATCTCGAACCACAGTAGCTAGAGTATCAATTTCAGTTTCCTCGTTAGTAACTTTCCTTTGTTGGATATGTTTCCGATGCGTTAAAGATCCAGTAAATGTACGACGCGTAGGGTGAGTGCATTGAGGATATATTTCAGCATACAAGACTATCACTGAATTTCGTTGGCATTCTCCGTAAATAAGAAGCATATCGACTTGTTCTCCGAAGGAATACATCATTCACATTCGCTTCATTCGACGATACTAGTCTTACCGTTCCTATTAGTGTTTTATTGCGAAACCGTCGAATGGTGTTTACATGGATACGCTGTATTCGGCGAATATTTACTATTTGCATTATATACAAGAGAGAACTGTCAGAAGATGTGCTCGATAAATGCCAAAGTGATAAGGAGTACCACTTAATCCAAGATACCAATGGTCATCACTTCGAACATCTTTTGTAAATGGACGTTCATGCCCACCTTTTTTACTTTCGTTGACCTTCAAATCCTTGTTACACATCACTGGATGCTTCTCGATAACCACTATCAGAAAATAAGTATCCACTACAGCATCTCATTAAAAAAAAAAAAAAAAAACCTTCAAATCTCTGACGTGACCCCACCAAGCAACAAAAAACCAACGTCATATTATGGCCCCGATGTCTCATGCAACATTTGTCCCACAAACATTTCAGCTACTATCATACTTTTGGAGTTATTCTAGGTGGCAAAGGTTAGTGACTCACCCTGTGTAACACGCGACTAGCACTCTCATTTGTTGCTGCTTTTTTTTATTGCAGGTTTTTGATTTGTTACTTTAATGTCCTTGTTTCTAAAGCAGAGACTGTTGATCGTTTTATCCATTTAACATCGCACTGAAACTACTCTAGCGAAAGTCAAGTGGTACAGATGGACTCTTGGTCAATACCAATCTATCTACTGTTTTTGTGTGTTCACCAACGACGAAGTGGAGACTACATCCCCTAATTTGTGCCGTGTAATAAGTGGAATTTTATGTCACGTGTACAAAACAATGAAAAAAACGCCTTTCAAAAAGACTGAAATGGGAATGTCAAGTCAACTGATTACGCGCGAAATGGCGTAGCAGGCGAGTATTTCGTATCACACAAGTTATGAGACAGAAATTGCGAACCACAATTAACGAGTGGTTAAGACAGTAATAAACACGGTCAGTGAACGTAATTGGCTATAATGGGAAATAAATATTTCTTTTATTACTACTTGGTCGACCGATGAAGAGTCCCATTATCAGCATCCGTTTGCTTCCCTCTGAATGCATTCATTCCACCAACAGACAAAGGAGAAACACTTACAAATTAGCCAACAGAAAAAAATTCTGTCATCATTCATGAAGACGGAAGGTCAGAGCCTGCTTCCATCTGAAATAAACTACTTCCACTAAAGTTCGCCATACTAATTTATTTTACGAGTGCTCTGCGTTTCCATCTGTGCAGTTCATGGGGATACACATAATTCAGGGTACAGGAACTCATCGAAATATTGCAGCTATATAAATGCTGAAATATGTTGAGGCGGTAATCCCTTGTCGCGGTATTTTTAGTGTCAGACTATTTCTCATATCCCATAAACATGACCCAATGTTTGTTCCTTCCTATTGACCAGAAAGAAAAAACGAAAATTACTTTTGAGAATAGGTAATCCTAAGGCAGTTCCATGCTGAGGCAATGACCGATGGGGGCAGATGCGGGAATCCGGTGTTGTCGCTTCGCGTGGTAGCCGCCTTGCCACGGTTCGCGCGGCTCGCCCCGTCGGAGGTTAGAGTCGTCAATCGTGCGTGCGTGCGTGCGTGCGTGCGTGCGTGCGTGAGCGTGTGTTTGTTTTGTACTTAGCGTAAGTTAGATTAAGTAGTGTTTAAGCCTAGGGAATGATGAACTCAGGAGTTTGGTCTCATAGGAACTTACCAAAAATTTCCCATTGCCCACGTTGTCGTCGTGGGCAAGATCTCAGTGCAGGTTACTCTGTGACACGCCGGGGAGAGGTTTTGAATTTAATCCGTGGAATTGAAGCAAAGTCTGGTGATCAGGAACTTCACAGCAATACATATTTGCAGTGAATATTTCTTCCATAATCAACACTCGAATCGGGTACATCCGACTCCTTCACAGTCTTACAAGTGCGTGTTAACGATCTCTGACAAGAAGTCAGGTCTTGTGAACAACATTTTGCCATATACGCATGACTTAACACATTGAAAGTTTTCTTCTTGTATATTAATGTGTCTGGCGAAGAACTACGGAACTTTTCACCTCAAGTATCAGATAAATAATTCTAAATACATATCGATAAGGCTCCTGGCAGCTAAATCATTCTCATTCGATAAATTTGGTATGTAGCCAATTTGGCGATAACACGTAGGCCACGAAACGAATTTTGTACAACGTTGCGCTATTTCCAATACACACTTTTTTTTTAAGAAAGAAAGACGCACACGAAGGAATTATCTGAATGGTACGGAAATCGGTTAAGTGTTATGTACCTAGTGGCTTTAATTACGATTAAAAGTGCAGATACTCACAAAGGTGCAGTGTGGGCTGTAATTATCGTATGACAGCGAAACTTAGCTGATATTCTAATGCCTCAATGTGGAATAGATTTACACCGGAAAAAATTAGTCCCAATTTTGGACACCAGGTGTAAATCTGGCACTGTGAATGTCAAAACCATAGAAATATTTCCACTTATGATGGATTAGGAACGGGACGTGGACGGAAAAGGTCAAACAAATGAGAAAGGCGTAACGTTTACTTTATTATTAACCGCCGCTTACACAATTTGTTCAGAAAATGGAGACGTCGATGAAATGTTATACAGCGCCAGATTTGCGCCTGGTGGCCAAAGTTTGAGCAAATTTTTTCCAGGGTAAATCGGTTCAGAATTAACGCCTTGGCATATTTATTTTATGCCAGCATATGGTAATTACAGCCCACACCGACCGCCGTGACTACTTGCAGTTTATTTAGAACCATCTGGTAGATGCACAGACAAACGAATTATTAAAATTTCATAAAAATCGGATGATTTATTCAAGACCTTCACAAATTGGGCTAGTCAATAACGCTTGAGCATTGATTGACAGAGATGATGTCTGTTCTCTTGAGGAATATCGCGCCAAATTCTGCCGAATTGGCGCGTTATATCTTCAAAATCCCGAGCTGACCGGAAAACGTAATGCTGCAAACGTTCTCAGTTGGGGAGAAATCAGGCGACTTTGCTAGCTAAAGCAGAGTTTAGCTAGTACGGAGACAAGAGCAGAAACTCTCGCTATGTGCGAGCGGGCATTGTTTTGCTGCAATGTAAGCCCTGGTTGGCATGCCACGAATGTCACCAAAACGGAGCGTTGAATATCGTCGACGTACCGCTGCGCTGTAAGAGTGCCGCACATGATAACCAAACTGACCGTGCTGTGAAAAGAAATGACACCCCAGACCATCAGTCCAGACTGTCGGGCAGTATGGCGGGCGACACTCAGGTTTGTCTACCACCGTTGGCCGTAGAGTCTTCGAACACGTCTTCACTTATCATCGTGGCTTCTTTCGAAGCGACACTCATCTTTCATATTTAAATAGTCTGAAAAAGTTTGGTTGCTGATGTTTATTTGGTCATTTATTGTGTTTTTCTTCTATTATTGCCTTTTGAATTTGAAAGTTCTCTTGTAACGTTAGTAGATATTCTTATTTATTGTATCTGACTATTTTCATATCTGTTTCTATTGTTGTACGGTGGTGTTTTTTGTTGAAGGTGTTCTGCAAGTGTTGAATGGCTTGTGCCACATTTCCATGGTCTTATTTTCTTTGTATCTTATTTCCAAAGTTCTGCCGGTCTGCCCTAAGCATTTGGCATCACAACTGTTACTCTTGAGTCTGTGAATGCCAGATTTTGAGCATATGTCAGTCTCATCTTCCTTCTTTACACATTTCTGTACTGAGGTATTGCTGTGGTACTTTACTTTTATTCCTTGTTTCTTGAGGTTGCTCCCAACTGTGTGTATCAGTTTCCTTCCGTATATGAGTGTGTACCAGCTTGTCTGTTGTTTCTGTTGTGTGTCCTTGTTGCGCCCCTGTTTATAGCACTAAGTTAGAGCATGAGAAGTGTTCATGATCCCAGCAAACCAAAATTGTAGTAATCTAAACGGGATTGAAAATCCTTAAAGAGTGATGCAACTAGACACAGCAATTATTAAACACACTTCAAAAATGCTATGAGGTTGCTCAAAAATATTGTTTTTTGTGAATTTCTTTATTGCTTCTTGTCATGACGCACTTCGGGATTATTCCATCATCTGTTGACCTGAGCCGTCCATAATTGCGAAAGTGTTGCCGGTGCAGGATTTTGTGCACGAACTTATATCTCGATTATGACCCGTGAATGTTAGATGGGATTCATGTGGGGCGGTCTGAGTGACCAAATCATTCCCTCGAATTATCGAGAATGTTCTTCAAACCAATTGCTAACAAGTATGACCCAGAGACAAGGGACATTTTAACTGATAATACCATTGTTGTTTGCGAACTTTAAGTCCTTGAATGGCTGCAAATAGTGTCCAAGTAGCTGAATATAACCACTGTCGGTTAATGATAGGTTATGCTGGACCGGAGGATACAGTCCATTCCATGTAAACACAGCCCACACAATTATGAAGCTACCACCAGCATGCAGTGTCTTGTTGGCAGCTCGGATCCATGGCTTAGTTGAGTCTGCGTCACACCCGAACTTTACCATCAGTTCTTACCAACCGAAATCAGGACTCATCTAACCAGGCCACGGTTTTCTAGTAGTATAGGGTCCAACCGATACGGTCACGAGCCCAGGTGTGGTGCTGCAGGCGATGTCGCGCCGTTAACAAAGGCATTCGCCTCAGACGTCTACTGCCATAGCCCCTTAACGCCATATTTCACTACACTATCCTAACGGATATGTTCGTCGTACTTCCCACATTGATTTCTGCGTTAATTCCACGCACTGATGCTTGTCTGTTAGCACTGACATCTCTAGCAAACGCTGCTCTCGGTCGTTAACTCTTTCGCTTCGGTGAACTTACAGAAGTTGGGAGCGAATGTGCCTTCCAGCCGGTGTACTGCTGTGGCAGTTCCGCCTCGCGTCATATTTCTCCGTGTCACTGCGCTCGACTCGTATGGAAGTTTGACTTATGTACCATCGACCGGCTTTGTTGAAAGTCTGTAGTTAACAAGAGTCACTAGATGGCAGTTGCATTCAGTTTCAAAGCGTTTGTTTCGCTCGAGTTGCACAGCTCATTTCCCTCCTTGTTTCCAATCTGAAGTAACATGTTGTTAACCTCAGTTTTTACTAGAAGTGGTATGGCAGATTGTGGAGGAAGCTCTTTATCTCATACTGGGTAGTGGCTTTTTGAAGATGAAGGCGAATCATCGTCTGAATCTGACGAACTTGAAACACCTATAGTAGCTGCTTTAATATCAAGTACACATGCTACTACAGGTGTTCCATTGACATCCCTATACTTGAATTTGTGCACAGACACGTCACACAATACCAAAAACATATATAGTATGAAGCCCAATGATTGCGATAACACTAAGAGTGTGAAAGCAGTACAGAGTAGTGCTGCGGGGAGCGCGAAAAATGTGCCGTGCAGCGGGCACGGCCGGACGGGATCGGCGCTCGTCCACAGCCCACGACGCAACAATCACGGCGCCGGCGTGAAAGTGTTAAGTAAAGGCTCGGCCACTGCGTTGTCCGTGGTAAGAGGTAATGCCTGAAATATAGTATTCTCGGCACACTCTTGACATTGTGGATCGCAAAATATTGAATTCCATAACGATTTCTGAAACAGAATGTCCCATGCGTCCAGCTCCAACTACCATATTGCGTTCAAAGTCTGTTAAGTCCCGTCGTGCGGCCCTACCCACGATGGAAAGCTCTGCATATGAATAAAAAACTACAGATGACAGCTCCGCTAATGCAGTGACCGTTTACAATAACTGCGACTGTGGATAAATGAGACAAAGGGGACAACAGTATCACATATTTCACTGCTGAAAAGAAAAACCAAAGCGCCGGCCTGGGTGGGAGAGCGGTTCCAGGCGCTACAGTCTCGAACTGCACGACCGCTACGGTCGCAGGTTCGAATCCTGCCTCGGACATGGATGTTTGTGATCTCCTTAGGTTAGTTAGGTTTAAGTAGTTCTAAGTTCTAGGGGACTGATGACCTCAGAAGTTAAATCCCATAGTGCTCAGAGCCAAAAACCAAAGCATGACAGTCCAAGCACAGAAAGCTGACTACAGGCGCAGTAATTTCCGAAAGTATAGAATTTAGTCGCATGGAAAGGGAAAAGTTCAGTTGTAAGGATCGTTTTCCGTGGGAGTGGACGACATCGAGTACTTTAAATTTTGAATTTTCGTAGCGTTTTTACATAAATTGCTGTTGAACAATCGATAATTTATATTAAACGTAACTTTTATCGGCAAAGTCAAATATCAAAGTCACTTCAAGGAGTATCAGATCTAACTCGCTTACAACATCAAAGGGGTTTATTTTAAAAAAAGTTACATTGCATTCGAAAAACGATTAGGTATAGGTATATTTGTCTCCAGAGACCTTCACAGAGATGTAGAGGTTTTTATATCAGAACTTCAGCACCATTTTCTGCCATTAACCTTCGCAAGTCACGATCTCACGAAATATAATATGTCCGTCTAACAAGCTTATGGTAAAACTCAGTGCGTCCGCTTTTCAAACTCTACAGCCGCTTTGCATACTTTGCTATGATGTAGGATTCTTGATAGAGAATATATGGTAAAGTAATCATTTTGGGTATGAAGCTTTTTTTTCTCGTTTTTCGTTCTTATATCGTAATGCAACCATCTGAAAATCAACTAACCCAGCTCAGTATGAAATCGGTGTTATGGATGGACACACAAATTATCTAAATATTTTAAGGCTGAGACCATCTGAGAAAAACCTCTAGATGATATGAAACAGTATAGTAACTCCCGGTCTGTTTATTCTAATTTCAACTTTCGTTCGTCAATCCGATGTAGTACAATGAAACTGGAAACTTCAGTTGATGAAATCGTCGTCAGTTACTGGTCCTAAACCTTCAAATTCGAGTAAAAGCTGACGAACGTATACCGGAACCTCAGCGCTAACATTTCACTGCCTGTTGGCACGCAGTGAATTTTGAAGCGCTCGCTTCCTTTTTCTATCTTGTTGTTGCGCCTGGTGGTAAAGCGCATGCATGGAAACCGAACATTTCACAGGATAGAATCCCATTCAGAACTTGAAATTTTCAGTTTTTTTAGTCTGCCTTTGTCCCAGCCTTCACCTCTAACAATGTGAAGCTATGCCAGGGATGACACGTGATTCGGATTCCACGTTAAACTGAGGTCATCCTTCCCCGATTACTGGGGGAGTAGGTTAGGGTCACGCAAGTCGACGAACTGGCATCCAATTTAAAGGCTTATACCATCCCTCTCGAAAGACTCCCAGCCAAACACGCCATACGACTAATAATTTATTTCTGTTCTAAGATTATTTGTCTAGCTGATGGTGACATGCTCTACGCGTGCTAGATTTTGCTACAAAGGAAAGCATCATGTAAAAATATCGTAACTGCTTAAACACTAGTTCGCAAGCCAATCATCAGGTTTAAGACTACTTTCTTTTGCGCAGAGATTTCCTTCTCACTAGCTGTAAACCTGACTCTTCCCCTCCCTGTCTCCCCACCCCTCTCTTCTCCTGCTGCACTCTCTCAAATGTATTTATCAGTATGGTTATAGTTAGTTTACTTTCTTTTTCCCTTTCGTTTAATCGTGACTATGGACCATAATGTCGTCCACCAGAATCCAAAGAGAAATACTTTTCACAAAACGAATTTTTCACTCTGCAGCAGAGTATGCGCTGATTTCAAACCTCCTGGCAGATAAAAACGTGTGCCAGACCGATACTTGAACCTTAGACGTTTGCCTTCCGCGGGCAAGTGCTGCACCGACTGAACTTTTAGTAATATTTTTCTCTAATTTTAATAATCAAATGGTAAAACACTATGTAATATGATGACAAATTAAAGGCCTTCTACGTGCCTGTAAACAGTAAATTGCAAAGTAACGAAACCAAACACCTTTAAACTTTCGTTACTTGTTATCGCTTCGAACTTTTGTCGCCTGACTGATGTAGCTGACTGTACTTCTCTTTGTTCTAATTTTTACTCCATTCTCCCTACCTGATATCACGCGGTATATCTCCTACTGTTTTTATAGTCCTTTTTCTTTTGCAGGACACGAATATCACGTACACACTTTGCTTCACGCTGAGTACGTATCTCGCTCTCGCTCAAGTCGTCTATCTAATTTACATTGTTGTGGTTTGTAGCGGAAGTTTTTCGTACACAGCGGAGATTGAATTCCAACCGGGCTAGCATTCGTACTGTCTTGATTCTCTTTCCTCTGGTCGTCTGTTCTGTGGTTCTGATAATTCCTGCTTCGTGACGATGGAATTTACTGCTCTGTACGCAGTCGAAGGCCTGTAGAAAATGTGTGATAAGTATTTCACTGCCATAGCTGTAAAGTGCTGTAACACTGGAGGACTGTACTTTTGTAAAAGATGTCGCACTGCATTTTTTTGCAACTTCAATAACGACTTTTCAACAGACTATTTTGTGAAAAGATACATCTTGACAAGTAATGGAAACTTTAAGACGAATAATTTTAAAACATTTATCAACCACTAATCTAACGGCCTTGTCGCAGTGATAAAGCCGGTCCCGTCAGATCACCCAAGTTAAGCGCTGTCGGGATTGGTTAGCACTTGGATGGGTGACCGTCCAGGTCTGCCAAGCGCTGTTAGCAAGCAGGGTGCACTGAACCCTTGTGAGGCCAATTTAGGTCCTACTTGACCGAGACGTAGCGGCTCCGATCACGAGAACTGTACGGCCAGGAGTGCGAGCGGCGTGCTGACATGTCCCTCCATATCCGCATTCACTGTTGCCTATCGTCTGAGGATGACACGGCAGTCGGTCGGTCGGTCGGTCCCGTTCGGCCTTCAGAGTTTTTTTTCGGCCTTCAGAGTTTTGGATGGCTGGGAATTGTAACCGTAAGAGGTGTTGCAACTGCGATGGAAATTACGACAGCCCTGCCGTTACTGCTGTCGTCTCAATGATACATTGTACCAATAATGTGTAGTTAATGCCAAGTGACAAAAATGGATTAAAAACGAAATAGGCAAATATATGTTGTTGACATAACATAAGACATAACTAGTCACTTTTTGACACGTATTAGAGACTCCTACGAACTATTTTACAGAAGACTTCTGGCGATATACAGAAATTTAAAATACCTGGTGGTTTTAATTAAACTGAGTGCTGCAGCACAGGCTATATACGTCGTAGGACGCTGAAACATCGTAGGTATGTTCACTAATTTTGTGCGCTAGCGGAGTATGCTAAAACACAGTAATAGTTCCACTTTGTGACGCCACGATGAAAATGTAACGCTGTATGAGTGTGTGCGCGCGCGGTGAAACCGATCTAATACGTGATAACAGAGGCTCTCGCAAGTTTATTAGGACATGGTCACTAGTTACAACATGTGTTCAATACGGTCTACCGACTCGGCAATATGTTGAGTCCGTAACACGGCATGGTCGACAGTTGCTCGCAGCGTACCTGGTGTAATTAGAGCGATACGTCGTCGTTTGATATCCTTCAGATCAGGAAAAGTTCAGATACATCCCTGATAGGCACGGCCTGTCGGATAACCTCACAACCAGTAATCACATGGTGTTGTGTCTGAAGAGCGACATGTCATGCCGCTCCATCTTCCATGAAAATAGTGGTGTGGACACAATTAAGTTCTTGGAAAGCTGGAATCACATGTGGCACACGGAGGATCTTATAACGTGCACATGCCACTGTACACCTAAAAGGTCCGCGATGTGTCATATGCTCGAAGAAAAAGGGATCGAGAATAAAGGAGCTTGTGAAACCACACCGCACAGTCACACAAGCAGAGTGCAGTCGATGTTTCTGTACAACATGCGGTGGAGTAGAACCACACATCCAACAGTTCTGAACATTTACAGCACCGTGCAGAGTAAAATGTGCCTCGGCCGTCCAAAGGATAGTCTCTGACCATATGTAACCCATTTCCATGAGCGCCAGTAAACGAAGGGCAAAGTCACGGCGTTGAAGCCTGTCTTAGGGCTTCATTTAGTCCACATTCCGAATTGGTAGGGAAGCCAGTGTAAAATGTAGTTACAGTAACTTCGGCAACCACTGCTATGGGAATGCGCCGCCTCCCTCTTCCTGCTGAACCACATTATTCATCTGTTTCTCTGATCATATTGCTCAGCCCATTTATTGACGTGGGGCTCTTCGCAGGTGTTTCTGTCGGCGATATTCCAGCAATGCAGCATTGCTGTTTCTGCCGTTCGGGCGAGAAAACAACTGTACCGGCAGTGACAGTCATTCTTCCCAACATCCACTGGGTTTCGTACGGAATTCTTCAACCTCCTTAGCCCTTTACACAAGTCACTTCACAAAAGAAATCAACACCCATCGCCAAGTGACAAACAGCATGCTGATGTCTAAGCAGCAAACCTTTCACTTTCTGACTGATTATAGCGCCATTTGTTCACCTGGCGGCAGAAAGTGGAACTAAACTATGTGATCAAAAGTATCCGAACACCTGGATGAAAATGACTTACAAGTTCGTGGCGCCCTCCATCGGTAATGCTGGAATTCAATATGGTGTTGGCCCACCCTTAGCCTTGTAGACAACTTCCCCTCTCGCAGGCATAGTTCAGTCAGGTGCTGGATTTTTTGGGGAATGGCAGTCCATTCTTCACGGAGTGCTCCACTGAGGAGAGGTATCGATGTCTGTTAGTGAGGCCTGGTACGAAGTCGGCGTTTCAAAACATCTCAAAGGTGTTCTATAGGATTCAGGTAAGAACTCTGTGCAGGCCACTTCATTGCAGGGATGTTATTGTAGTGTAACAGCTCCGCCACAGGCCGTCCATTATGAACAGGTGCTCGATCGTGCTGAAAGATGCAATCGCCATCCCCGATTTGCTTTTCAACAGTGGGAAAGAAGAAGGTGTTTAAAACATCAATGTAGGCCTGTGCTGTGATAGTGCCACGCAAAACAACAAGGGGTGCAAGCCCCCTCCATGAAAAACGTGGCCACACCATAACACCACCGCTACCGAATTTTACTATTGGCAGAATACACGCTGGCATATGGCGTTAACAGAGCATCCGCCATACCCACACCCTGCCATCGGATCGCCACTTTGTGTACCGTGATTCGTCACTCCACACAATGTTTCTCCACTGTTCAGTCGTCCAATGTTTACTCTCCTTACACCAAGCAAGGCGTCATTTCGCACTTACCGGCGCGCTGTGTAGCTTATGAGCAGCCGCTCGACCATAAAATTAAAGTTTACTCTCCTCCCGCCTAACTGTCATAGTACTTGCAGTGGATCCTGACGCAGTTTGGAATTCCTGTGTGACGGTCTGGATAGACGTCTGCCTATTACCCACTAGTACCCTCTCCAACTGTCGGTGGTTTCTGTCAGTAAACAGGCGAGGTCGGCCTGTATGATTTTGTGCTGTATGTGTCTCTTTACGTTTCCACTTCACTGTCACATCGGAAGCAGTGGACCTAGGGATGTTTTGGTGTGTGGAAATTTGGCGCACAGACGTATGACAGAAGTGACACCCAATCACCTGACCACGTTCGAAGTCCGTCAGTTGCGCGAGGCGTCCCATTCTGCTCTCTCGCGTTGTCTAATGACTACTGAGGTCGCTGATACGGAGTACCTGGCAGTAAGTGGCAGCACAATGCACCTAATGTGTAAAACGAATGGTTTTGGAGGTGTCCGGACACTTTTGATAACATAGTGTTTTATTTTTTCAGCATACTCCGCCAGCGCACCGGTTAATGAACGGGACCGATGATGTTTCAGAGTCCTTGCGATGCATACAGCCCGCACTGCAGCATTCGGAACACCGTCAGTTTAACTATCACCACCTGGTATGTACCACATTAGTCAAAACATACCCTACGATGGGGGGTAATTTCCCATTTAAATGAAGTACCTCTCCATGGTTAGAGTATAAACTGCAGTTACTTTAATTATGTTACAATAATAGTATTACGTCACAAGCATCACACAGAGGCGGGGCCTCGCGCTGAAGCAGGAGTGTGGACAACAAGCAAAGGTCAAAGAGCAACTTCGCCTCGTAAAAATGGTTCAGATGGCTCTGAGCACTATGGGTCTTAACATCGGAGGTCATCAGTTCCCTAGAACTTAGAACTACTTAAACCTAACTAACCTAACTAACCTAAGGACATCACACACATCCATGCCCGAGGCAGGATTCGAACCTGCGACCGTAACAGTCGCGCGGTTCCGGATTGAAGGGCCTAGAACCGCTCGGCCACCGCGGAAGGCTCAACTTCGCCTAATCTTCGCTGTTGATCAGCGCAAGTCAGTTCTAACGTAGTGGGCTTGGTATGTTAAAATTTAACGTCACCCATTCTAGCCACGGTTTTCCATCATCGCTGTGCCTCTCGGGCTCAACAGTGCGGTAACAACATATCTCGGATCTTCACAAGACTTTCCCATCATCTTCTCTACTGTTTCGTTCCCCTGTATTCACCCATAGAAAGGTACCCAATGGAATGTCACTAACTGTCTCTTTGGCACCATGATACTCGATGGGGGACAGGAGAGCAGCGTACTAAGTTATGGCTGAATTCCCACAAGCCAAGTCCGTCACTTATTACTAATATTGATCCAAAGGTGTGCTTCTGAGAAAACAAGAGGTGTAATTTTTTCCTCTAGGTAAGCGACGGCTACTATTTTTTCAAGGCTTTATGAACGCAGTAAGGGCAAAATGAGATATCCCTTTGTGATCTGTAAAGCAGAACATATTTCAATCCGCATTCGAACTTTTACAACCACACTTCCTAGTTTCTCTGAATCACTTCGTGGGATCATTTCTTCTAAAAGATCACGTTTGATTTCCTGCACTATCTACATTTTGTCAATCAGGAGCGTCGTATGTAATGATTCCGATGGCGACGGAACTGTACTGTGTGCTCCGTATTCCTTTTCTTCTTCTTCTTCTTCTTCTTCTTCTTTTTAGATGTAATAAACACTTGCAAGCCTTCGTCCTGAGTACCAGCTCGCCCTGTCAAGACAAGGGGCTTCTACGGTTTAACATAGAATCTAAAGCGCGTTGTAATTAACTAAATAAATTACGTCACATGCACAATGTATTGTGCTGCCACAAATCCATGTTTGCGATATTCCATGTTTCAATAGTGTCCCAAGTATAGATGACATCAAAGATGCCTCAGAAACATACTGAATAGCACTTCGCAGATGAATGCACAAAGCAACAATGGTTTCGAGGACCACCGTAGTGTTGTAAGCTAGCCCAGCTTGAGTCCTGGTGGGTGGGCAACTTGCTCATGTGCTCGCCGCATAAACCTGCAGAAGAGTCACTCATCGAAGACAGGTGAAACAGTCTCCGAAGAATAGAATCCTAGTATTACAAAGGATATGTGTCCGAGGAGAAAGCAGATGGAAATGTCAAACTACCTTTTCATATCATGCATCTATTTACGAACACAGTGGTAGAATGTGTGTGCTACTGACAGAATGTCAATGTGCCTGAACACTCCTTCGTAGGAAGAAGACTTACTAGTAGGCACATTACCACTTAGTACATACAATCTGAATTTTTCATTCCATGTACAGGTTGAGCCACAGATCATTGGATTCGTAGTTAGACGCCGTCACATCTGTTTTTTGTATCACGCGCTAGACGTCCTACGACTGGCCGTGTAAACTTGTTCACCAGTGGGAAAATTTTTTGTATGTCTTTGTCACTGCGCCTCTGCACGATTGTTATATTAGGCATTCTCGAGAATCTTTGTGTAATGTAAAGTTGTAAGCAGCTTGATGGTTGGTTTGAACACTACAAGTTTTTTTTTGAGGTACGGTCCTTTTAGAGATGCTACGTTCTTGCCTCCCACCGATCTCTTATTTGACATACTCAGAAATTAATTAATTACCACCAGACCTAAAGTTTAACGCGGACTCCGTATAACAGTGCAACTTTGTACTTTGCACATCTACACGACAGAGGCGAAGGAAGTGGTAAAGTGTCAGAAGAAAATCCCAGTACCTACAAGGACTGAAACCCCATATCTTTGGACTTTTTGATTCGCTCTTACTCACTTGTCCACGAAGCTTGAGAACTGCATACAAATCTGATGCGGCAAGAAATCTGAGAATCATTTATCCAAACCACACATTGCTTGCACATACGTGGGGTAGTCAAAGTTTCAATGATCACCTCGAAAAAATAAAGATGCGCGATTAATTGTGTGTGTGCTTGTATTCCTGGTACACAGTAGGTCTCTACAGGAGGCATCAGAAAATGGCACACCCCACTGACGAATTGGAGTATCATGCGGTAATCCGTTTCCGGCAGCAGAGGCAATGTCGATTGCCCTGCAACATTTTCGCTGCTACCGGAAATGGATTACCGCACGATACTGCATTTTATCAATGGACTGCGCCACTTCGTTTTGGCTCCTATAGGTAAGTGCTAGGGTATGTGGCGCCGGGATTTCAGTGTGTTGCAGAGCTGTAGGCATGTTCATAGGCGTCCGCAAGGAAGTAAACGGCAGGGGGGGGGGGGGGGGGCAGTTGCCTCCTCCTGGAGTATGGGTACAGGTTTTTATATTCATTGCAGAATTCTCTTGAATTTCTAGCAGTCATTGTCTGCGGGTTTATTAAACTGCAGATTTAACATTTCCCATTGTGACGACAGATGTAGCAGCCATATTAGTAACTATGTACCTTAAGTTTTCTTAGTTGACACGGTGTCCAAGGGAAATCATGACAACTGCTCCGTGCGGCTGCGGTAACGGTGCTGATACGCAGTCAAGACGGATACGAAGTCATACAGAACAGTCGTGAAATAATATCTTTGATCGTTTTTCGTCGCTTTCCCGTTCAGCACTTACCGAGCTGCAGCGAGGAACCTGGCTAACATCGGTGTGCGGATTCCATCGCAGGTTCGCAGGTTCCCGTCACATGCCTGCAGAGTAAGTGCCATTCATCCGTCCCCAATTCTCGTAAGTACGCCCCCTCCACTTAGTGCACAACAAAATCACAACCGTTCTTCACAATTTGTCTGTGGAAACAGAAAACCCACAAAAGGCTGATTCTGCATTCAATTTTGCGCAACAGATTTAGTGTAGTGTGCTCGGAAGACGACAGACATGCTATATTACAGCTGTGTGCATCTATACGTAATCCTAAAAACATTAGTCGAAAAAATACCATTTTCTGCCCTAGAAGAAAGGCGAAAAGAGCGTGTAATCACAACGTCGAAGAAATGTAATCACCAGAACTTGTCAAAGCCTACGGCTGCGGCGCTACATGCAGTTACAGAGATACGAATTCTGTATTCCAGTTGGCATGCTGCAGAGTAATGTGAAAAACTGGAGAGACGAGCATTACTTTGACGCTGTGCTAGGCCTGCTAAAAGTTAATTCTGCCGACCAATATGAAGACGGTTTTGGGAGATTTTCCAAATGCATCTAGGCTTAACTTTACCGAAGCACTCTCCAAAAATGTATCTTTCGAAAATTTTGTTACACGTGGTATCAAAGTTTAATAAGCCTCTTAAAAAGTTTTTCCCTGTTTCTCATTTCGAAAGGTATTAATGTGACATTTTGTTATATCCAGCAGCATTTTCTCAGTTATTCTATTTTTCAACTGTATCAGACTGCTTATTCTCATTTTCAACCTAATAAATTATTTTTCTTAGTATCTTCTACTTTTATTTCATAAAACGTTGAACTAGGATTTAGTTATATACGAATGAAATTTCATATCGTAGACTCAAAAATACAGAATTCACATTATTAATATAAAAATATGTACTTCGCATTTACTATTAAATTCTAGTCGTCGTTTAGGTAAAATGGAAATACTGTGTTGCTAGGGCCTCCCGTCGGGTAGAGCGTTCGCCTGGTGCAAGTCTTTCGAGTTGACGCCACTTTGGCGACTTGTGTGTCGATGGGGATGAATTGATGACGATAAGGACCACACAACACCCAGTCCCTGAGCGGAGAAAATCTCCGACCTAGCCGGCAATCGAACCCGGGCTGTTAAGTACGACATTCCATCGCGCCGACCACTCAGCTACCCGGGGAGGACAGCTACTAAAGTAATATACCTTAAATACTAAATAAACAACAATCGATCATTCGAGACAAAATAATTTTTGTATACTTCTTGCCTTATTTAGTTCATCAAGCACGACACGTTTTGAAATCAAATCAGGTACAGAAAAAACTGGCAAGTTTTGAACCCTGCTCCTTCCTGGAAAAATTCCTACGGACGCGCATGGGCATGTACAGAAACAAAAAGGTCTGAAAAAACTAAACCAATTACAACTTCATAACTACACCTCATATTACCTACCTGTACAATTTTCGCCTGTGCTGTTTCTTATAGTGTCAGTTTAACTATTTACTCATCTCGTAACATCCCCAAGAACCTATCCATTCTTCTGGTAAGAATTGTGCACAGCAGTCTACCTTGCCTATAAGTTCTAGTATCTACTAATGTTACATTATACCTGTTAACTTAATTAAACTTTAGGAAAGGGGTATATCACTTGCTATAGGACCTTAGCTAGGAAAGTACTGTGGTCCTCAGTCCAACCTCCAACTACATTTTTATTGCAGGAATCTGAATACACCCGAACTGTGTGTGTGTGTGTGTGTGTGTGTGTGTGTGTGTGTGTGTGTGTGTGTGGACCATGATGTTAAAGTAGGTGTAAGGGAATTTTAGTCGCAATAAATTTAAACTGCACAACTACATCGCTTTGCTTGCTTTTACGCTATTGTGTCATACAGTATTACATTTTTCGGTAACTTTTCAGGGATCACAACGTGTAATAAGACTCGTGTGTTGGGTAAATTTAAAAGCACCATGTAGAATCCTATTCAAAGAATTGGAAATAATGTCTACTGTTGCGTGAGTCAGTTGAAAAATAAATAACTCAACGAATGTGTTGAAACACAAATGTCTCTACAATCCGCTTTCAGACTCCTTGTTACTTCCGTGTGTTATTTACACCGTAGGTGCCGATCGGTACCACACGAGCGCATCTGTGTGTTGCCAATACTGACCGAGAAGCATTCCCCTCTCATGACACCTCCAGACCTGTAGGCTATGTCATTCTTTCTCCGCTCCTCGCATTGCCTTCGCCAAATCGTCTTGTTTCCGCAGAAGCACAAACAGAAAAATCAGTTGTATCAAACGGCTCTGAGCACTATGGGACTTAACATCGGAAGTTATCAGTCCCCTAGAACTTAGAACTACTTAAACCTAACTAACCTAAGGACATCACACACATCTATGCCCGAGGCAGGATTTGAACCTGCGACCGTAGCGGTCGCGTGGTTCTAGACTGAAGCGCCTACAACCGCTCAGCCACACCGGCCGGCCAAACAGAAAAAAGCGTGTAAGTCGACTACAGTATCATTATTGTACGAAAACTTTTCGAGATCTATCGGTCACTAACGAAATATTCGGGAGAAACAGGCGGTCAAGTAAGGCAGCCTGGAGGATTGAAAAGAAATTGCTTAATACAGGCATGCCGGGAAATATGGGAGAGTTTGTCAGTCGTGTGTGTGTGTGTGTGTGTGTGTGTGTGTGTGTGTGTGTGTGGTGAGAGAAGAGCAGCGACCAGGGGGATGGTGGGAGGGGAGGAGGGAGGGAGGGGGGTGGGTGAGGAAGAGCAATCGAAGCCCTCGAGAGCTGTAGAGCTCGCGTCTGTTAATCTATTCCGGGAACTACGAGCCTCTAGAGGTGGTTTTGTTCGTTAATTTTTGAAGAGAGCCACGAGCGGGCTCGTGGGGCCCGGAGCGTGACCCCCACCCCTGGCCCTTCCTTCGGCGCGCCGCGGCGCGAGGGCTCAAAAGGCGGAGCGGAGGTGGCCGCGAGCCCAGTGAAGACTGGAACGCGCGGGACAGACACCAGCTCCAGCCGACGCGACGCCATGCACCTCCTGCTGCTCGCCATCGTCTTCGCGGCCACTGCCTCAGGTCAGTAGCTGCCGGCCCCGCTCTCCTCTGCACGGAGTGTCTCGCTTTGCGGGCGGCGAACAGCTTGTTATTTGTACGACGGCGTGGGTAAAAATTGGCTAACTGGCTGCCACCTTTCCGACATTTCTCGCTGGTCTTGCGCCAGATACTTATGCAGCCAGACCAATCATCTTTTGGCCAGTTTTCAAAATTTTGCTATAATCTAATTACTGCTTATGTCTGACGACCTAAAGTTTCCAGTTAACTATGTAGTCTCAACTGGTACTGCAAATTCCACTGCTTACTAGTGGAGGGGTAAAATGGAAACAGGCCGGATTGAAATCTGAAGCGATAGGATACTTTCCATTTCCTTCAGAAGAAAAAATCGATCCACCGATAGTAATAATTTAATCTGATTTGATGGTACAGTGGCTGGCTTTTGGAACCTGACTGTCCTACTAACGGCCGGCAAGTGTGGCCAAGCGGTTCTAGGCGCTTTAGTCTGGAACCGCGCGAAAGCTACGGTCGCAGGTTCGAATCCTGCCTCGGTCATGGATGTGTGTGATGTCCTTACGTTAGTTCTGTCCAGGCAACTAGCGTCCGAGCAGTAGTTCGGATTGAACATTAACAGTGGAAGGTATTTGTCTAACACTGTTGAGGGAAACATTCCAGTATTCTCCAGAAGTTATTTATGGAAATCACAGGACGTCTATAGCAAGATCGCAGGACGGGCATTTTGATCCCTCTCGTTGCGAATAGCAGGTCAACGTCTTCAGAGCGCCACGTCTTTCGCTATTTAATTTAGACACAGGATCATTCACCGACGAATTCCTTGTAACATGGGTAGAAATGAAAATATATAGAATAGAAATGAAATATATATGTATGAGAGAGAGAGAGAGAGAGAGAGAGAGAGAGAGAGAGAGAGAGAGAGAGAGAGAAAGAGAGAGAGATATTATAATATTTTACTATAAAAATGCAGCAACCAGCCATTTTTTTAATGCGTTTTATTCATGCCAATATGCATTTGCACCCATCTACAGCTCGCAAATTACATGTATCTTCAGTTTATACAGTGGTACAATCTCGACAGCAGTTTGGATGCTGCAGTTGGCCTGTGCAAAAGCAACGATTCCAATCCCATACTTCAATTTCGCGAGTTTAAAGTTACGCACTATCAGTTGTTCATTTTACTTACATTCTCCTCTCCTGTAAGTAAAATGAACAACTGATAGTACATAACTTTAAACTCGCGAAATTGAAGTAAATGATTGGAATCGTTGCTTTTGCACAGGCCAAACTGCTGTCGAGATTGTACCACTGTAGAAACTGAAGATACATGTAATTTGCCAGCTGAAGATGGGTGCAAACCCGAAATGCATATTGGCATAAATAAAACACATTAAAAAAGTGGCTGGTTGCTGCATTTATATAGTAAAATATCATTATCCACGGCCAAGGAGGTCAACAGTCCAAATAAAATGGACAAATTGTTAGAGAGAGATTAGATGAAAATGACCACTTTCGTAGTGTCAGCGGTTAACCAAACGGATTAACCCCGTTCAGATAATGGTACTTGTATTATTTTTTGATCATTTTCGGTCACAGTACCCAGATTCACCTAGGGTTATGAGGCCAGCTGAATGGGTGGTTAACAATCACTCATTAATGAGGACACGAGACCGCCACAATAGCTGAACTATTGTTTTCATACAGAGGATCTGCGTTCGATTCCCGGTACTGATACTGACTTCTACTTAGCGGCAGTAATGGAACGGGTTGCATTAGCCTTCTGAGAACAGTTGCAGAAAAACTACCGGCTCCGGTTCAGAATGCGGCATTAACGACCAGAACAGCCTTGTTTAAGTAATAATATGTCCCTCTAACGGACGTGCCCACACATGAACTCACAAGCAGTGCGTGGTACCCACAGACTGATTATTCGTAACATATACATCACATGTGTAACATAAGACTGGGGTGACGTTACTGTAAGCCACATTAAATTTTGGAATTTTGATTAGGCCAATTCATTAAGTACACGGTTACTAATTCAATATCCTGCTACCGGCTTGGTCGGTGGTATGAACACTGGAGTATAATGTCTTAATATGGCAACTATACCTGTTCACGCCTCACTTGAATAATATTCCACAACTACTATAGCTGAAGAGCTATCACAGAAGCAAATCATACTATTTATTTCATTCTAGCAAAAACGAAAGCGCAGAAATCTTCCTACAGATATACATATACTCAAAATTGCTCTATAGACTGTGCGTGACAGAGACGTGGTTAGTGTATACGTGTTGATAATCTTTTCGCCGGCTTTGTGGTCAAGCGGTTCTAGGCGCTTCAGTCTGGAACCACGCGACCGCTACGGTCGCAGGTTAGAATCCTGCCTCGGGCATGGATGTGTGTGATGCCCTTAGGTTAGTTAGGTTTAAGTAGTTCTAAGTTCTAGGGGACTGATGACCTCAGATGTTAAGTCCCATAGTGCTCAGAGCCATTTGAACCATTTGATAATCTTTTCAGTTCGGTGAAGGGTTGAGCATCGGAAGACAGATCGCTTATATCGCTCTGTGCGAGTTATTAGTCTCATTTTATCTTTATGGTTTCTATTGGTACAGTGCATATGGGAAAATAGGTGAGCTATAGAATATTTGCAGACTTCGACACGATGACCAGTCGTTGAAATTTTCTAAGGGTTTTTTAATAAAATGTTGGTCGTCGTTTGCGAATGCGCACCAACTAAATTTCTGTCTCTTCGTTGTACTGTATAGCCTGTGACAATTCGCGTTGCTCGTCTTTGTCTACAGGCAAGTACTTATTATTTTCAGTTTATTCAAGGACAGAGCGTGTGATCTAGCACGATAAAGATCCCGTAAGCACGAGCAGTTTTCGATACATGGCGCAGACGCATTTCGCAGAGCAGCTGCTGTTTACTGTGTTCTACCACGGAATCGAAGCCTGCTATTTGTTTTACCTACAACGAACCAATGTTGTCGTTGCAATTATCTTCACACACAGTTAATCTTTGGCGCTGGTATGAGATGGTTAACGCCAGTTGTGAATCATTTGTCGAGCAGTAAAAATTTAAATATCAAAAGGCATAATGTTGGATGTGGTAATTCTGTTGCATAAATCCTAAAGGCTTTGTTTATTGCTACGCATTGAACACAGTTCCATTCCCAAGTAAAGGGGTTGCGTCTATGCGTGTCTGTTAAGGTAAGATGACTGAAATGTAGTATAGTATTTTGGGTCGTTAATGATCACAATGAAAAAGAAGGAAGGGGTTTAAACCCTGCGCTAGTACAAATCCTAGGCGCTTCAGTCCGGAACCGCGCGACTGCTACGGTCGCAGGTTCGAATCCTGCCTCGGGCATGGATGTGTGTGATGTCCTTAGGTTAGTTAGATATTAAGTCCCATAGTGCTTAAATTCATTTGAACAAGTTTTATCCTAATCCGCTCGAAACAGTGTCTGTGAGTCTATAATGCGAGAGAATAGCCCAGACAGCGCGTGTAGGATGTTTCGCCCCAGGGTCGCTGTTCTGCCGCAGTTCTATGCAATTATGATCTGTAAGGCAGCTTATTAGGCAGTAATGGCGGAGTACCTTGGTCTTCGAAATCGAGAGCAGGCAACAGCGCTGCCATCTTCTTTCGCAGTACTCAGTATAGTGAGCCGTCGAGCAAGGAGTTGCCTTGTGACGGACGTAACATCAACAGTCCCCCCCCATTTCCGCATAATGTCAGAGGTCAAAATTTCTTCCACTAACCGATTAACCCCCAGTTAAGAGAAAAAGTGCGCATTAGCAGTCTCACAAACAAATTCGACAATTGTGTTGTCCGAAGCTACAACACTTTTACTTTTCTTGAACTGCACAATTTTGTATTTGCCTGTAAGTTTTTTTCACTGACTTGCTAGTTTGATGAAATTTGGGAGGATATTGTTACAATTCTAGTTGTTAATCGTGTCACCACTAAGCTGTTGAAATACTGGTGTTCAAAAGCCGTAAAGTTCACAGTCCCCATGGTGACCCAACACAGTGTGCCTATGTGCTGCTTGGGCGAAGGCAGCGTCGGACCAGCCAAAGCAGCTTAGAAGGCCTGCAGGGGAGGACGTGTGGCGCGAAGAACAAAAGGAAGGAAGCGGCGAGCAGGTGGTGACTGGCCGCCGGCGGCGGCGCGTGAGTCACGTACCAGACGCAAGTGCCCGTGCACAATGGCCGGGGTCCGCGTCGCAGGAAGTAACTGTACGCACCTGAGCCACTCCTTTTGCGAATCAATTAGTTCCGGCACGCCAGCGTCCTGCCACGACACCAACCGACGTGCTCACCTCTACTTGACACGCCACATTCAGAAAACTGCCACCATCCCCTACGGGCTATTCAATCACGCACCAAAGTTTTTCTGTTCTAAACGACCTCATTGTAGAAGCACTTCATAATAATTTTAATGGAATTATCTTGTTTTTTTTAAGGAAAGAAAAAGATAACTTGTTTCACGCAATCAACTCACTAAACGCTTTTCGCAGTGTTTATTTTTAGGTCAATTTCAGCTTCAGCTCTTGTTTATCCAGAAGGCACTGGCTCTGCATAAGTCTCTCAAAAGAAACTATCCTCCGGAAGCAGTTCTTTCATTTTGAAAGAAATACTTAATTTCATTACTTAGCCGAACCAGTTTATTTCATTTTCCTTGGGCGCTATCAAGCTAGATCACAATAAAATTATTGTGGTTACACGTAAGTATCGCGGGAAAACATCCTGTGACGGTGTCCATGATAATTGTTTTGCACAGCCATGCTAGGAGAGTGCAGTAGATGGTATAGCACTTAGCACCCTCAGCAGTCAAACAAATCAAACAGCTTGCTCTGCAGGTGCTTGAGCATTGCCATTGCCAGTCTACATTTTATATCCTCTCTACTTCGATCATCATCAGTTACTTTGCTCCCCAAATAGCAAAACTCCTTTACTACTTTAAGTGTCTCATTTCCTAATCTAATTCCCTCAGCATCACCCGCATTAATTCGACTACATTCCATTATCCTTGTTTTGCTTTTGTTGATGTTCATCTTATATCCTTCTTTCAAGACACTGTCCATTCCATTCAACTGCTCTTCCAAGTCCGGCGAACCTCAAAGTTTTTTTTTTTTCTTCTCCAGGGATTTTAACACCTACTTCGAATTTTTCTTTTGTTTCCTTCACTGCTTGCTCAATATACAGATTGAATAACACTGGAGAGAGTCTACAACCCTGTCTCACTCCCTTCCCAACCGTTGCTTCCCTTTCATGCCCCTCGACTCTTATAATTGCCATCTGGTTTCTGTATAAATTCTAAATAGCCTTTCGCTCCCTGTATTTTACCCCTGCCACCTTTAGAATTTGAAAGAGAGTATTCCAGTCAACATTGTCAAAAGCTTTCTCTAAGTCTACAAATGGCAGAAACGTAGGTTTGTCCTTCCTTAATCTTTTTTCTAAGATAAGTCTTAAGGTCAGTATTGCCTCACGTGTTCCAACATTTCTACGGAATCCAAACTGATCTCTCTCTAGGTCGGCTTCTATCAGTTTTTCCATTTGTCTGTAAATAATTCGTGTTAGTATTTTGCAGCTGTGACTTCTTAAACTGATAGTTCGGTAATTTTCACATCTGTGAACACCTGCTTTCTTTGGTATTGGAATTATTATATTCCTCTTGAAGTCTGAGGGTATTTCGCCTGTCTCATACATCTTGCTCACCAGATGGTAGAGTTTTGTCAGGACTGGCTCTCCCAAGGCCGTCAGTAGTTCCAATGGAATGTTGTCTACTCTGGGGGCCTTGTTTCGACTCAGGTCTTTCAGTGCTCTGTCAAACTCTTCACGCAGTATCGTATCTCCCATTTCATCTTCATCGTCTTCCATTTCCATAATATTGTCCTCAAGTACATCGCCCTTGTATAGACCCTGTATATACTCCTTCCACCTTCCTGCTTTCCCCTCTTTGCTTAGAACTGGGTTTCTATCTGAGCTCTTAATATTCATACAAGTGGTCCTCTTTTCTCCAAAGGTCTCTTTAATTTTTCTGTAGGCTGTGTCTATCTTACCCCTAGTGAGATAAGCTTCTACATCCTTACATTTGTCCTCTAGTCATGCCTGCTTAGCCATTTTGCACTTCCTGTCACTCTCATTTTTGAGACGGTTGTATTCCCTTTTGCCTGCTTCATTTACTGCATTTTTATATTTTCTCCTTTCATCAGTTAAATTCAATATTTCTTCTGTTACCCAAGGATTTCTACTAGCCCTCGTCTTTTTACCTACTTCATCCTCTGCTGCCTTCACTACTTCATCCCTCAGAGCTACCCATTCGTCGTCTTCTGTATTTTTTCCCCAATTCCTGTCAATTGTTCCCTTATGCTCTCCCTGAAACTCTGTACAACCTCTGGTTTAGTCAGTTTATCCAGGTCCCATCTCCTTCAATTCCCACCTTTTTGCAATGGAAATAGATACAAAGGTAAATTATTAATTTTGGCGCATTAGTGCGCAACTCTTACGTGACCTTGAATTGTGCCCTTAGGGTTCCTCGCACGCTCAATATTTATTGCGTTACACAGTCTAAGATCGCTGTTGGCGGTTTACGCAATATATTGAAGAAGACTGTAGAGCTTAACAAATACTGACGCTTGCTCAATATATTGTGCTGTGTACGGGTAGCATTGTGCTGTGTACGGGTAGCATTGTGCTGTGTACGGGTAGCATTGCGCAATGGCGCTCCTGCCGAGATCGAGAGAAATTGAATTCGCTCCGAATGAATTTCCACAAAGAACTGAAAATAGTAAATGTCGAAATATCAGGAAGTGGCCTGCAAAATGTGTACGAAAGTTCCATGCGATGCTTTGAGAAACGGACTTCCTGATTGACCAGGGAGCGCTAGGTACCTCGCTGTCCACAACAGCGGAGGAAAGAGCAGATCATTGTGTCACAGGTCATCAGAAATGTTCATTTTACACTGAAACGCCAAAGAAAGTGGTATAGAATGCGTTTTCAAATACAGGGGTATGTAAGCAGGCAGAATACGGCGCTGCGTCGGCGACGCCTATATAAGACATCAAGTGTCTGGAGCTGCTGCTGCTGCTGCTGCTGCTGCAATGGCAGGTTGTCAAGATTTAAGTGAGTTTGAACATAGTGTTACAGTCGGCGCCCAAGCGATGGCACACAGCATCTCCGAGGTAGCGATGAAGTGGAATTTTCCCATGCCACAATTTCACGAGTGTCCCGTGAATATCAGGAATCCGGTAAAACATCAAGTCTCCGATATCGCTGCGGCCGGAAAAAGATCGTGCAAGAACGGGACCGACGAGACTGAAGAAAATGGTTCAGCGTGACAGAAGTGCAACCCCTCTGCAAATTGCTACAGATTTCAATGCTGGGGCATCAACAAGTGTCTGCGTGCGAACCATTCAACGAAACACCATCGATATGGCCATTCGGAGCAGAAGGCCCACTCGTGTACCCTTGATAGTCATCAAGACACAAAGATTTATGCCCCGCCTGAGCCCGTCAACACCGACACTGGACTGTTGATGACTGGAAACATGCTGCCTGGTCGGATTAGTCTCATTTCAAATTGTATCGAGTGTATGGACATGTACGGGTATGAAGACAACCTTGTGAAACCATGGACCCTGCATATCAGCAGGCGACTGTTCAGCTGGTGGAGACTCTGTAATAGTGTTGGGTGTGTGCAACTGGAGTGATATGGGGCCTTTGATACATCTAGATACGACTCTGACAGGTAACACGTACTTTAGTGTCCTGTCTGATCACCTGTATCAAGACATGAAATTGCAGTGAACTCCAGATCTTAACTGCATACAGGCGCTGATAAATATCAACAGGGACAGCTGCAAATGTGTGTCCCGACTGGGACTCGAACCCGAGATCTCCTGCTTACATGGCAGACACTCTATCCGTCTGAGCCACTGAGGACACAGAAGATAGTGCGACTGCAGGGCCTTATCTCTGGCACGCTCCCCATGAGACCCACATCTTCATCTTACTGTCCACATAATACATTTGTAGCGTCTCTGTCCATGCCACATGTCCGAAAGAACAGATACCATCTTCATATTCCCGAGGACTTGGGCAATTCCAGCAGAACAATGCGACACCCCACATGTCCAGAATTGCTACAGAGTGGTTCCAGGAACACTGTTCTGAGTTTAAACACTTCCGCTGGCCACCACCAACCCCCCCCCCCCCCCCAGGACATGAACATTATTGAGCATATCTGGGATGCCCTGCAACCTGCTGTTCCGAAGATATCTCCACCCCCTCGTACTCTTGCAGAGCTATGGACAGCTCTGCAGGATTCATGGTGTCAATTCCCTCCAGCACTACTTCCGTGTCCATGGCATGTCGCACTGTGGCATTTCTGCATGCTCGCGGGGGCACTACAAGGTGTCATGAGTGGGGTGGGGGGGTGCACCGTTTCTTTGGCTCTCAGTGTAATAGTTCTCGGAATTGACATATCAGACCAGGTGACTCGTGAACATAGGTTTTAATTTTCTTCCAATAACTGACACAGCTTTGCTGCAGTGCTAACACCGGTTCCCGTAAGATCACGGAAGTTAAGCACTGTTGGCAAATGGGGTGCGCTCAGCCTTTTTGAGGAAAACTGAGGAGCTACTTGACTGAGAAGTAGCGACTCGGGTCACGAAAACTTGACACGGCCGGGAGAGCGGTGTGCTGACAACATGCTTCTCCATATCCGCGTACAGTGGCGCCTAGCGGCTGAAGCTGTCACAGCAATCGGTCGGAACCGATGGACCTTCCAAGGCCTGTTGTTTGGACGGAGGTTTCTTTTTTTTTTGTCACAGACTTAAAATAATATAAGCTTTCAATCGGCAATCAGTACATAAATGTTGTATTTTGTTCCTAACTGTGTTACAGTATAAAAATACGCAGAAAAAAATACATGTACGTGGTAAATTACACAATTCACTTGTTTAATTCGTAATTAGTTGTTGTTGTTTACGAATCTGTGATCTCTGAATGAGCCCATGGTTCGAATTTTCAACGGAAGCTTTCGGTCACGCCGATGATGATGATGTTAGTAGCAAAGCACAAACTCAAACTGAGTAATAAAATCAATCATCTCCTTCTAAAATGTACCATTTCGGCATTTTTCTTAAACGTTTTAGAGAAACCACGAAAAACCGAAATCTGTATGGTTGGACGAAGGTTTGAACGGCCTTTTCCCTCAATGCGAGTCCAGTTTCTGAACATCGGGAGACAGACGTAACGACAAAGCACATTCTGAGGCAGTTAACTAGAAATAGGGTATAATCATATCTAAAATCCCAGTTAGTGAATATCATCAACTAGAACTGTTTATATGTCAACTATGGAGAACAAGGTTACGAGAGCCTTTTCACCACATGATCTGCATGCGTGGGTTCTGCACAGGGAAATCTAAACGTAAGGAACTGTTAAATGTAGCTGTTACTACGACGTAACCTTCGATGTTACTGCGTAAAAGGAATTATTAATCTGCATTGAAGCTGACGAATAAATGCGGTCGTTCTTCTACAGCGCTATGTTTTGTTCATAAGAAATAATTTTGAAATGAAACGTCTGATCTGTAACAGATTAAAGTCGGATCGCTCCTAAAAATATTTTTGCCTTCATCGCATTTCTCTGCCGTTAAATTTTTTCTTTTTTATATACCAAGCGCCAGAAGTGGACTAAAATAAAATAAAATGTCATTCTGCACTGTAGTGAGTACGACACATGGCACATGAAATGATCGTCATGTCGGTTTATAAAAATTTCGAGTGGCTTAACAACTAAAATGTGTTGAGACAAATTATTTAGAAGAGTAATTTCACAATAGGTCTACAAGAGTTTATACGATTAAGTGAAATTTGCATAGTTTCCCATTGCAACTCAATTGTCTCCACTGGACTGGTACAAATGACATCTGACCTGCAGCATTCCTTATTAAACTCAAATCCAAATGGGTCTTCGATAGCCATGAAATGACAAGAGGTTATCTTATCAAGTGCTTTGCCAAAATGTTTATGAAATAGCTACGTGGAAACAACAGATACCGAATATTCAGCCTTGGGTAGTGGATTGCGCTAATTGTGCGTGGTGTTTCTCTGGCAGTAGCTTACACAACGTCAACAAGAATGTGATGCCCTCGCACAGAAATGCTGGGCGTAAAACGGCTCTCCATTTACTGGTGTACTGCTTACTACAACCATTCCTCCTGCTGGTCGAGACTCCTACAGACTTGATTGGGTAGGGGTCAGGAAGCGTCGGAACTGCAAATCTGAGTTCCAGGCCTTCGGCCTAGAGCGTTCCACTTTTACATCTGCATCTACAGAAATACTTTGCAAATCTCAGGTAAGTATCTGGCAGAGGGTTCATCGAACCACCCTCACAATAATTCTCTGTTATTCCAATTTCGAACAGCTCGCAGAGAAACGAACACCTATATCTATCCTTGAGAGCTCTGATTTCCCTTATTTGATGATGATGATGATGATGATGATGATTTCTCCCTATGGAGGTCGGCGTCAGCAAAATGTTTTCGCATTCGGAGGAAAAAGTTGGTGATTGAAATTTCGTGAGAAGATTTCGCCACAATGAAAACCGCCTTTGTTTTAGTTATGTCCACAGAAAATCCTGTATCATGTTAGTGACACTCTCCCTCCCTTTTCGCGATAATACAGAACGTGCTGCTGCTCTTTGAACTTTCTCGATGGACTTCCTTAATACTATCTGATACGGATCCCTGCCGGCGCAGCAGTATCCAAAAAGAGGACGGAAAAGCGTAGACCAGGCAGTCTCTTTAGTAGATTGTTACATTTTCTAAGTGTTCTGCCATTAAAACTCAATTTCTGGTTTACCTTCCCCACACACATTTTCTGGATGTTCTTTCCGGTTTAAGTTGCTCGAAATTGTAATTCCTCGATTCATTTTATGACTCATGTGGATGACCTCACACTTTTCATAGTTTAGGGTCAATTGCTAATTTTCACACCATACAGATATCTTTTCCAAATCGTTTTGCAATTTGTTTTGATCTTCTGATGACTTTGTTAGTCGATAAACGACAGCATCATCTGCAAACAACCCACGACTGGTGCTCAGATTGCCTTCTAAATCATTTATGTAGGTAAGGAACAGCAGAGGGCATAGAACACTACCTTGGGGAACGCCAGGAATCATTCCTGTTTTACCCGATGAATTGCTAAAACTATGACCTCTCCGACAGGAAACCTGTCACATAATTGAAACGATATTCCAGAAGCAAGCAATTTCACTACAAGCAGCTTGTATGGTACAGTGTCAAAAGCCTTCCGAAAAATTTAGAAATACGTAATTCCTTTCAAACCCCTTGTGAATAGCATTCAACACTTCGTGTGTGCAAAGAGTTAGTTGTTTCACAGGAAAGATATTTTCTAAATCCGTGTTGACTTCGAGATAGCTTACAATGTACGAATACAATATATGTTCCACAATCCGGCTGCATATCGGCGTTAATGAAATGGGCCTGTAATTTAGTGTATTACTCTTACTACCTTTCTTGAATATTGGGTGACCTGTGCAACTTTCCAGTCTTTGGGCACGGATCTTTCTCGAACCGGCGCTTGTATACGATTGTTAAGTATGGCGCTATTGCATCAGAATATTCTGATGGGAATCTAACTGGTGTGCAGTCTGGACAGGAAGACTTGCTTTTATAAAATGATTTAAGTTGCTTCACTACTCCGAGGATATTTACTTCTATGTTACTCACGTTGGCAGCTGTGCTTGATTCGAATTCTGGAATAAATATTTACTACTTCATCTTTGATGAAGGAATTTCGGAAGGCTGTGTTCGGGAATAATTTTATGGCAGCACTGTCTTCCATATGATTTCCATTGCTATGGCGCAGAGAAGGCATTGATGGTGTCTTGCCGCTACTATACTTTATATACGACCAGAATCTCTTTGGATTTTCTGCCGGGTTTCGAGACAAAGTTAGGTTTATTCGCATTTAAAAATAGAAGCGATCTCTTAACTATTCTCGTGTGATGTCCGCATGTTGGTGTTACTCGTTCATCAGAACATCTGTGTGTTGTCGAGCATCGCCGTACATCAGATGAAAACCAGGTCCGTAAGCACCACGAAAGAGGCGCACACAGTACCGCTGGATGTCTTCAACCGCCCCAGCACCTCTAGGAAACATTTGCTCCATTCTTTATGAGGTTTCCACATGAAAACTCTGATATCGAGACGTCGATTCCTTTCCAAAATAATGACAGGATTTTAACATATACCGTGGCGCGGGAAATAAACAATGGGCAAGAATCACTCCCCAGGCAAAAAAAAAAAAAAAGATTTATGCGTTAATTTGACACTATCCTATTGTGCCTTTGTGTGAGGAGAACACATTTTGCGGAACTTTGAGCACACACTGCAGTGTGTTGAAAGGCACGATGCGTAGTCTGAGACTTCTTGTGCCAGCAGCTGGCTGCCGCTAGGTCTCTAGCCAAGGAAAGCGAATCATTGTTTGGATGTCTTCCAGGCACTTGAAGAGGAAAAATAACAATCCTCCCGCTGGATGGGAGCAGGTAATCGACCTTGCATGCCCTATTGTTGAACGTCTGTTCCTTCCGAGAATCTTACCCATGGTCGTGAAACGACGGGTACACGTAACACACAACTTCTGGTACACCTCTTACTGAGTGTCCAATCTCGTTAACTGTCAATGATTCTCCTTACGTAATATCATTCAAATGTGTTCACCCAGGTTTTTTAATACGCATACTAAACGCGCACACTAAGCAATCATTCAGAACCATTACATACAAGAAGTCTGAACACACATAATGTTGCAAGCACACAAATTCGTCTCTACCGGAGTGCCAAGTACGTCACAAGACGTAACGCTTTTTTTTGTGAATCTTAAAATGCCCGAAATTATGGACGCGAATATACTGTATTTTTTCCACTTACTCTTATCGATACCTAGTCTGTTTCTTGTAGATCGGCGACATGGATCGTCGGGGTGATCGCACATTGGTTATTTTGTTATTCCTTAGGAACATTCAAACTTCATCAATGTGATATTTTGGTGCAGAATGAAGATACTAAATCGACCTGAATTTTATTCCTGCGAATGTGACGTTTTCTTAAGTATCAGGATTCCCGATTGTAGTCCAGATTTTTTCTAATAGTAAACTAAAACGAGGTTCCTGGTAAGCACATTGTAGACAAATCTCTTCGATCAGTCCACTGTCATTCTCACTTTCTCTCTCTTTGTAGTTATTATTCCTCCTCCAGGATAAGACGTAATGCTAAGTTAATTGCTTAATACTACTCTTCTCACAATGCACACTTCATAGAAGTTAAGGACACTGATCATTACCCAAAGCTCTCTAGCTATTTTCTTTCTTAATACAGATAATAAATGATTCATAATTGAACTAAGTTACAAGCCTACTGTGAATCAATCCTAAACAAAGACGATATGAAGGCTTTAGAAACGTTAATTCTTGTGGTCAGCATTCCGATGACTGGTTTGATGTAACTCTTCACGCTACTCCATCCTGGGCAAGCCTCTTCATTTTTAAATAACTAATGCGTTCGACAGCCATTTGAACCTACTGAAAGTGTTAATGCCTAGGTCTCCCTTTACAATGTTTATACTGCAACACTCATCCTTTAACAAAATGGCTAATCCTTGATGCTTCAGAGAGTCTTCTATGAACCAGTCGCTTCAATCCCTTTCTTCAGACTAGTTGTGCCTCACTCCCCCTCCCCAATTCGATTCAGTGCCAAGTCATTCATCATTCTTCTGCAGCACGACATTTAAAAAGTATCTATTTCGTTCCTGGCTGAACTTTTCATTTCCATATGTAGCTACACTCCATATAAGTACTTTCTTTACGGAGTTCCTAACACTTAAGTTGATATTAAATGTTAAAACAACTCCCTCTTTTTCAGACGCTTTTCTTCTTACTGCTAGTCTGCATTTTGCATCCTCTCTACATAGCAAATAATCAGTTGTTATACTGCCCAAATACGAAAACTCACCTACTACTTTCAGTGTCTCATTTCCTAATATAATTCCTTCAGCACTGCCTGATTTAATTCCACTACATTTCATTACACTTGTTTTACTTTGTTAATGTTCATCTTATAATTTTTTCGAGACACTATCGATCCCGTTCAACTTTCCTTCCAAGTCTTCCAATTTCTCTCACAGAATCACAACGTCAACGGCAAACCTAGAAGTTTTCATTTCTTCCCCCTGAACTTTCTCTTTCCCATTTTCTCCTTTAAAGTTAAAACGGTAAAATTATAGGGGAACCAACAATTTAACGTGAATTCCGAACCACAGAACAATTTGGCATTTTTCACTTGAACAAATATTGCTAGATGCGAAAGAAGTGATAAGTGAGACTCGAAAAGCCCAGGACAGACCTAGGATCGAACCCGAATGCTTCAGAACATAATTTGACATTTCACATTTAAGCCAAACCATTAGTGACTAGTGTGTACATAATGTTCCAGGTTGTGTTCTCATTTTCAAAAGGATCCTCAAGTAGTTGCCACAGAAGAAATGACTTCTCGATTACAAATAGCGCAAATTTCTCACAGTGATATCGATCAGTGCTTGTTTTTCCTCTCTTCTTTTGTTTTCTTAAAATCAGAGTAAATAGCTAAGGAGTCGCCTGACAGGGAACAGAATGCCTGCGCACCATCTGAGAGCATTGGACGCGGCTGTCCTTGCCCTCCAGATCGGCTCCGCAAGGTGCATTACCCGCGGCGTTCACGCTTTCTCCTTGTTCAGAGTCATCGCCTCTCGAGAGCCTTAGTGGATGGAGCGTGCCGGCCACGGCCACGGCCGCCATAAAGATACGTGGAGATTAGCCACACCGACCGGGCGGGACAACAACAAAACGCACGCCGAAACGACGATGAGATCGGCGCAATATCGCAGCTGAGCACAGCCTTTCGAAACAAGAAACAAAGGAAACCATCATCCAATTCCCTCAATGTCCTAAGAGTAGCAATGCCCACACAGCACTACTACTACTACTACTACTACTACTACTACTACTACGACTTCTTCTTGTCCTCGTCGTAATTTCTACTACGATTCGCGTTCGAAGCTTGCGCTATATGCTTGCCGATAGATCAGATAGCACTCTACTTCTCTTTTACGTGACTTAAGATGTTTCATTAAGGACCTCATTATTTTGCACAGTGGTGACAAAAGCCATGCGATATCGATATGCATATATACAAATGGCGGCAGTATCGCGTACACAAGGTATAAAAGGCCAGTGATTGGCAGAGCTGTCATTTGTACTGAGGTGATTCATGTGAAAAGCTTTCCGAGATGATTATGGCTGAACAACGGGAACCAACAGACGTTGAAGGCAGAATGATAGTTGGAGCTAGACGCATGGGGCATTGCATTTCGGAAATCGTTAGCGAATTCAATATTCCGGGACCCACAGTGTCAAGACTGTGCATTCTTGGACTTCATGTTCCCAAACAACGATGCCACTGTGCCACAACTGTTCGCAACTGGTTTCAAGAACATACTGAGCAACTTGAAGGAATGATTTTGTCACCCAGTTCACCCGACATGAACCGTATCGAAAATTCACGGGACATAATCGAGAGGTCAGTTCGTGCACAAAATGTTGCACAGGCAACACTTTCGTAATTATGCGCGGCTATAGAGGCAACAGGCTCAATATTTCTGCAGGGGACTTCCAATGACTTTTCCATGCAACGTCGATTTGCTGCACTAGGCCGGGCAAAAAAATGTTCAAGTGTGTGTGAAATCTTATGGGACTTAACTGATAAGGTCATCAGTCCCTAAGCTCACACGCTACGTAACCTAAATTATCCTAAGGACAAACACACACACACACCCATGCCCAAAGGAGGACTCGAACCTCCGCCGGGATCAGCCGCACAGTCCATGACTGCAGCGCCTCAGCGCTCGGCTACGCCGGGCAAAAGGAGGTCCGACACATTAGAAGTATCCCATGAATTTTGTCACCTCAGTGTATTTTTGCGTTGTTGATAATGGCTACGCGCTTCGAGTACGTGCCACCTAAGGGCGGCATGTAAGCACACGTCGACTTTAAACTGTAAGCCCCCGTTAAGCTAATTTAAGTTAGCTGAAAGATCGGAATGAGACAAATGCGTATCACATCGAAAAAGTACATGCCCAATAAATCACTGTGCTGTTCATACCAACCTTTGGGTTTGAGACAGATTTACCTTCAGGTTTACACGACCGTTCTTTCCGTGGTCACGTGTGACTTTGCGTCGTCCAAAATCCTGAAGATGGAACTATTCGGAGGAGAAAACGAAGTGAGAGATACTATAGTCTGAATTGTTCACTACGGAAAAAAAAAACAATTCACGGGCGACTTTCCTCTTTTCAACGTGGAAATGGCTCCTCTGTAGCAAATAAGCATATGGAAAACTCAGAACTGTGGTAAGTCGACGTAAAAATATGGCACGTAAAACACTCATACGCTAACTGGTAAATGCACAACAGATAGTCGAGTGTTTTTATGTTTCATGAAACATTTCGCACAATAAATCGTAAAGACATGGAAAGAGTCATTTTACATTCCACAGCATCATTTTACATTCGACAGCAAATTAATTTGTGAATATGGCTACATGTTGAACATTTATAACCTTTCTTCAGATGTGAGTTACTAATTCCTACCCACTACCTTTTATACTATGGAAATAGAAATTATTCTACGGAATACAAGGAGTTCTCAAGGAGAAACTTTTTCAGATTGTTTTCAAGTTTTACTTGGCTGTCTGTCGGTTGGTTGGCTGGCTGGCTTGGAAGACGGGACCAAATAATGAGGTCGTCGGTCCTATCGGATTAGGGAAGGAAATCGGCCGTGTCCTTTCAAAGGAACGCTCCGGGCATTTGTCTGAGGCGATTTAGGGGAAAAAATCACGGAAAACATAAATCAGGATGCCCATACGCGGGTTCGAACCGTCGTCCACCCAAATGCGAGTCCAGTGCGCTAACTAATGCGCCACCTCGCTCGGTACTTTGTTGTCTGTCAGACATATTATATCACTGGGTAAGTGACTTAAATTTGTATGGAGTGTAGCCATGTATGGAAGTGAAACATGGATGATAAATAGTTTGGACAAGAAGAGAATAGAAGGTTTCGAAATGTGGTGCTACAGAAGAATGCTGAAGATTAGATGGGTAGATCACATAACTGAGGACATACTGAGTAGGATTGGGGAGAAGAGAAGATTGTGGCACAACTTGACCAGAAGAAGGGATCGGTTGGTAGGACATGTTCTGAGGCATCAAGGGATCACCAATTTAATATTGGAGGGCAGTGTGGAGGGTAAAAATCGTAGAGGGAGACCAAGAGACGAATACACTAAGCAGATTCAGAAGGATATAGGTTGCAGTAGGTACTGGGAGATGAAGCAACTCGCACAGGATAGAGTAGCATGGAGAGCTGCATCAAACCAGTCTCAGGACTGAAGATGATAACAACAACAACAACAACAACAACTGACTTAAAATGTTTTTTGGAGCATTGTGGACCCTTTTTGTGCTAGAGACAATCTTAATTTGGTGTAATGAATGCCACTTTTTCTTCTAATATTGTAATTATGTACATCATTGTTCCTCTTGACATGTAGCGGACTATTTGCAACAAAGTTCATGACGAATTAAGTATGCTATGAAGCAGTAGTCAGAATGTCCAACTCCTTAAACAGATGTCTACAAGATGATCGTGGGTGAGCACCACATATTATTCTTACCGAACTTTTTTATGCAACGAAGACTTTCTTAAAGATGAGTTACCCCTCAACATTATTCCGAAAGACGTTATTGGATGAAAATATTAAGAATACGTAAACTTACTGCTCTGTCTCTCCCCAAGATTTGCAATAATTCTAAGTCCAAATATGGTTGAAGTACGTTGTTTTACGGGTTTCAGAATATGCTCCCTCCAGTTTAAATTCTCATCAATATGGACAACTAAGAATTTTGAAATTTCCACCGTATTTATTATTTCTTCATCATGTGTTACGCTTACCATTGGTGTAGTACCCCTATATGTGCAGAAGTGAATGTGTTGCATCTTCAAAATTGATAGAGGAATCATTTGCAGAATGTCTGTCAATGATACTTTTACGAAAAATATTTATCATATTTTACAATACAATATAACATAATTTATCGGTTATGCAGAAAAGATTCTGTACAAACTGAAAAGTTTTTTTTAAAGGCGCTAATTCAGTGAAACTGCTGTTCAGAATGATTCAAATGGCTCTGAGCACTATGGGACTTAACATCGGAGGTCATCAGTCTCCTAGAACTTAGAACTACTTAAACCTAACTAGCCTAAGGATATCACACACATCCATGCCCGAGGCAGGATTCGAACCTGCGAGCGTAGCGGTCGCGCGGTTCCGGACTGAAGCGCCTAGAATCGCTCGGTCACCACACGGCGAGACTGCAGTCTGTGTAGTTTGGGATCATGTTCACGAAGCCATATACATATTAAGAAATTTAGCGGAAAGGCTGGTTACCGAAAGTCACGTGGGGGCTAAATATCTAAGAAAGGCCACATGAAAAATAAACTTTTTTATGGTGTAGTAAAGCCACATTCATGTATGGGGGCTGTGCGTTGTAGAAATATAACATTGAATGATGCAGTATTGGTAAACTGTGTATGTACATACTGCGAATACTTTGGGATGGGTCAGCTGCGAAAATGCGCTTAATTAACACGAAAGGGGAGTGCGATCATAACCTCTACCGCACAGTTACAGGTGCCAAACGGTGGAGGTTACTGTCATGATCAAACGCTGATGACATACTCAATTATTAGAATAACGTTTTAACGAAGTTTTGTTGCAGTGGACAATATTAAACAATATTCTCTCCATTACATTTATGTACATATAAAAACACAATTGAGACCTATTCACCTCTTATTCAGAAGCAGAGCCTGCGCCAGATATCTACAACACTGCTGATAGTGACCCCGAGCAGCCTTTTGTACCGCTGCAGATTTCACTTCACTGGTGGTTGTGTATACTCCTTACGTGCCACATCCATCTTTCTTCACGACTTTTTCATCGTACCTGTTAAAGTACCTTCACCCATTGTAACGTAGTAAGGACGTTTAGAAACCGGCTCATTTCTAAGATTTTTGCCGTCTCCACTCAAAACAGGCGTTCAGTTTCAGACTGTGGTATAAAATGGACTGAGTCTATGAAAACCGCGCTCCTGACATTGACATCGACTGATATAAGGACTTTTACTTCTTTAGACTAATGTATCCAAACTTACAGCTCAGTTTTCAGTCACTATGGCTCAGTGACTGTCGAAAGCTTTCAACGTCCGAAAATCCAGAATCTGCGGCAGTATCTTCATGAAGTAGGATACGTATGTACTGTCCAATATGTACCCTCCGCCACACGGCAAACGGTAGTTTGCGGAGAATGGATGTAGCGGTTTCAGTCTGATGATGCATTTAAGAGAGCAACCTGAATATTAACATGGCCTTATTTGCCAATATCACTGAAGATCACATCGTAAGCAATCTATGGAAACAGTATTTATTTCACTCCTGCTCGTCACCAGCTGTTTTATCCATTCTAGTGGTCGTCGCTTCAGATTTCTTCATTTCTCGTATTTTGTTATTTTCGAAGTAACTCCAATGTAGTGTGATACTGAATGGTGCTAATAATTTGGTCTTTTTTTCTCAATTTCTCTAGGATAAAGTTATTGCCGAAGTATGACATGTGGTGTTCTGCTCACAATTGGGCTGGTTACATTTTGAAGTGGTTATTTACATCTATTGTCTAGAAAACCACAGCATGCCAGAGAATAACACTAATTAATGCGTAGTAAACAAACAAACCGCGACGCACTGAAATGGGTAAATCGCGCTGATAAAACATACAGAAGTCCAATGCGTTGAACGTTTGAGGGATTTTTATCTTCATCACTACACTTGGGAAAAAATCTGAAGTTGGAGATGAAAAGTCAGACACGCAAAATGCAGAAACAGGTGTAGCACTATTAAAACAGCACTGTGCAAAATTTTAGCACACAAGAGGATGTGATGACTTGAGGATAAACAAAGGAATGTACCGAAGTCTTAAACGAAATAAGATAGCGACACGTACCTACTTTCAAAGGCGAAGCTATAAAGCAGAGACATTCACGCCTATTAACTGGAATGATAGTGAACTTCACAAAGCCAGAGAAAATGCACTAGCTTATACTCATAATAAAGAAAAAGCTCGGAAGTGTAAAGCTGCTGTGTCTGCGGTTAAAGTGCTCAAGGCTGTAGCATGAGTCTTCTTTTTCCCGTATCCCGTCACAAATTGCTTTGCAGATGACCTGTGTTAAGATTCATTAACTTCCGGAATCCACTTCCGGGAAGGATAACGATTTTCGCGAACATTTCCTTAAACGAACAAAATGAGAGGTGGAAATGAGAGGTGGAAATGAGAAAATTCCACGGGTAGTCGGGGCGTCCTCCCCATTTTCCGCTTTCTCCAAGAAACTAGAAGTGAATGGCAAGCGCTTTTGACATCTACTATGCCGATTTACTTCAAGCTTAAATCATGACAAATTAAAGCAGTATGGGCAGATTAAAGCAGCATGCACCACTGTTTGAGGTACTGCTCCATTTTAGCCTCTTTTAATAGTAGTAGTTTTTAGTTTAGAACTGAGCTTGCTTGCTCGGAAACTTAAAAGGTAGAAAGACTTTGTGCGGCGAATTTAGACAACCTGTATTCGATGAACAATGGATAACCCTATGTTGCCACCTTATAGTGTGCCATTTTTCCCCCTCATTCAATACTCGAATAAAAAAAAAGGGAACGATGTACCCTCCGTAATGCACTGCATAATGGCTCGCAGAGTATATATGTAAACGAACAAGTAGCTGCATTTTTCACTTGTCTAATATACTATTTCAATCAACCGTCCCTAAAACTGCACAGATACACAGGAAGTATATTTGCTGAAATCCTACAAAGGAAAACAGTAAAGTGCACTTCGTTTCTACGACAGCGCCTCGTAATTTTTTGTTTCCACTTATGGTAGAGCCCAAGTTAGTTTTAACATTCAGTGTTCATTAACGATCTTTAAACGATATCTAGTATTGATTAATTTTGAGCAAAGTCTTGTTAGACTAAAAAAAGTATCTCTATGGCCAGATCTCAATCTAACAGCAACGTCGAGGCAATAGATTACGAGTTTAATCGATTTCAGTCCTCCTCGTTTTGTACGGCAAAAAGAGGAAAGGGGGTAGCGTACAGTTCCTGACTTGTATACAACGTACTACTATCTTGGGACAGATTCCAAACTTACCCCCAGAGAAAATTACATCAGTCATATGAAGTCGCAGCTTTGTATTCCCTACGAAGTTATACAAGAAGAGTACAGTATGTGCCGCTGACGAAATTACATATTAACTTTCTTTAATTTTATCACATGCCCATAACTTATTCTACCATAGCCAAGATCGAAGAAGGGCAACGGTAATTCACTTACACAGGGAAGATCACAAACTTTCACCACTCTCGCTCTTAAGCACGTGGGATCTCATTTGGGAGGTGCAGGATTTAAATCCTGGTCATCCGAATTTAGAATTTTTGTTGTTTCCCCAAATCTCATTTCTTTTCCGAGTTGTTTATCTCCTATGATCTCGTCGTCGATGATACAAGGAAAACAGAAATTCCTCATCTTTAGGTACCAAAATGTTACTGTTTGTACCATTAACATAATTATTTTCTTTGTAGTGTATGTGAGAGTAGTATACAAATACCTGAACTTCAACATCGGTTTCGATCTTCGATTTTTCTCACACTTAACGCGGAATATGCTTATGAGAAAATTTTATGCTAGTCTATCGTTGAATAGTTTACACGTTGAAGATCAAATCAACCCATACCTGGCTGAATGATTAGTTTCCGAATTTATTAAATGACAGTCGTGTTGAAATCATTCTTAATGATTACAACTTTGTAACTTGATTTATTTCGACAAATTCATAACTTCAAATTACGTAAAGTTTTCCTAACAGTAAATACTATAATGAAACAGTTTCTGTCTTATGAGAAGACAATTTTTTCGGGCGTATTAGATTCATGTTTAGTCGGCATAAAAAAGATGATAATACTGCATCGCCAAATTACTCGTGCCAGTTGAAACCATTTAAAGTGTTTCAGAGTAAATTACAGACTGATTACAGTCTTAGTTGCAAAGTTATTTAATGTCAATAATGCGTTTCATCCTCATGGGGCATCAATCAAATTGTCTTATAAAACTAAAACAATCACAGGAAGTAGATGAAGGGGCATGGTCCTATCTAGTACGACTACGAAGGGGAAATAAACAGAAACTTACGTAAAAGTAGCTGGATAAGTAACACATCCATCATAAAGCCATATAGAATGGACATGAAAGTAACCGGATAAGAAATACATCCGTCATAAAAACTGTTTTCATTCTGAAATAATTCGAAACCACCACCCTGCCACAATGTAATGGAAAAAATTTTCGATTTGAAATGTTTTGAACAATTAACGTGCAAATAACGCCAAACAAAGCAAAGCTAAGGGAAAAGCTACGCATCAGTTCTAATGACCTGTGTAGAATATACATATAGGGAGAAAAAAGGGCGATGTTCGTGTTTCACATCCCACTTAAGTCATTAGATACGATTAACTTGGTTAAACAAGAATGGGAAAGAAATGGGTTGTAATATGCTCGAGAGAACTATTTAGGCACTCTATCGAAGTGAATTAGGGAAGCGCCAGGAAACTTAAATCTCGATGGTCGGACAAAGAGTTTGAGGTCAACTACTCCCGAATGACTTAACAGCTGCAAAACGTTAGCATGGAAGGAATATGAAACGCCTCTCCGTGGCAAGCTGAGCGTAAGCACGCAACGTAGTCTGGAGATGCGCTGCCAGTTTGTGTGCATGAGTTTGCAAAACACATTCGCGAGGTAAGCTGACGTCAGCAGCCTTCCTCGGTGCTGAGGTAATGGCGAGCTGGCAAGCAGCGCCAGGGGTCATCGACTGCTGAAGCCGGAGGCTGAGTACCGGATGTGTGCATAAAACCTCTCCGAGCAGGGCAAATTTGCATAGGGGCGTTGTGCTGGTTAGTTTCGCGCACACTCGCCTCTGCGCGCTGGCGAGGAGAGGTCGGGGCCCTAGAGGTTAGTGGCTCCGGACATCGTGGTTACGCTGACAGGTTGCCCGCGGCTGGCGGAAGTCGCACAGGTACGTCCACCTCGCACCTGCTAGTGCTGACAAACCTTTGCATTAGGCGAGAGTATCGCCTACGCCCATCACAGTACAACTTTATGGGCAGGGTGGGAGGACACCAGCGAAGGAGCAATTGCGTTCAGTTATGGTGAATGTAACTGAAGTACTCCTCAAGGCTTTTGAGTTTACACTAGCAACGTACTTCACAAGCGTGTTTCATGAAGGTTTACCCATTTCACAAGACTCTTCAACTTTAAGAAACACACAACCCTACGGTAAATTTTAACTTACGCATAGATCTACAAAAGTTAATTTGGAGGTAGTTGTAAATTCCGGGTCATGCGGTTACCGCCAAAGTTCACACCTGATGTAGTTGTCTCGCTCTTCCACTACCCGGTAATTCCGAAGTAAGAGTGACTTCAGGTGTGCCGCAGGGGAGTGTCGTAGGACCGTTGCTATTCACAATATACGTAAATGACCTTGTAGATGACATCGGAGGTACACTGAGGCTTTTTGCGGATGATGCCGTGGTATATCGAGATGTTGTAACAATGGAAAATTGTACAGAAATGCAGGAGGATCTGTAGCGAATTGACGCATGGTGCACGGAATGGCAATTGAATCTCAATGTAGACAAGTGTAATGTGCTGCGAATACATAAAAAGATAGATCCCTTATCATTTAGCAGTTAATTCCATAAATTATCTGGGAGTACGCATTAGGAATGATTTAAAATGGAATGATCATATAAAGTTGATCGTCGGTAAAGCAGATGCCAGACAGATTCACTGGAAGAATCCTAAGGAAATGCAATCCGAAAGCAAAGTAAGGTACAGTACGCTTGTTCGCCCACTGCTTAAATACTGCTCAGCAGTGTGGGATCCGTACCAGATAGGGTTGATAGAAGAGAGAGAGATCATCCAGCGGAGAGCAGCGCGCTTCGTTACAGGATCATTTAGTAATCGTGAAAGCGTTACGGAGATGATAGATCAACTCCAGTGGAAGACTCTGCAGGAGAAACGCTCAGTAGCTCGGTACTGGCTTTTGTTAAAGTTTCGAGAACATACCATCGCCGAAGAGTCAAGCAGTATATTGCTCTCTCCTACGTATATCTCGCGAAGAGACCATGAGGATAAAATCAGAGAGATTAGAGCCCACACAGAAGCATACCGACAATCCTTCTTTCCACGAACAATACGAGACTGGAATAGAAGGGAGAACCGATAGAGGTACTCAAGGTACACTCCGCCACACACCGTCAGGTGGCTTGAGGAGCATGGATGTAGATGTAGACCTAATGTGCATCGAGCAGTGATTGCAGTAACAAGCCTTTTTTTGCGAGATCCGTTTCAACAGCGGCAATTCAATTATAACAACGCTGCGTGATTTTGATTGAGATTACGGCACTGCATCGGCCACAAGGGGCGTACTGATTTCGCATTGGGTCACTAGCCTCCAAGATTTCTCAATGTGATGCTACGTGACTCTTTTTGCGGGGAGTTTTTGAAGAATATTCTACTCGTGTGTGCTTCCCATTCCAACAACTTTGTGCTAACTACGAAGCCGCACAAAAACAGCAGTGAACGCAATAACTACAGACATGATTGCGAAAGCATGAGATGACCTTGACTGGTTTGTGGTGTGCTCAAATGCTCGGTTATCAGCACCCGTACAAATTCCCAACCTTTGCTCAGTCCAATCTCGCCACTTTCATGAATGATGATGAAATGATGACAACACAAACACCCAGTCATCTCGAGGCGGGTGAAAATCCCTAACCCCGCCGGGGACCCTGACTTGTCTCGATGTTTGACGTTCGCCCTGTGGAGGACACATTGAACATTTGTGAAAGGTAAAAGAAAACTTTCATGCTAAATGTACTTGTAAAAAAATACTCAAGGGTTGTATATGCATACATTTAAAGGCATACCCTTGTAAGTATTATTGGTACTTTTGAAAATAAGAACTTGGGACTCTTCTACTAAGTTAAAATTCATCCCTCGTTTCTATCGCCATTCACGTAGAAGATTTATTCTCTTCTGTTGCCAGATGAATTTATTTCGAACACCTTGTTCTTCGTACTTGTTGCTCATTACCCTGCTCGATTTCCAGATTGAACAAACGAAATTTCTCACTTTGTTCATGCTTTAGTCTCCCATTTTTTATTTTTCTTAATTTAATCCTACGCACTAATTATCTACATTTAATAGAATTTGATGTGACCTTTGCATTTCTTCCACTGCTCGCTATTTCAGTTCTGTTGGTGTACCTGTTTGATTTAGAACTCAAGACTGTACAGATTTTCGCACCCTGGCACTATTTTTAGTAGTAAAAAATGAGTAATAATGATAGACCAAACAGTAAAATTCTCCTGCTGGATCACCAAAGAGATAGGTAAGTGAGGAACTAGCTGCCTCGGTCGTCATTCTGCCTTCCTTACTAAAATTTTTGGTACAAGATCATTTTCGCGCTTTTTTTTAACACAGATTCTAAATCCTGTTACCCAGTCTTTCTCTGTGACTAAGCCTTCATACTCAGCATCTCCACCTCACTGCCATTGTCTATAAATGTCTCTTTCACTGCTTCCTTTTTCTCCCAACAGCACTCTTTCCTCTCTGTCTTTTCTACTGTCAATGTCTTCTTCCCTTTCTATGGCTCTTCCTTACCACTGTGTCCTACTCAGCCATTTTCACTGTGTCCCCTACCATTGCCTCTGTCCCATTTTTTTCCCTCCCATAGCCACTCTTTTCCTCTTTCTTTCTCTCTTAAAATCCGCTGCCTCTCAACACATGTCCTTGGAGAGGGGCTGCTCAGGGTTTTGACCCCCACACCGGGAAATTTTAACACGTGGGTATTCTCTTTTACTGCCACTGTCTTTCACTGATTATCACTATCTCCCCTCTCTTTGACTCCCACTGCTATTGTCTTCATCCATATCTCTCTCTCTCTCTCTCTCTCTCTCTCTCTCTCTCTCTCTCTCTCTCTCTCTCTGACACTTTCGTTCCAGGGATACCCTAAAAGTGTGGCATGTCGCCCCATCCTGCTGGAAGAAGCAGCAATGTCTTTCATAATCAGAGTTGAGCACAAAATTAATCAAAAATTTCCATTTATAGAACCGCGTTGAGGGTAGTGTCAATGCGCGTTCCTGTTACGAAGCACCAAACCTCTTTTTTTAAAAAAAGAAAACAATCGTGAAGTACGGGCTGCCGAACTATGTTAGGGCTCTCCATTGCCAAATACGAGGGTAATCCCAAAAGTAAGGTCCCCTATTTTTTTTTTTATAAGTACATAAACCTGTTTATTTCTACAATGGTTTGCATCAGTTTACAGCTTGAACATTTAGTTATTTTTCGACATAATCACAATTTCTGTCGATGCATTTTTGTAGACGCTGTGGCAGTTTTGTCATACCAGCTCGCCGCCATACTGTTCAGAAAGTTATGAACTGGCGTGATAGTTGCTTGGTCTCAGGTGTAAAGTGAAATGCCCAAGTTTCGTCACCCGTGACAATTGAGTCCAGAAAGTTGTCCTGTTCGGCTGCAAGGCTGTGAAGAAATGCGCGGGGAAGCATCCATCAACTCGTTGCCACATGTGGTCCTCAGTCAGCATGCGTGGCATCTATCTTGCGCATACCTTCCGGTAGTTCAATGTTTCCGTTAAAATTCTGTAAGCGGTGCTTCGGGAAACCTCAGGAACCAACGTGCAGAGATCATGCAGGGTGATCCGCCGATCTTCACGCATGCTTTGTTAAAACTTCAACACTGTCTCCTCATAAATTGACGATCTCCTGCTCCTTTGTTCGTCGTGAATTTCGGTCCGGGCAGCTGCAAATTCTCTACACCACTTACGAACATTTTTGACATCCATGCACGACTCACCATACACTTCCGTCAATTGGCGATGGATTTCAATCGGCGCAGCCAGATGGATTTCAATCGGCGCAGTGGCGTTTGCGTTAAACAACCGAAGAATTGCGCGCAATTCGCACTTGGTGGTAACATCGAACGGGAGCTCCATCCTCAACGGCTGCCAAGCCAAGACTGAGCGCCTCAGCGCGGCTTGCGCATGTTCATACACAGCGTGTGAAGCACTCTCGTAACAGTGTGACCAACTGCCACACAAAAAGTTCTGTAATTATAAAAAAAAAACCAGGAGACCTTACTTTTGGGATTACCCTCGTACTTCGTGTTCTGTGAATTCACATGACCAGAAGGATGAAACCATGCTTCATGACACATGATGTTAATGGAAAGGTTGATGTTACTCAGGAGCCACGTATAGTAATCCACACATTTCTGACTGTCATCCTCACTTAATTGCTCCAAAACCGTCACACGATACGGCTTCAAGTCAAGGCTTTTCAATATCCACTCGCAACTACTCCTACTTACATGCGACTGTTGGGCCAATCTACGCGTGGACTTCATTGGGCTCTGAATAATTCTCCGGTGAATGTCTGCAATAACTTCTGGTGTGCGAACTGGGAATTTTTTGTCGTTTTACATTTTGCACACATCATTAGGTGCGCCAGTTTTTATATATACTCTTATTGCTCTCTTTGCTGGTAGTCCTCTGTCTCGATACATGACCCGAAAACTTTGCGAGTTCCTTAATCGATCCTGTTTTCACGTACGCTTCAGAAATTTCAATTATTTCTTCTATAGAGAAAGTAATTTTGCTGACCGCAAAGAGAAACGTTTAACTTCAGGGATGACATATATTGAAATGCTGACAGAAGAATGCTGACAATCGATTATTGCATAAAACTGCCCATTTTTGTAGCTGTTTATTTCAGAAGTCGAAATATTGCATTCGCAATCAAAAGCGATGGCTACTTGGATATGCGCCACCCACTTTTAATGCCACTTGGGTTACCAGGGTGAGAGGGGCGCCAGGGGAGCACAAGTACATGTTTTGTGTACAGTGCGTTTGGCAATTAGTAGCGGAAACTAACACGAATGAAAGTGCGCGAGGGAAAAGGAGGGAGGGGCCAAATAAGTCGCTTGTTGGGAAAATTTTCTCGAACCGGCCCCGAGTGTTGTGTCAGGGAATCGGAAAGCCTAACCGTCGTTCTTACAGGCTTAAGAATTTAGTGGTAAGACTTATAGTACAATCTATGGTACAATATGAACGAGCAGCCAGATCCAGGAACGGACACTCGACGCTGCCTATAACGCAGCAAACACTGACAACAGTGCGCCGATGTGAACTGTAATGTCGCCGTGGATAATGTGCCACTCATATGAGCAGTTGTAGACCTGGTGAATACCTGGAAAATGGTATTTACCTGTTATGCGTATGATATTCAGTGGAAGCTTCTGGGCCGTTAGTTCAAACAGATGGCAAGAATACATTCAGGTACTTCTGAAAACACTTGAGACCGGCACCTGACTGCTAATGAACACTCAAGTCGTCATTTGAAGGAAATAAAATGAACCTGTTAGAATGGCCTTTTCAAAAGACCCGCCTGAAACAGCATCGACTATCCGTCTTTATGGTGGGCTAGAGTATCGCCTGGGTGGTAGAAGAATTCGCTTAACAATCCAGCATTCAATTCTTCAGAAAGAATAGAAAACAAATGTCGCATTCAATATGTATCTTAGTGGGGAGTCTTCCCCGATGATTAAAGACCGTCACTACAGTAACAGGAGCTGGGATATGCTACTAGTTATATGTGCGGCGTTTGGAACAAACAGCGATGTCTGTCTGAGAACATTTAGCCAAGGAGTATATTTTATTTGTGTGAAATTTGATTCTATAGTATCTTTATTTTTCTTTCCATAAAGATGAGGACGTGCCTTAAAACTTACGGAAACAGAGTTGCCAAATGCGTTTTTCAGAGCAAACAAGTTCGAATAGTTCTCTCTCTTGAGTAAGAAGTTTGAAGACTAGGGGCAATGGAAGTTCGATGGTACCGTGACATTAATGTGGGTCACTCAACGAGTCAATTTGGCTTATCAGGTAGCCTATGCCTCATTTTGTATCATAGCTTCGGAAAAAACAAGAAATACCATCTGACATCAGAATTGTGCCGGGCGGATAGGTAAGTGAAATGCATTTTTCTCCATATTATGTGACGTGCCAAGTTAATCCATCTTCTTGTAACAGCTTTGAACAACAAAAAGGGAATGCAAACTGCGCTGAACGCACGCGCTTTGCTCGTCTCTGCGTCATGCTTGACTACTTATCTCGCACAGCAATCAAACAAGGCAAAACCGAAAAAGTGAAGGCGAACAGTGAATAAAGTGGGTTCCGAGCAGTTGGGCACGGTGCGCTGAGATTGAATCTGCAATCGCGGGAGTCGGGGTAGAAGAAGAGTGCAATGTAACGATAAGGTCTTCGGCCGAGAGTCTAGTGAGAATGCTACTATCCCACACTCATCTTCAGGCTGTTGTCGAAGTCCACCGCGTGACGTTATGGCTTTCTGATGCAGACTGCCTGCAACCAGCCGAAACGGCCGCTCATAGCCATTATGACAAGTGACTAGGCGGCTGGGGGCACCGTAGCATGCCGAGACGGCTGACAGCGATCTATGGATCAGCGGACGACGCTGACGTTGGGTACTCAAAGGGTATGTAGCGTATCTAATACTTATCTTCTCATCTTATAGCCCATCCCTCTTTCTTCTGTCGGGCGTGATGGCGGAGGGGTTACAAAAAAACTTGTATTAGGGAGGAGCGAGATTCAAATCCCAACGGCCTCACTGATTTTACTTTTTTTACCATTTCAATGAATCAGATCTGACTACAGCCAAAACGGTGTTTTGATAAGGTCACAGCCAATTTCCTAGTACTACCTAGCCGAACTGATCTTTTAAAAAGTCTCTCATGATTCCATGACGACAGGATTTTGAATTCTAACGATTCTTTTTTCTCCACTCCTTGTGTGCTGACGTTCTCATCTCTTTCAGTTCACAGAGTCATTGGGTTGGTGTTACCAAGAAAACGTGATTTTCCTGTCATTTAAAGCTAGCAGCTACCCTGTGTAAAAACTATTCCAACACCTTACTGTGAGCGAACCAAGGAACTCTGGAAAATAACTGTAGATGTATTCACGTGCTGACAGTAGAGAAGACACTATATACAGTGACTGGCATTTATCGCAAATGACAGTTGTTTCCTTTGCAATCTCTAGTGTAGCACTTTAACAATGGTCCATAGTAACGAGTAATACCACATCCACCACTGGATTGAAGATTGCCTCCACACTTTTCCATACACATACATGTCATTCTTACATGTTTCCAGCTTCCATTGTATGGTCATCTTGGACCATCTACTATCAAATGTTCAAATGTGTGTGAAATCCCGTGTGGCCCATCTCCTTTCCTTTCAGTTAGCTACTTCCATCTCAATTTCATTTTAATTATGGCCATAATTATATCTTCAGCTCCAGTTTGTTCCCTCATCCATATGTTTTCCTCACTTTTTATAATTAACAGCAAGAATCTTCCCATTGATCACTTAACAAACCTGAGTTTTATAATTTTTTTGCGTCAAAAATTTATGTCTTCCTGTTTTAAGTCAAAACTGGTAATCACACTGATAGTAAACATACTCTGTCACACACATTGGATTCTTGGTTTTGGAAACTCTATTTAGTGTGTAAAAAGCACTAAGGTCATATTTCCTCTTCTGTTTATTTCTTTTGCTGTCCCTTGACAGGTTCGTTTTTGTGATGGTAAATTAAATGGTTTTCAGTTTTGTTATTCATCAGTTAAGTTTCCCCTCTTTCTTATGAAGTAATGTTTGAACTTGCTAAAGGTAGTGGATTTCATGTTAAGAATACATTAGTACCAGAAGTGATCTCTTAGGTTTTGTTGGTATGATTTGTTAATGGTGGCCTTCTGGGTGTTCTGCCTAGTTGTGCCAGTCTGGTTGCAGTCCAGGCAGAGTGTACACAATAACAAAACTTACAGCATATGAAGAAGACAACTGGGTTTGTCACTGAAATATTGTGCATAACATAGAAACAATAACAAAGCAGAACACCCAGAAGCACGTCATTACTACGAACAGCTCTGAAAGGACTGGAACATGTATTGGAATTCAAGAAGCTTTTTGGATTGGAAATCATTTCACAAAATGTCAGTTCCAAGCAAGAATGCATTTTGTTCTTACTGGAGATACAACAGCATTGCACACACAGTTTATCTGTGTGAAACAATCACACACCACAGCATCTTGTAAAGATATGAACAATATCTTGTTAAATATTAATAATTAATTGCTATGATTCCAGAAGCTTTTCAACAAACTTTTGAAGTCAATATCAGTGAAATTCAGTCACTGTTTGAAAGTATATTCCACAGTTAAAGTGCTTTACAAGATGAAATGACAGTATGACATAATTAGTCTGTTGTGCTTCTATCCACTTGATCAATATAAATGAGACATGTACACCCGTTACAATGTGTTCATGATTATAGATTCTGAATTTTTGAATATTAGATGAAGACTAATGGAACACCTGACCACAGACACTGATGTGTCCAATGCCTGCTCCATCTGAGAAATAAAGTATAAAATTTAAATCAGAATTCTTCTCAATAAAAATGCCTTCTTTTAGAAACACAGTTTTTGACAACTTGCCTTTCTTGCATCAATAGAGAACTTTTTTCCTATGTCTACAGATATCTGAACTTGATAACTCCATATACTGAATAATTTTAATAGTCGACTCATGTCCACAGTGCTTTCTGTTCAATGAAAAACCCCCAATAATTTTTCATTTATGTTGAGAGTTTTGAAAGAGTACATGACTCAGTGGTTACCACACTGTACAATCGGTTTCAGTATTAAATTTCCAATCAGTTACAGTACCAGGAATGAAAGATCAATGCAAAAATACCGTGGTTCAGATACTAAGTTGCGCTGTATACACACAACAACTATTTGGGTGAACTGTAAGGTGAGGTATTGTGCCTCTTGCAGAACTTTACCCACTAAAGCACTATGTATTCAAAGTTAAACACGGGTTCATGAATCCCTTATTTTTCCATCAACAGACAGTAAATGTAATCAGATAACTTGGTCTCTCTCTCTCTCTCTCTCTCTCTCTCTCTCTCTCTCTCTCTCTCTCTCTCTCTCTCTCTCTCTTTTGGAGGGGGTAGGGGATAAGCAAGCAAAAATCTCAGACTGCTCTGCCTGGTTTTTCAGTTTCTTTTTTTCTGAGATAACAGTACCTATAGGAAACATCCAAATGGCAGCTCTAGCAGAAAAGTGATCCTTTCCTTTAATAAAACCTTGGATCATGTGGTTATAAAAGAATATTTTTGTACACTATTTCTCAGATATGCAAACTCGTTACACTTTTAGAGCAATAGAGAGAAGTGCTTTTCAATTGCTTAACAAAGTGCAGCCTTTGATACTATCCTTTTATGCGATATGGTAACAGGGATGCAATAAATGAAAGGAAATTTGATAACTGAATTGAAATTGAATTGAAGTGAGAAGCAGAGTGGGCTGATGATTAGGAATCTATGAAAAGGACAAAATTTATTTACAGTTGATGAAAAGTTCAATGGATATAAGACACATACAATTTGGAAAGAATGCAGACGGGACTGTCTCCTGGTTCAAAATGGTTCAAATGGCTCTAAGCAGTATGTGACTTAACATCTGAGGTCATCAGTCCCCTAGACTTAGAACTACTTAAACCTAACTAACCTAAACAACACACACATCCATGCCTGAGGTAGGATTCGAACCTGCGACCGTAGCAGCAGCGTGGTTCTGAACTGAAGTGCCTAGAACCGCTCGGCCACAGTGGTGTCTCCTGGTACAACACTTTCTACATGCTGCAAGATATGCACTGAAATGAACATTCCTTTCACTGTAAAGAACAACCAGAAACTTAACAATAAACCCAGAGTTTCCAATGTTTTCTGTTTCTTTCCCTCCTTTCTTTTTGATAGCAAATAGCTCATAATGCACAAATTCAAATGTAGAGGCCTTTAATCCTGACTAAGATTGAATTATAACCCATTTTCATTTCATTTTGAGGAGACATGGTTGATTGGAGATATTCTCAGGCTTCACTTAACTTTAGTGTAGAAAAGTGTATTCACAGTCCAAAATCTGATGGGTCCTTTTATAGTAAATCATTCGCATGAATCCATACTCACTAGAGCTCAATTATTTGCTCTGCTTCCTGATGCCAACAGTTTGTTTAGTTCTGTCAGATTTACTATTTACGACAAATACTATACTGCAAGTTGCAGCAGTTATCGTACAAACAAAATTTATATTCTCAATTATTAAATGTATTTTCATTTTTAGAACCAAATTTCAAGCAATACAGTTCAACTGAGAAATACTTTTCACCTTTGCAGGTCAGCGAATCACAACAATACAGCTGGATGGAGTGCAATATTTCATCAGTCGTATGAATCCATACTCACCGGAGCTCAATTATTTCCTAGCATATCAGTACTGCCGATCACTTGGTTTGCAACTAGCATCATTTGAATCACGTGAAAAGGCAGATTCTTTAATGGAGTATTTGAGGAATGCTGGTAAGTGAAAGTATTAGAAGCTAATAACTTACTATCTGACAGTTACACATGGTCAAATAAATAAAACATAGTATGTATTTCTGTGCTCAAGGCATCGACCTGCTAGAGATGAGCGGCTGTCTTTCCTTATTTCATGTATTGCCCCATATAACATTGTTAAATAAAATATAATCTTAGACAGAATGCCAATTCTTACAACTGCTTTATAACATGTCATCAGGATTTATCTTTACTTTGATAAGAATACCTTCCTGTAATTGTACTTAAAGTGTCTATTAATGCAAAACAGGTTATAACAAATATGACTTCTGGACTTCTGGGAATCGGCTTGGAACATCAGACATGATGTTATGGATGAGTACTGGCTTGCCCTTCAACAGTACATTCAATTACATGAGGAACCTACCATCCAATGATCTCCACTCAGCATCTGAAGACCAAGACGCTGCATCTGATGATGGCGGTGTAGTAAATGAAGGGGTAGTTGAGGGAAGAAGCAAGAGCAACAGGAGGCGAAGGTGATAAAAACTATCAGTAGAACTTCACAAATAACAAATAGAACGTTTAGGTAGCTAACTTCACTAACAATATAAAGGGTGATAACTTCACTAACAATATAAAGGGTGATAACTTTCTTTAAGGTTGTTATCAATTATATATATTCTCTCAGAATGATAGCACATAAGAAAAGAAGATGCAATTTAGTTCATAATAGCCCCTTGTTCACATGTTGTACTTCCATTTTTAGTAGTCATTGTAACAAGTAATGATAGAAGGATTATTGAAATTAATAGCAATTTTGACCACACATAGTGTTTAAAATAATCACAATTCAAGAAAGGATGCCTATGTCCCCTGTGTTGGCTGTTTTGCACCCTATAATATAAGGCGTACATGTCCATATACATATTACTGTAGCATAAATCACATATAATGCCAATAAAAATTGGAACTATGAATATAAGAAATTCTTTAATTGGTACAGTGAAGTTTAATTATTTTCCAGTCACTGTTTACAAGAAACATCGCTCAAAGCTCTAACATTATTTATGTTCCCAGTGACATGATTTTTTTTTTGTGACTGAGCAAACACACATTGCTGACCATTAAAACTGCAATGACATGAAGGGGGCATGCAACAAATGTCAAATTAGCATGCACTAGTGCTTGAATATGCAAATAATTAGCACTTCAGCACAATGCTAAAAAGTAGGTACGAGTGATGCCATCTTCATTCTGAAGAAAAGACGTATTATGCAGTGGATTTATCATTAAGGTATCACACATTAACGTTGTTTGTTTGTTTGTGAGAGATCATGTTATGTCTTCTATAAAAAGGAGAAATATGTACCAGGAGTGGCAGGATCATGGAGCACCACAGGCTGTCAGCACAACAACCATTGTTGCAGATTCCCTTGTTAGGGCAAGAGAGAGAGAGAGAGAGAGAGAGAGAGAGAGAGAGAGAGAGAGAGAGGCACACTAACAGTGGTGCATTCAAAGAAAGAACTGATGCCACATCTTTTCGTAAGAGTCACAGATCTGCATACAGCAGCATGGCAGTCCTCTGGATATTCCGAGTAGAATGAATACTGAGAGACTGCATTTGTGATCATCATACAAGACCAGCACCTAGAGTGATGGTATCTGATACCTTTGGGTTTGAAGATTATCACTTTTGGTTCACATAACTGGTAATTTTGACAGCAACTGTTACGTATGTGTTGTGCTGTATTTTTATTGGCCCAGAGTCCTTTGTACACAGCTCATGCATTAGACATTGGGCAAGTCTGTTATATGCATATGTATGAAAATGATTTCTTTGCATACTTATTTAAAATTACAAATAATTCACTACATACTTTTAAATAGTATTCAATAGATAAGAAGCAGGGATGCTGTAAATGTAATTTTGAAGTGACTGTGCCCATCTTTGTGGTCTCTACAAGTTATCTTCTGACAATGCATGACTGCATACGGAGTGTGTTCAAATGTTGCTCTGGCATGTATGTTAGCAAGATCTCTCACCTGCTGCAAACACCTGGTCACAGGCTGCCAAAGGCTGGTATGCTACCACTCATCAGCCACTAAGCCTGAAGCAGTATGTAACAATGTACCCTTATCTGATATATGAGTTAAGTTTAAATCAATGCCCAGCCAGGTTAGCACCACTGTTGCTACCAGAGGTGACAGCTCTGTGTAAAAAATATTACTATTGTACACTGTACACTCCCAAATCAACTACAATCACATATTCATTTTCTTATACTGTATACACATGATAAATAACATTTAATTATTGGTTATCCTTCCTGGTGTAACAATTTTAAGGGTCTTGGTTGAGTTCACCAATAGAGATATGCAAGACCTACTGCCCTTCAATATTGCATGATTTAAGGAAGCACAATGACAAGAAATTACTTATAAGAAGGTGAAGAACACTGATCAGTCTAGCAGCAATTACCCATAACGCCAAGGGCAGTTTCTGTGGATGGTTTCAATAGTGTCATCAACTGGAAAGAAGTGCATTACATATGTGCTGCTTAGCACTGAAGGGAAATATTTGTTCCCTTTACAGTTTTACTTCATTGCTTTTTAGAAAGTTATAAAGTGCAGCTAACTTTATTATGTTTATTTATCGAGGTTTTAAATAATTTACTTACTTCCATGATATCTTAGATGCAAAAACAGTCTTAAATTGTTATCCTTTTTAACAGAGGAGGATATCACAACCCAAATACAGGCTGTGTGACACTGAAGGCACCAGAACTTTCCTGGGAGACAGATGACTGCAATGCTGTGAAGGACTTCATATGTGAACAGACACGGTGCTACTATTACAATTATGGCTCCATTCCTGTGTCCACATCCCAGGGGTAAGAAGGTGAGGAACACATGTCTATCCATATCAAAAAACCATTAGTCTAGGCAGCTGCTGCACAGTAATTCCAAGCATCATACAGTGCAAAGTGATGCGACACTATGTACAACCAATGCACCAAACAGTAAAGAATAAATTAGTTTGATTTCTACCCCGTGGCTTTTCTAAATCACAATTCTGCTCACAGATGTTGTACATACAATTATTATCTCCTTATACAACTTTTTTCTGTAAGGCTGTCACCCTTGGCATTAACAATTGAAAAATTATTTTAGACATACGCATGACAATCTGGAATATTTGTTTAGGTATCACTATTGGGGATCTTGTCTGGTGAGATGTAGATTTATCTGATTCATTTTTGTCATAGCATTTCTCCATAGGGACAGCATTACACATGTTCTTGCATGATCTGATCCTTTAATTTTGGTATTTACTGACTAAAGCATGGATCTGATGTAAATTCTACAATTTCCTATTTAACTGGTATTTTATTTCCAACTAACAGTTTGTTTCTCAAAGGTGGAATATCTTTTTCTTGGACTTGACATTTATTATCCAGAGAATTTGCAATTCTTCAGAAGTAATAATTCTCTCAGTCACCTCACCAGTTTCAAATCATTTAGGCTGGTCCATGTCATTCGTAATTTTAATTATATTTCAATTCAGTAGGAGCTGAACATCTTATTTCCATTGGTGTGGTGCTGTAAAGCTCTATAAGAAACAGACAACTATGTTTTATCAGTGATGAAGAAGTAAGTTTATGAGATGTGCCATTACACACAAGGTCATTAAAGATGGTGCATAAGCTCAGAATGACAAATATCAAGATAATGCTGAACAGTAAACCACGACAATAGCAGTCTGAATAATTTCTCTTTTTATGCATTATTGGCACATACATAAGATGAATTATTTGAGATGGTGGAGGCAAATGATTATGAATTAATTTGTTTGTAATTACATCCATTGTGTAGAAAGTTGACTTATTTTCTCTCTGTAGATGTCTTACGAAGTACGAGGATAGAACAGCTCTTCTGCTTTTACTGTAAGAAGTACTGAATAACAAACTTCTTCAGCTTACTAATAATTATTAAAGAGGCATTGAGTATATCACACCAGCAGCAGGAGATATAAGGAATGAGTACTTTCAATGAGAAACACTAAATAGAACAGAGAAAAGATTAGCTCTGATATATATAATGAAATTTTAAGGCGTGTACAATATCATACAGAGTTGTGTAACATTCAGCTGCATTCGTTCCACACATTACCAGTTTAGAAGTATATAATTTGATAAAGAATTCTGCCAACACATAGCTGATTAAAAACAGAACTGTCATGAAGTTACACATTTAGAACATTTAACTGAAATGTATTTACTGCTCTATTAGGATTATTCCACATTACCTTCTCAAATTCCAGTTGAGATATGTTTACTATCTGATAATGACTGTAACATACCTTATCCCATATTTAGAAAAGAAAACATTTATCTTTGTACAAACTGTCATTTAATACAAAGAACAACTTAAAACTAAATGCAGAGATTATCACACACAAAAATACAGAACATTACTTTAAAAAAAGAAGAAAATTTTAATACAGATAAATTGAGCCAAGGAAAGGTTCCTTTTTGTGATAACTTAAGAATGTTATGCTAGTGTTTCCACAGAGAAGCTAGGGATATTTATGTAGAGATCCATTGTGAAGTGTGACAACTACTCAAGAGGACTATTAACTGTGTGTGGCTAGTACACACAACAGCGGACATGTGGAAATATATTTAAAACCATTTTATTTGTTTAAGAGAGAGTTGTACAACTAATTCACATCTCTCTCTTTCCTTGTCATATGCTTCAAATTCTTTGGTCTCTCTCAGCATCCTGTATTGATGAAGTCTGGGGAAACAATAACTGCTAACAAACAGTATTGTTCTATTACTATTAAATGAGCCTAATTTATGAACTAACTTGGATTAAATACCAACTGTCTTGTATCTAAGACAGTTATCAGTATCTTCTGTGCTCATATAGCTATTAAAAACTGTGAAATATGGTGTATCTATCCCATGACAGCAAGACAAATTGCAATTTCTAATACCAATTCTTGGAAGCTTTTTGATCAAGGGATTTACAATAAACGTCTCTCTTTTACAAGAAATTAAAACTTTTTGTGCAATAAAGATAATTTAAATGAAGGTTTAACATAATGAAACTGTGGAAAGATCTAAATACTGTGTTGTAAAACACTAGACAAATGGTGAAAGACTCTTCAGCCACAGTGTAAATGAATTAGGTCCTGTGTCTCTGCCATGCCATTAGTACAACAGCTACACTGCCCAATAGATGTGCTGTCGGCTGACGGGAGAATGGCACATGTTCAATTGCCACTGGCATTTGGGAACGCACATGGTTTGGTGCAGCATTTTGCACTTTCCCCAAAATGCCGGTGATACCAGCGTGCGTCAGGTGACGGTGCAGGCGAGCGGGATGGGTTTCATATTTTTTTTTTATGTTAAACTAAATGATGGCACTTTATTTCTGTGTGTGGAGCTAAAATACAGAGCTCACGATTCTAGTAATGTGCAATAGTCTAGTCGAGGTCAGCGAGCATTGCTAGTGTTACTCAACACACATGAAAGGACCACACACTAGAGAAAGACAGACAAAAAACATTGAATAATTAACATACTAAAGGTAACAAAAACAAGGAATAAATGATCCATACTTTGCACGAATAAACCCAGCACCTCTGGTGGCGCGCACAGAACTACTGACGCATGCGCAAAAATTTGACACTCGTGCACTGACAAACACACACACACACACACACACACACACACACACACACGGTAGGTGGCTGCAGGTCACAAAAACTCATGAACTTTCAGAACTGCCAGAAAAGAAACAAGGGGATCTAGACTTTTTACAGGTCTAGACAGGGTAACTTCCTATCAAAATCTTTTCTTTCATCTTCCATAAAAGTAAACTTAGTTCTCAAAAAGAAGTGAATGTCTCTGTGTGTGTGTGTGTGAGTGTGTGTGTGTGTGTGTGTGTGTGTGTGAGAGAGAGAGAGAGAGAGAGAGAGAGAGAGAGAGAGAGAGATTGTGTACCAGTATGCTGTTGTCTTATAACGAAACATTTTTCTAGCTTTTATTGGTTGCAGTTGCATTCTAGATTACCCTTTTCTATGTAAATGGAGCATTACAATAACTAACAGTATTATTTTTTGCATGTACTAACAGGATATATATTTCAAATATTAACATCTATCTATAGATCTATCTTGTGCAAAAACTATCAAAAACTTTGAAACATAAAATGAAACTAAATTTTGGAAAAGTTTTAAAGTTTATGGATAAAGCAGTAACTGGCAGTGGTGTGTAGACTAATTTTTTTTGACGTGGATAGATGTAAGTACTCACATGAAAAATAAAACTGGTGGAAGAAAAATTATGTTCTTGTATAAATTAAAATTTATATCAAACAGTATGGCAATGCTGTATATATAATGCACATTAAGGTAAATACATGAATTGTACCACAGTGACCTCTCTAAGAAACACTTTAATGGCTAAATCTGATTTTGTGTGTGTGTGTGTGTGTGTGTGTGTGTGTGTGTGTGTGTGTGTGTGTGTGTGTGTGTGTGCTACATGCATTAAGAGCTTGCTGAGTCACACTGTGTTTGCAGGAGCAGCAAATACCCATCTGGCAGCAAATATCCCTCAGCATCTGGACAACAAACATCGACAACAGCAGCACCTACTACTACATCCACTACTCCAGTAACGACAGAAAAATCTTCAGAAAGTCCAAGCACTACTCCTGCCAGAGGGAAAGATTTGGACAAGACAAACCGTCGAGTGACTCTAAGACCACCATCAGAGAAATCTGCCCCACTACCACTGTCTTCAATTTTTCCAGATCTCATGCCTTCGCCAAGAAGTTCCGAAAACAAATCCATACCTAACATTGTAACAAAGGCATTTCCAAGAAAAGATTCTGACAGCAATGTTGTTTATGTAACTGCTGTTGGAGTAAACAGTGAAGAACCTGTGCCAGTAAATAAGTATACAGAACCTTCTAACACTGCAGCTCCAATGACCACACGGGACAATGATGAGAGCAAAGTGACTGCCCAGATGACTGGTCCAAAAACCTTTGCACGTGGCAAGGTTATCGATCCTCCAACTGCAAAGTAGTCGTGAAATTACAAAAAAAGATTATATGAAATACAGTGTTGGGCATCTTGAAAAAGAAGAACAATTGTTTGACAATACAGTCAACATCAAAGTTACAGTGATGCTTCTATCTTTCGATTTTCTTAACACACATTTGCTTAAATCATGCATCACTAAATATAGAAAGAAACTGAAAGATGTGTATAATGTGTGGATACATATGTAAGTAAAAAAAATGTATGTTAATGTGAACTTATTGTGCGTGTTGTTGGACAACAGAAGCCTACTGCCAGAATACTCTTACAACATGCATGACTATTTCACAGAACTGGGATCTTTTGTCATTTAGCAATTATTAGTGCCTTGTATGGAAAGCTGTAGATCTGCCGTAAATAAATCTAATGTTGTAATACTTGTGCGAATGTGTTCTGCTTAGGACTGCCTAAAGTAAATAGCCTTCCCTGATATGTAGAGCCTTGACAGTTTTCTGACAGCAAAACCTTGTCCATTATGAAATTTATCTATGTGTAAAACATAAGTCTCATGAACTGAGATGAAACGAACTTTCTCAATGGAAACTAGCAATATATGAGCTAGAACACACAAACTCCCAATGATAAATGATACATTTTTATCTCACTCTAGACATTTTAAAAGTTTCTATCTACTGACAAGTGCCCTAGTCGCATTTTTTAAATGAGAATGGTACCAGTAAGGTCAGTCTTTACATGCAACGTACTGTACGTTTCTGAGGATTCACAAAGAACATGGTTCACCTTTATAGTTCAATTTTCAACTTTTTAAAAGATGTTCTAGCAATTTAAAAAAAAAAAAAACCTTGACAACCTGTGCATATAACATGACGAACAAGTCAGTCATCTATGAACTATTAAGTAAATTATGCTGAGAATAGCCTGACATAGAAAACTCTTATTTTTTCGAAGATATTAAAATTTGACCCATCCTTAATCAATTTACAGTTCTTGCTGGCTTCCCACAACTAGATTTAGGTGATTGTGTTACCATAAACGGTTGCAGATGGATGCCATTAAATACTGTATTTGACACCTGTACTTCATGGGTGTAAGTACAAAAACTGCCCCCCCCCACCTTTTTTTCATATTCACATACATTGTATTAATTTATTTATGTTAAGCGTAAGCTGAAAAAAGTATCATTCACAGGTCTTTCTGCAAATTATGAGATTCTTTTGTGTTTGCAGGCAAATCAGTTAACTAATTAAGACATTAAGATTGAAAATCAAAGATTCTTATTAGTAGAAAAACTTCATATTTAAGGTTGAGAAGCCAACAAAAAGAATTCCTTAACATAATTAAAACAAACAAATAAAAATTCCTCTTCTTCACAATGATGAAACTGCGGTTTAACTTTTGTCATTGTTTAAGATACTTACAGCAAGTTGAGTATCCTGAAATTGTGGTGTTACGTAATAAGTGCCCATGTGTTTTAATCAATATTCCAACATGTTATCTGGGGGCAGCATTCTGAGAATACATACAGATTTAAACGCAAATTTTACAGGGCATCTCAGTAATCAAATAAGGGTATCTGAAGGTTTCATTAGGATATAAAAAACTTAAAGACACTTCAATTTGCCTAGAATAATTGCTGACCATTGAAGCTGACAAACACATCAGGCCAAAGTACACCCACTGTTCTATATCGTTTTAGTAACTGGAATTACGGAAAAGGTTGTTCATGACAGACTTCTCTATGCCTAAAAGTTCCATGTTCAAGTCACCATCTACCATGCAGTTTTAACTTATTGCAAAAACTACTCCAATTTCAATGTGGATGGATTCATGGTAATGACTGGCGTTCAGAGTGGGAATTTTGAACTGGCATGTCATTTTCTTCCTAATATGAATACAGTAGTTTGTTCAGTTTTATGCTCAGACTAATTCTTTTTCACCTACTCAAAACATATGTTAAATCTGCGCCAAAAATAATTTCATAGATCTGCTAATGCTGAAGATAAGTTTGGTCCCACCTAACTTAGTGTCAGTACTTTAATATAGAAGCAAATACAAATAGAGATATGTAGAGAATCGAAGTAACTAATTTCCAACTAAATGAATAATTCAGGAGTCACATATATGTTCATAAGTTTTTCATTTCAGTGTCTTCAAATTTTACAAATACAGGCTAAAAAATGAATCTAATACCCAAAAATATAAAGTTTTATATGTTTATCGAAAAAGTATTTCGATTACGTTGCAACTTCACTAAAATACGTGAAAGCAATAAAATTAAGAAATGTGAAATGACATCAATGGATCATCCCCCTCCTCACCTCCCTCCTCCCCCTCCATCACTCACTCCCTGACTGGAAAGTGGGTATTAAAGGATTTTCCAATTTATGTTTGTATACTTACTGAGAAAACTCTTGTTCACAGCTTGGCAGAGGAACTTATATTCCAATCTTAGTGAAAATATGTTTTTAAAAAAGAAAGAAACTTCCACATGGGAAAAATATATTAAAAACAAAGATTCCAAGACTTACCAAGCGGGAAAGCGCCAGTAGACAGGCACAATAAAATAACACACAAACACACACACAAAATTTCTAGCTTTCGCAACCGACGGTTGCTTCTTCAGGAAAGAGGGAAGGAGAGGGAAAGACGAAAGGATGTGGGTTTTAAGGGAGAGGGTAAGGAGTCATTCCAATCCTGGGAGTGAAAAGACTTACCCTAGGGGGAAAAAAGGACAGGTGTACACTCGCGCGTGCGCACGCACGCAAGCACACACATCCATAAGTTTCACATAAGGGAAAAATGACTATTTTCTTACGTACACACCTGAATCTTTTCCTTCTTATGCAGTGTGTTGAGATATATCATAGGGAAGCAGAAATTTTGTATATTCTTCCTTGACTACAAGTTCTCAAAATTTGCCAAAACTGTTTTTTTTTCCTCCATCAACTACAGCTTCCCAATCATCTACATTAAAATTTTACATGGGGTATATAAAATCATTGTGATTTTACTACTACTACATACTAACTTTTGTAACATTTGCTGTCATTCCAACTTCGTAATAACTTCAAGTGCCATAGAAGTACTCTTTCTTATTTGGTCGTACTAGCATCTTGAAAGTGGTTTCCTTAACAGATATTCTCCACTTTTCCAGAAGTCTAGCAAAAATTAATTTTCTACTGACCTACACGTGATAGACCACAAAAGTTGACTTGTAAACTTTTATTTGGCTGCTGTATCTCACATTCCATTATTTATGGAAATTATCTTGCACTGGTGCACATCTAAAGGGAACTATTATGTAGAAAGAAAGCGTAAATATTGTTCACGTCTTTCTTTGCAATCATCCAGCATCAATACTTTCCAGCATCATTATCAGTGAACAATATGATGCTGCTACTGATGCTCCCAGATTAAATATTTATTATATTACAACATTAACAGTAGTGTTACACACACCCAATGTTAGTGTTTTCTGTTGAGCACTTACCACCCAGCAAAACATACTGCTTCTATTAGTAAAAAATTATTTAAGCTAATAACATATTTCTGAAGGAAACTCCGTATGATCATATTCTGGCTGGCTGCAAATCAATAATGTGCTACAGTGTGATAGCTTACAGAACTCTAGGAGTTTGAATCTACCTGTTCACCAGCATCCACAACTTTAAAGATACTGTGTTTGAAGGAAGCAAGCTCTCCCTCTCTCCTTGCCCCATGCAAAAATGGTTTTTCTTGAATTTGTGCTTATTTCTTAAAAGAAATTCCCTTTCCTCCAACATCACACTGTCTCACTTCAGACTCTGCTCTACTATTTTGCAAAAGAAACTTTTGGCATGTCTGTCCGTAACTATCTGCATCAGTTCTTGAACCCTAATTACTAACTGAAGTGTTCACACAGTGCTGCACTTATGTTTGCTGCAAAAGAGACCCTCAGTAAGTGTGTGTAAGGAAAGTGGTGATATCAGCATTGTATTTTATGTAAAATACAAGGAGAGTCCATCTAGGCCTGGTATTTGGTTTGAACTTCTATTTTGACAGGTTCTGCCTACAGCAAACTATTTTTCTTCTTCTTTCCGACTCAGATGTATTACACTGAAGTTCAGCAAAACATAATTGGGTGGAAAAGAAGGAAAAATAGTGTCTCATCAAGGCAGAACCTGCCCAAAAAAATTATTTGTGAGCAAACATGGACACAAGAATGAGTTTAAATATCAAGAACATTTGTTTTTCTATAACAGGTGTGCTCATGTTAGCATTACTCTATGTGTGAAGTGATCAAACATATGTGAACAGTGAGATCTCTATGCGTGAAGTGTTTCTGAAAGTGAAATTTAGTATTTTGGCTCTGTATCTTGTTTTATATTTTCCAACACCAGTCTAACATCCAAGACAGGAAGAAAAGTCCCAATCATAGCTTTGTACAGGGTTAACAGTTCTTAGGATTTCCTGACAAATCTTTCACCAAGAATTGACTTTGGAAATTGCTGTACGATTCTTGCTTAGTATTTCTTATAAATGAATGAGTTTAAGTTTTCTCTATATACATACAACGACGTCCACCAAAGTGCATGTCACATGACAAGGTTTCTTCCTGTTCCAGTTGCACCTGCAGTGCTGGAAGAAAAACTGCTTAAATGCCACTGTGCATTCTGCAATTAATGCAATTTTGTCTTCACAGTCCTCCTCGGAGGCTGATTAATTTCTCTACATTACCTTTTACAGCAAGAGAAAATTAATAAGTTATGAGAAAAAATTGCTGTTAACTACTTACCTTCAACAGACTAAATCTATAGTACTGCCAATACACACACTGCCTAGATTAGTCTGTTCAAAAGAAAGGGCAAGTCACCCAGAGATTCCAGACTTCAGGTAGGTCTTGCACTGTGGGGTCCGAGTGACGTGGCTTTCTTTTAACCTTTTCCCAGTGCATTCCTTTCTCCCATTTGGAACTATTATTTCTAAAAGCTGGGCACTGTCTCTCTTATTATGTGATCCAGTTATTTCAGTCTTTGAATAATTCTACAAATGACATGCCTGAATTTGGTGGATAATAGGGAAATAATTATTAAAGTAGGGCCCCACTGCACGTCTCTCTTGTCTACCTCTGTTCAAAGTTAGATTCATTTTTAATATTGCTAGAATTAATATTTCTGTTTGTTACTACAAACTGTCAACCACATGAGGGGTCTAAGGGAACTGCCTGCCACATATTCCACAATGGTCTGTATTATGGTTGTCTTTAGATAGAGGTATTGGGGAATTTATGTATAATTGCAATAACTAAAACATTACCTCCAAGCTCTGATTAATACTCTTGTAATATCGCAAGTAGATAGACTCCTGAATAATTAATATCACCTTGCAATTATGAGACCTTAACTTTCTACAGGAAATGGAAAAATAAAACAAACACTTTTTGCTTTTTTTGCAGTGTTGAGATAAGAGAAACTCCAGGGGTCTCAACATTAAAATGCATGTCATTATTGTGAAAATGGCTCTACACATTATTTAGTTTTCTGAAACTACTACTATTTTTCAAATTCATATCTACATGTGGTTTGGATTTAAAAGTAAATTTATTACAACACCAATCAATAGTTTGTTTTCTAATTACTGCAAGACTCCTAAATAGGATTCAACCATTTTTCTCCTGCACCATGTCACTGTGTGTGTGTGTGTGTGTGTGTGTGTGTGTGTGTGTGTGTGTGTGTGTCATTCCGGTAACTGATTAGACCTGTTGTAGCATTCAATAAGCTATTTATTACTGAAAGAAATGAAGCAGAAATGTACTGCTAGCTACCATGTAAGCTGGGCCAATGATATGAAGACAGAAAATTAATACAAACCATGAATTAAGACTTTTTTCTTTTTTAATTGTCATACTTTGCACCCACTAATGGTGAGCTTGGTAGTAATAGTACATATACTTACCCATGGAAGTATAATTAAATGTTAAGAAATGCAAAGTGGAATCTGGCAATATATATGTAAAATTTTTTTCCTCTCAAATAACAGATCTAAACTCTCATCTCCTGAGCTCCTCACTACTGCGTAATATGACAAATGTCAAAACTTACTCACCAGCCATTAATGACACCTTCAGTATTTAGCATTGGCACTATCTTGAAAACGTATCTATTACGCAACTTTATAGCTGCAGCTGTATCTCCCAACAAGTAACACAGTGTGCCGTGCATCACCCATGAAGAATTACTTTCACCTGGATGAACACGAGCTGTCAGGAAAATTATTTCCCGTTTCTGGAAAGTAGAATACATAAAATTTTATATTTCATAAGACAGACTAATGCCATTAAACTCATAAAATAAAAGCACAAATGAAAATTCAAAATAAATAAATAATTTTTTTAATCCTTCCTTACATTTTAAAAATCAGTCAAAAGCTATATACACTGAAGTGCCAAAGCAACTGGTATAGGCATGTGTATTCAAATACAGAGTTATATCAACAGGCACAATATGGCACTGCAGTCAGCAAAGCCTGTGTAATGCAACAAGTGTCTTGTACAGTTGTTAGATTGGTTACTGCTGCTACAAAGGCAGGTTATTAAGATGTAAGGGAGCTTGAATGTGGTGTTATAGTGGGCACACAAGTGATGGGACACAGCATCTCTGAGGTAGTGATGAAGTGGGGATTTTCCCATACCACCATTTCAAGTGTGTACCATGAATATCAGAAATCTGGTAAAACATCAAATCTTCAACATCACTGTGGCTGGAAAAAGATCCTGCAAGAATGGGACCAATAATGACTCACAGGAATCATTCAACATGACAGAAGTGCAACCATTTTGCAAATTGCTGCAGATTTCAATGCTCGGCCATCAATAAGTGTCAGCGTGTGAACTATTCAAGGAAACACCATTGATATGGGCTTTCAGAGCCAAAGGCCTACTTGTGTACCCTTGATAACTGCATGAAACAAAGCTTTACACCTCACGTGGCCCTGTCAACATCGACATTGGACTGTTGATGATTGTAAACATGTTGCCTGCTCGGACAAGTCGCATTTCAAATTGTATCGAGCAGATGGATGTGTATGGGTACAGAAACAACCTCACGAATCCATGGACCCTGCACATCAGCAGGGGACTATTCAGGATGGTGGAGGCTCTGTAAAGGTGTGGGACATGTGCAGTTGGAGTGATATGGGACCCCTGATAATCCTGTCTTATCACCTGTATCTATTCATGTTTACTGTGCATTCTGGTGGACTTTGGCAATGCCAGCAGGACAATGTGACACCCCACATGTCCTGAATTGTTACAGAATGGCTCCACTAACATTCTTCCAAGTTTAAACACTTATCCTGGCCACCAAACTCTCAGACATGAACATTACTGAGCATATCTGCGATGCTTTGCATCATGCTGTTCAGAAGAGAACTCCACCCCCTTGTACTCTTACGGATTTATGGACAGCCCTGCAGGATTCATGGCGACAATTCTCTCCAGCACTACTTCAGACATTAGTCGAGTCCATGCCAAGTTGTGTTGCGGCACTTCCGCGTGCTAGTGGGGTCCTACACGATATTAGGCAGGTGTGCCAGTTTCTTTGGCTCTTCAGTGTATTTATGAAAGGGGTTAATTGTATCAAAAGGAAAATTAACTTGGTAGAATTATAAAATTTAAAGTGACAGTGTGACAGGAGAGTACTGCTTACTTTAAGGAGATTAAATTCAAAGTAAAGCCAATAAACACTCACAAAGGTAGACAAAATTATCATACATTTTACAACTGTAAGTTCCTCTGTCAGGAAGGGAGGGAGGGAGGGAGGGAGGGAAGACAGTTTGAGGAAGATTAGAAACAATGAGTAGATCACTCAGAGATGATGATGATGATGATGATGATGATGATGATGATGATACAAATATGAAGGGGGCAGCATAAGGGAGAGTACAAGGCCGAAGATAGTAGACCGATAGATACTTTGCCATCTCTGCGCTGAAGCAATGTTAGTATTGCAATAATATCAATCTGTTCAGGTAGAAGCTGCACTGTTGACATAGAACTACAGTGAAGCAATCAACATGAGTCACTGTAAAACATGATTGTATTAAAAGAAAAATTTAAAGAGTGTATATTTTTGATGGTTGGTCATGTGCAACAAGCAGATCAGCAAACTGAAAGGAAGAAAGACAAAGAACTAATACCCTTCCTGCTTTCTTGCACTGGTTTCACAAAAAAGCCTGGCTTCAACAATGCTATCATGGAAAAAATAATTAATATAACCGCTAAATGTGTCACACTTCTGGATCACTTACTGGAAAACCAGCTTGCACCCATCACAAATTGGTTACCTGACAAATATTGCTCAATTTTAAGTGCTTTTAACCTATCATGATCTTCAATTTTCTTCTTCTGCACCTCGTATTAGATATCACCAGACTACAGTACAGTGCCCAGGACTCAAATGACAAAAACTGACTAACCAAAGGGGAATACTACAGATTTGAAACTTTCTGGAGGATATTGTACCAAATGCTCCTTTGAGTTCAACCTGACAAGAATACATCACACCATGTACTAATGAGTGTACATTGAAGAGAAAGGAGGCAATCTAGCAAAACTTATCCAAGATAGAACTATTTGGATTCATAACAATTTAGGAACTTCATGGACTGGTTTGTAATGGAAAGGAATAAAAGGTTTTATCATATAGACAAACTATTAGCAACTCACCAAGAGAGGATTTTCCTCTGAATCTGCCGCAGAAAGTGTAATCAATGGAGTTTCATTGTTGTTAAGAGACATACATAATGATTCAGCCCTGAAGTATATTTTGGAAGGATCAATTTCACAGGACCACTTCCATATGTGTGCCTGGAACAATTAAAATAATACTGTACATAAATAAAATAATACTGTACATAAACTGGATACAGCTCAATAAATATCCAAGTCAGTGAACACCAGACATTGTTGTGAAGCTTGAATTAGACATGCTGCTACAACTGTTTACATGAATTTTCTACACAAGTTTTGTAGGTTTCCGTAAATGAACAATGAAATATAAAAGAATTTAACACATGGAAACTATCAAGTAAAAACAGTCTTCACAATGCAATGCAATTTTGTGAAACCATATACTGAAGTGAGAGTAACTCTCTGAATTTTCTGCTTAGACTACTTCCCAATTTTCCCCGAGTCAACATGTCCTATTTCACCATATGCTTGTTCTCCAGTGCGATACATAGGTGTGCAACCACCCTTCTCAAATAAAATAGATGGATCAACAGAAATTTAAAGGCTGGCAGCAAGAGATGGGAGAGGCGGAAAATGTGTGAAGCTATATTAGCATTATTGTGACCATTTTGGAAGCCACTATTTTGGCAACCAGCATCTTGGATGCAACTTGTAATTTCAAAAGGGAAAAGGGGTCATGTCATATCAAAATGATAAAAAACTACTTGATAAAAAGAATGGCGTCTTTGATCTGAGCACAGTTCCATCCATTCTCTACTTATGATTGATTCCTTATGGGTGACAAGTCCAGTGCATTGATTTACTGAGATTGTCTTGATATCAGGGCAGAGGAGCACATATATCATTCACAGAGTATTTCAAACAATGCCACTCAGACAGACCCACCATTATTGATAGTCTGCTGCTTAAACTTAGAGAAATTCTGAAGGGAGAGAAAGGGAGGGGGAAGTCTCATGAGAAATGTGCTTCATCAAGAGTTTCCTCTAATTATTCTTTCCCACTGGCAGTTTATCACGTTCTGCCACAACTACTCACTATCTTGTTTACAATTAATCTGTCTGATTTGAATATGTTTATTGTACCCAAAGTCTTTAGCAACTGTGATAAATGTGTTGCTTTCTGGAAATCTCCCTCTTTCAACTTCATTATACATTTTCATTTTCTTGTTTTATTTTCTCTCTTATCTTGTCATTTTACCATTCCCTTTAATGGAACCACTTTTTTCTGCTTCTCAAGTGTAATAATTAAATGTCCATTCACCAGGTTTCAAGACTGCCATGTTATTTCACCAATTCATTCATACTCAAAGAAAGTGAAGAAATACATTAATACAGAGAAACAGATATTATAAACTGCATTCTCATGACATACAAACTACTAACATACAGGTTACTCAGCTTGTATGAAATAAGTCTTTAAGATATTCTTCCACCCTAGCTGAAGCCAAGAAAAGTGAATTACCCACACAACCTCATTGAAAATGACATGAAGAAGTATTTTGGGCAGTCAAAGGAACAAATGCAGGTGTGTGTGTGTGTGTGTGTGTGTGTGTGTGTGTGTGTGTGTGTGTGTGGGCGCGCGCGCACTCAAATACGTCCAACACTGAAAACAAACCCTACTGTTGAACATACTTGTAAGTACACAGCACCAGTCTCATTTATTGTGTGTCAGACCTATTCATGACATGCTTATTACAATGGGTAACCATGTTCTTGCACTCTGCAGTGAGCTGATCAATTTTGATTGAACTTAGCTCATTGTGAGTCCCAGTTCGAGGTAAAAAGCAGTCGTGCAATAATATAACATGACAAAAAGTTCCTTATTATTTGTAAACATTTTTCTCTTTTGTTTTAAGTTAGTAACCCAACACATTTTTAAAAAAAATCTGGTCTCTTACAACATTCTGATCATGTCTGCAGAGTGTCTTAAGAAACACAAACCTCAATGAAAACTTTACAAAAGGATTCGAAGTCTATTAGATTAACAGAGAGAGAAATGTCTCCAGCAGTGAGGAAAATTGCGCTGTCTTTTGCTTTGAGTAACTAAATTATGCTTTAAAATGGAAACTTCTACTTGTCACACATCTGGTTATTATTTAATTAGTCAATGGAAGATTTGCTCATTTTTCAAAAAAGTAACAAATGAAGATCCTCATTATTTGCTAACAAGTGCACAACAGCAGCTTTCATGAAATAATGAATTAATCTGCATGCAGAGAACAAATTATAAGCACATTCAGTTTCTTTTTTTTTTCGTTTTTCTTTTGGTATGATGTACTTACCAATTTTTGGCACACTAAAAATGTCAGCAGTTATTAAAGTTTCTGATAAACCCTTTGCAAAAGTGAGAAATGACTAAGTTAGCATTGATATTATACCAAGTACTAAACCAGACTGAAGAATCAAAAGGTATTTATACAGGCATGTTATGCATAGCAGTGTCATTTGGGTGTCACAGAAAGTAAGATACACCAAGATGGATATAAGTTAGTATCACATCACTGTAGGAATAATGTTGAGGCAAGCTGTGCTGCAGAAAGTGTGGTGTAGCAATTAACATTGTTCGATGATGTGTGAGTTGCCAGTTCAAGCCCAACCACTAGTTCTTGTATGTTATTCAGCATTCATCATTTGTGGAAGTTTAGCAAAATTTCTTATGTTTATGTTGTTTGCATATGCTGAAATAATCTATATAAACAGCAGCACTTTCAATCCAGGAGTTCAGTTCAGTTCTAATTGTACAATTGTATCTCTATTAAAAGAGCTTTCAGAGCTAATTGCTGTACTTCACTGACAACCCTGCTTTTATCTGGACTTGAGTGTGGTTACTACATGACATTATCTGGTGGAGATGCTGGGTATTTCAAAACATTACCATGATTCCAATTAAGCTCTGTGATAACTGTCATCTACAAAAGTGATACAAGCAGTACATTGTTCCGAAAGTCCATGTATTCAAGAGATCAATGGATTCCAAAAGATGAGCAAGTTAGCTGCACATAAGGCATCTAACAGCGTTTTCTGAAGGCACCGGTCAGGACACAGTGAAATGTTTGGAAGAATTCAACCAAGTTACCAAACACCACAGGTGGGGTAATATGGCGTGTTTGGAGAATGTGTACTTTTACTTGGACTGCACAGCCCAGCAGTGGTTTGAGAACAATGAGGAACAGCTCATGGATGGTTTGATGGATTTAAAATTGTTGGGTGATGGACACTGTGGTCATTAGTGTCCTTTCACAAGGACATGGTACTAGTTCAGGGGTAGTACTCTTGTTTAAATGAAAAGCAAAGCAAAGCAATATAACAATTGCTACTGCAGTAGAAAATGTCACATACAATTTCCAATATAACTAGTCATACTGTTGTCACATGTTAAAAGAGTTAATGAAACAGTTCATGTCAGTAAGAAGGTTGGTTTATCATGGAAGTAAATGGAGGGGCCAGCCACTAAATAACACATTAAAACCTCTTCAGAGTTCAAAGGGCTGGATTCCTAATGCCATATGAAATGTCAGCACTACTTCTGCTATTGTTTCATCGTCAGCTAAGATGGAGGATAAGCCTCTCGGTAGACCCAAGGCTTCCCTACTATCAGCATACAGCACACAGGTCATAGAAACTTTGTGCACTGTGGGTGTGGTTGGTTTGTTTGTTTGTTTGGAGAAGGGACCAAACTACGTGGTCATCAGTCCCTCCAACCTTGGAATAACTAAAACTGATAAAATCTCAAACTGTAAGAAGGAACTACAATGGTCATAAAATTACAAATTATAGACAGAGAAGGAAGGAAGAAGAGAGGAGGGAAAGAAAGTGACTAATGACAGGGGCATGAAGGAAGAAGCACAGGTATACAAGGTAGACACTCAAGATAAAACAGACCCTATAAAGAAAGGAGTGGGAAGGCAGAGGGCAGGTGTGAACCACCAAGCCCAGTCAAAGCCAGTCCAATCGGGGGAGCAAGACGGCCTGCCATCTCCTCCACCCACCAATATGGTTGAAGGTCTCACCCTCAAATTAAGTGATAAAAACCCCCATCATGAAGAAATCTTAAAACTAGATCAGCTGCTGAGGCATTGTCAGCAAACACCAGGGGTAGCGAGTCAGGAAAGCTGAAAGTACGTCGCAGGGCAGCTAAGTCAAGACAGTCCAGAAAGAGGTGAACCACAGTCAACATTGATCCACAACAACAGAGAGGGGAGTCCTCACGACGGACGAGATAAGTATGGCTGATGTGGAGCCAGCAAACAACCGTGGCTTTATGAGAGGCACTCAAGGATCTCCACAAAGTTGTAGAATCCTTTATTGCCCTGAGCTTGTTCGGCAAAGAAGAAGTGTGCCATTCTGCATTCCAAAGTCCCAAAACCTGACGACGTAATGCTGAGTGAAGGTCTATTTCCAGAACGCGAATAGCAAGAGATGGCCCATTAGTAGTCAATTTAGCCAGTCGATCGGCAAGTTCATTGCCAGGGATCCCAACATGGTCTGGGGTCCAAATGAAAACCACTGAGCATCCACATTGACAAGGAGAGAAAGGGATCCTGGATAGCCATGACCAACGGATGGCGAGGGAAGCACTGGCCGATAGCTTGCAAACTGCTCAAGGAGTCACTACAGACAGTGAAAGACAGTCCTGAGCAGAAGCGGACATGGTCCATTGGGCGCAAGATGGCTACCAATTCTGCAGTATACACACTGCAGCCATCTGGCATGGAACAAATTTCCGTGTGTCTTGCATATGCGTAAGCATAGCCAAGGTGCCCGGCAACCATGTAGCCATCAATAAAAATCACTTCTGAACCCTGGAATGAAATGAGGAGACAATAGCATTGGTGGTGAAGGAACTCCAGAGGGATTGATTCCTTTGAATTGAGGGAAAGATCAAGACAGAGCTGTGGCCAAGAGGCGCACTACGGAGGGGTATGTGCATGAGCGGAGAAACAAGGCGGTAAAGGGAAGTGCTGGAGCTCAGAAAAGGGTGACAAAGTGGGCAGCCATGGTAAGCCCAAATCGTGGCCGCTGCGGGAGGCTTATCTCCGTGTCTGGATAAAGGAGATGATAATTAGGGTGCTTTGGGGTGCAGCTAATACTGAGCACATAAGATATCAGCTGCTGTTGGCGCAAACCTCCCAGTGGTCGAATCCCTGCCTATGTGATAAGGCTAATCATGCGGCTAGTTAGGAAGGCACCAGTCACAAGTCATACCCCGTAATGGTGGATGGGGTCTAGTATCTGCAGTGTTGAAGGTGCCTAAAACCATAGACAGGACTCCCGTAGTCTAAATGAGACTGGACCAGCACTTTGTACAATCGCAGAAGAATAGAGTGGTCTACACCCCAGGTGGTATTGCACAGACATCTAAGAACACTGAGATGTAACCAGCACGTACTCTTCAGCTCGCGAAGATGAGGGAGCCATGTCAATCAAGCATCAAAGACCAGACCCAAGAAGCGACGCGTGTCCACCACCTCGAGGGATTGGCCATCGAGAAACAGGTCCGGATGGGGCTGGACTGTACAGCGACGGCAGAAATGCATGACACATGACTTGGGCATCTTCCGATGGAGGAAACCCGACGAAGAAGGGATGGCTGAAAGAGCTGTGGAAAGAATGGCAGCAGTCAAAGTCTGTGTAGACTCATCAATACTGCTGTGTGGTAGTACAGGGGGGATGGGAGCAGAGGAGAAGGCACCCCAATCAGCTTTAGAGAAGGCCCACCGGAGAGGGTGACAGAGTGAGATACACTGAAGGAAGGTCAAAACAATCGGGTAATGATCACTGTCACCTAAGTCATCGTGGACACCCCAATGAATGGAGGGAAGAAGGCCAGGTCTGCACATGGAGAGGTAAATGGCAGAGAAAGTGCCATGTGCCACACTAAAGTTTGTGGGAGTGCTGGTATTTAGGAGACAGAGGTCAAGCCCTGCTAGAACAGCTTCAACTGCCCTGCCCAGGGCAGTAGTCATGTGACTACCCCGAAGAGGGTTGCGGGCATTAAAGTCCCCTAGAAGCAGGAAGGGAGAAGGGAGTTGTTGAAGAAGGGTGGTTAGGGAAAGGTATGTGGGTGGCCTGTCAGGCAGGTGGTAGAGATTACAGATTGTGATTGGAGTGGCCAAATGGACCTTGCTTACAGAGTGGTGTGGAGGGGAACCCATTTACTAACAATGTCCTTGCAGACCAAGATGCAAACACCACCAGAAGCCTGCAAGGGGCCAATTTGGTTTTGAAAGAAAGCATGGAACCCACGATGGGTGGGTGAGTAAAAATTGACAAACTGGGTCTCCTGGAGAGCAACACAAGCAGCAGAGTAGGAGGAAAGAAGGGGCTGCAACTCCGGGAGGTGACGTAAATAGCCGTTACAATTCCACTGGAGGATTCTCAAGCTGCTGGAGTCCAAATGGGAAGTGAACAGACTGGCACTGGTCATGCTGCCGAGTCGCCATCTGTCACACGTAAGGACTGGGTAATGTCTGTGTAGGTGGGGTAGGACTGTGTTGGTTCATTGGCTAGAGGAAGGGAAGGTAGCACCTCAGGGGGTACCGGAGGGGCCTTGCCCTTGTTCTTGCGTTTCTGCTTCTTCCCTTGTGAAGGAAGAGAAGGAAAGACTGCAGCGAGGCTGAGCACAAAATTACACCTTTCAATCTTGGCGCTCACCGGCCTCGGATCGCATGGTCGATGTGTAGCTGCAGATCACCTTTCATGGGGGTGCCAGGAAGAGGAGCCCCGGGTAGGAACTCCAGTACCGGCGGCTGCCTAAGAAGGAGAGCACTTCTCTTGTGGGGGAGGCGGAGCAGCACCCAAAGGGGTGGGTATGTGTACTGAGGGGGAGGGGGAGGCAGAAGGTGTGAACGAATGGTGCGGGGCTGGGATGAGGATGGGGTACGAGGGGGAATGGACGTAACTGAAGCAAAAGTAGAAGATATAGGCATGGGATGGAGCCAGTCATACTTTCAACAAGCCTCAGTGTAGGTCTTGTACTCTCGAATCCGTCATTCTTTCACATACACTTGGCATCCTGGCGAGCGTGGAGGATACTGCACGTTACATCTTTGCACACTGGTGGAGGGGGTGCCTACAGTCACTGCAGATGGGATCATTGGTGCAGCAGGAAGACATCTGTCCAAACTGTAAACGTTTAAAGCATGTCATCAGTGGTGGAAAGTAAGGTTTTACATTACACCAATACACCATGACCTTTACCTCCTCTGGGAGGGTATCACCCTCGAAGGCCAGGATAAAGGCATCTGTAAAGGTGTGATTGGTTTCAGCACCTTGCTGTACACGGTGGATAAATTGGACTCCTAGCCACTCAAGGTTTGCACGGAGCTCCTCGTCAGTTTGGAGAAGAAGATCCCGGTGGAAAATGATGCCCTGTACTGAGTTCAAAGATTGGTGGGATGAAACGGCATTGTACAAGCATTGGAAGGACACTGGGCTGTCATTTGATTGCTATGACCTACATCTGAGTTGCAAGTCTCACTGGTGGCAGAGATTGATGCTGAAGATCAATACGCCTCTCCCCAGACATTCTTCATTACATCCTGACGTATGGGGGTTGACATTTATAGCTGTTATACCTTGCTTACTTAGTCTCTTAGGCAGGCTGCCACGAACTGCTGTGTATTCTCTTACTAACTGGTGTATGAGAGAGGCGAGGTTGTCATGGTCTTGCATAACTGCTACATGGACCACATTTGGGAGGTGGTCCTACCTCTTTCATCCAGTACTTTTTGTCTGCATTTCTTCAGTGTGCTGGCACCACTTAATAAATTCCTTGGTTATTGTAACACATTTTATCAGATGAGCTAGGTTCGTGTCTTCCGTAACTGCTTTCACTATGTTTCTGATTTTATCAGCTTCTGTAATACTTAGATTTAAAATGTTGCATGGGGCCAAAACATTCTGTATGTTAGACTGTTTCATTTCCCCATGGTGTTGCTCCCTGCTCTTCAGTTGTTTTTCCACTAACTAATCTTGGTGGTTATTGTCATCAAATGCTTCCTGTATTTCAACTTGGAATTTTTCCCAGCTACTGAACTTCTCTTCATTTATCTGGCCAATGACAGGGCTGGTACAGACCTCTATGAAGAAAAACCCTCAATTTTAAGGCGGTTCATGTGCCGATGAGATGCATGGCTATTGAGGCAGAAGTCATCAGTGGGAAACCACTGGGGAACCTGCCACACCTCAGTGATAATAGGCTTACCTTGGCTAGAGGGACTATCTGAGTGGATGAATGATTCCCCAGTATTTCATGGGACCCAAATGGCTCACACTAACAAAAAACTTAAAGCTTCCAGTGGAAGTGGTGGGCCATTGGAGTGTGTTCCCACCCACTCCATAGAGAGACCTCAGGTGGAAAGCACACCTGTTACACCTAATTTAACAATGAATCACAGTGATAGAACAATCCTATGCATCACAGTGTTTTCATTGTTATCAAGAGAAAAGAGGGCTCCTTTGAGAAAAGTCCCCATTCTATATACAGAAGGGTGTGGAGGGAACTGCTAGAGCACCTAAGTCTATTAAAAAGTTACAGAATAGTGCCATGCTGATAGCAACACTGACAATGTCCCATAGTTGTTGAAATGCCCAACACCCTCACTTACAGCAGAGGTGTCATATGAAGTACTGACCTTATGTGTCTGTACTACAGTGAACTTCCAGTGGAATGACAAAGCTCATACCTTTGAGGGAATGGATCACAGAATGTAGCACCAACGCTATACCAGAAACAGAGTTCAGTGAGGAAGTACTGCACCAAGATGGTGAGATGCTCACAAAATCCCCATTCATGTAGCGATTTTGTATCCAGATGGCATCACAGGCTTTCTCCAGATCGAAAAAGATACCAACAAATTGCTGTTTGCATAAAAATGACACTTGTATCGTACCTCTAATTGGAGGAAATTGTCAGTTGTGGATCGATATTTCCAAAATGCAGATTGGAAATGGCTGAGCAATCCCTTGGCTTTGAGAGTGCACAATAGGCAACAGTTTATGATCTTTACTTTTTTTATCATTGAAGATGGCTGATGAGATAAAGAACAGAGAGATCTATATCTATACTCTGCAAACCACCATGAGGTGCATTGCAGAGGGCACATCCCATTGTACCAGTTATTAGGGTTTCTTCCTATTCCATTCATGTACGGAGAGCGAGAAGAATAATTGTCTGAATGCCTCTGTGTGTGTGTGCAGTAATTAGTCTAAATCTTATCCTCACAATCCCTATGTGAGCAGTATGTAGGGCCTGTAGCAAATTCCTAATGTAATCATTTAAAGCCGGTTCTTGAAACTTTGTTAATTAACTTTCTTGGGATAGTTTCCATCTGTCTTCTAGATTCTTCCAGTTAAAAAGATTCTTCAGTATCTCTGTGACACTCTCCCATCAATTAAACAAACCTGTGATCATTCATGCTGCCCTCTTTTGTATACATTCAATATCCTCTTTTACTCCTATTTAGTATGGGTCCCAAACACTTCAGCAATATTCTAGAACTGGTGGCACAAGTGATTTGTAAGCAATCTCCTTTGTAGATTGATTGCATTTCCACAGTATTCTACTAAGAACCTGAAGTCTGCCATCTTCTTTACCCATGACTGAATCTATGTGATCATTTAGTTTCATACGCCTACAAAGTGTTACACCCAGATATTTGTACGAGTTGGCCGATTCCAACAGTGGTTCATTGATGTTATAGTCACAGGATACTACATTTTATCGTTCTGTGAAGTGCAAAATTTTACACTTCTGAAAATTTAAAGCAAGTTGCCAATCTGTGTGCCACTTTGAAATCTTATCAATCTGACGAATATTTATGCAGGTTATTTCAGATGGTACTTCTTTATAGATAACTGCATAACCTGGAAAAAAGCCTGATTTTTCCTATTCATATTGTGTGCAAGGTCATTAATACACAACATTAACAGCAAGGGTCCTAACACACTTCCCTTGGGCACACCTGAAGTTACTTCCACATCTGATGATAACTGTCCACCCAAAATAACATGCTCTGTCCTCCCAACCAAAAAGTCCTCAGCCCAGTCACAAATTTCACATGATACCCCCACATGATTTTACTTTTGAAAATAAGCATAGGTATGGTACCGAGTCAAATGCTTTTTAGAAATCAAGAAATACAGCATCTACACCACTCACGGTTCTTTCCCACACGGCTAAGAGAGCAACTGTAGATAACATGATCTTCCCTGACTTTAGAGTCACCTCCTACTATGCTTCTGAATAACAGCCTTCAGCCCATATTTGAATGAAGAGACATAGGAGGATTTCTTTCACCTCCATGCTTAGGTGTCTTAATGTGGAATATTGAATCCTATCAGCCCATGAAGCAATGTCATGTGCAGACTGTAGTTTTGACAAGGAGAAACAACAGTTATATGGCTTCAAGTTGATAGAAGAAAAGTTTAGTCTTCTTCTCAATACGCTGCCTATGGTGGTGGAATTCATCATTTATGTAGTAGGTACAGATAAAATCGTGAAAGTGTTTTGTCAATGTCTGCGCTATTTCCTTAGGTGTTGTTAGGAGCATATAATTGTTTAAGTTGGTAGATATGGGCCTGAACCTTTACTTCCGGATTTTTCTGAACTGACTCCTATACCTTCGATGATGTTGAATGGTTACTGCATGTTAAAAATTCTTTCCACACACACTGTCTGCTCTTGTTGATGCTGTGTCTAGCTTTAGACCTCTTGTTGAAATGCTTTGAGGTAGTCTCCAATTGGCCTATTCCTACTTAGCAGCACAACTGTCCATAGTTGTCACCTGACATTCTTCATCTCACCAAGGGACAGCTTTTCTTCTAGGCTGGTGAGATGATCTAGTCCTGGGTGCTGTCACAGTGTTGGAACATAGCCAGTCAGCTGTATAGTGGCCAGTTTGCCCTGCTGAATATCCATTTAGGTGGCCTCCATTCAGGAGTTGTAGCCGCAGCTAGGTGAAGCCAATTGGAAAGTGGCCACTTCTCACATAATAGTATCTGTGAGGGTAGGAGGGATCTAAAGCACCTAATGACCCAGTAGCCCTGCAGTACTGCGTCACTTTCCCAATATTAAGAATTTAGATGTCCTGTGACACTAGCAGGCTCTCAATTAGCTAACTCCTGGGCCAGACAGTAGAAGAGCTTAAGGCATGTGGTGTGCATCGATGTCACCAAGTAACAAGAATGGACAGGGCAGTGCACACACACTGTAAAGCAAGATGGCACATATAATTCCAATGTAAACACTTGTAACTCAGTGGTGAGGGTGGTTAGTGAGTAATGGTTTCTTTTGTTGGTGAACATAACTACACTGCCATTTGCTCGGTTACCACATAGCTCATCGTTCCTGTGAAAGTTAAATCCTGGCAACACAGAATTATCCATGGCCTTCCAGTGTCTCTTCTGAAGGCAGATGTACATAGGTTGCTCTTGTACAAACAGTTTTAATTGCTGTAACTAGGATCAATAACCATTCAAATTCTACTGGAGAATGGCAGACATCTTAACCATTTGGTTTAGCCCTCCCCAAGTCCTGTAGCCTTGGAGGGGAGTTCAAAAGGTTGGAGGAGGGGTAGATTAGCTTAGTAGATTGCCCAAACATATGTCTAGGTCCATCGAACAGTCTTCTCTATCAGAAGTTACTAAAGCACTATGGTTAAAGGGCTTGACAGGATGTGTGTTAGGTTTGGTCTTCCCATTCAATGGTTTCGCTTTCTGTGGGCAGCGTGGTAAAGAAGCAAATATAGATGTTTTGTGACTAGACTTCTTTTTGAAGTCACCTGGTTTTTGTATGTTTGTTAGTTAGGAGTGCTCAACATCAAGGTTATCAGTGCCCACCTGCTTTTCTTTGGTACTCAGCACTGGCAGGTCTGGCCAGTTAATAACTGCAGCAGTGCCTTGACAGATGCAGCTGAAAGCTCACGTGGATGTTCTAGAACCTATGTGGTGAGTTTGTAATGAGGCATGTGACTTGGATAACGGTACACGTGCCATCATCTGCCACTTGCTGTTTGTGCTGAGGCATCAGACTTGGCAACTGGTTGCTCCACGATGATAGATAACAACATTGTGAAAACTGCAGGTTGCACAGTCTTCAAAATCTCTCTCCCTCTTTCACCATCTGGTGACACAAAGCTCCTGAATCTCCTGCTGCTGTACACACAGACCACATGCCTTTAACCAGAATGGATGTGCACTGAAGCAATTACCACAATAGGTGGTCAGGTGTAAGGCGAGCCTGGATCGTAAGCATCTAAGCCACATCTTCCACAGGTTGGCTTCCCTTTGCAAGCTGCAACTGTGTGCCCAAATCTAGGGCACTGACAAGTGACACATAGTATTGGGGACATGTAGACAGACTTTAAGATATAAGGAACTATCTTTCACATATTCAAGCAAAGTAGATGAAGTAAAGGAGTATCAAGGTAGGTGTTCCTTGTAATTCACCAGTTTCAATGCATTTCTCACCTTGATTATACTTTTGCTTTGTCATTCCACAAAAAGTTCATTGGGGTCCAGATACAAAAGGTCACTACTTGATACAATACCTGTGCTGTAATTCAGGGTGTTGGGCATTTCAACAACTGTAGGACATTCTCCACATTTTTGCTTTGCAGTAACTTAGGAGTTTGACTGAGTGTCAGTGTTTCTATTAGCAGGATACCATTCCATAACTTTTTAAGACTTAGGTGCTCTAGCACTTCCCTCCACACCCTTTTGTATGTAGAATTGGGATTTTTCTCAAACGCACCCACTTCGCTCTTGACAATGATGAATACTGGTTTGAGGCATTGCCTTGTTCCATTACTGTGATTCATGATTAAAGTAGATTGTCAGGTGGACTATCCACCTGTGGTCTCTCTGTGGAGTGGGTAGGAACACACTTCAATGGCCCACCACTTCCACTGGAAGCTTTAAGTTTTTTGTTACTGTGAGCCATTTGGGTCCCATGAAATACTGGGGAACCCTTCATCCACCCACATTGTCACGCTAGCAAAGATAAGCCTTGTATCACTAAGGTGTGGCAGGTTCCCACTGATGACTTCTGCCTCAATAGCCATGCATCTCATCAGCATGTGGAATACCTTAAAATTGAGGGTTTTTCTTCATAGAGGTCTGTACCAGCTCTGTCATTGGCCAGATAAATGAAGAGAAGTTCAGTAGCTGGGAAAAATTCCAGGCTGAAATAAAGGAAATGTTTGACGACAATAACCACCAATACTAGTTAGTGGAAAAACAACTGAAGAGCAGGGAGCAACACCATGGGGAAATGAAACAGTCTGACATGCGGAATAATTAGCCCTATGTCACATTGCAAATCCGAATATTAGAGGCGCTGACAAGCTCTAATACATGGGGCAGGAGTTACGGAAGACATTACCTAGCTCATCTGAAAGGATGTTACAGCAACAAAGGAATTTATTGAGTGGTGCCAGCACATCAAGGAAATGCAGAAGAAAAGTATCACTTGAAAGTAGTAGGCTAGATGAAAGCAGTAGGACCAACTCCCAAATGTGGTCAATGTAGCAGTTGTGTAAGACCATGACAACCTCGCCTCGCTCCTACGCCGGATAGTAAGAAAACACACAGCAGTTTGTGGCAACCTAACTACCATACCAAGTAAGCATGATACAACAGCCATATATGTCGGCCCCATATGTCAGGAGAGAATACAACAATATTGTAAAAAGGAAAGTTGCCACTCATCATACAACAGAGATTCCAAGTTGCAGATACTCACAGCAAAAAGACTAAACCTGCAAGGAAGAATGGACTTGCGAACTCAGACTTAGATCGCAGTTATCAAACGACAGCCAGCATCTGACCAATGTTTGTACAAACTCCTCAACAAAATATAGTGCCTCCCAGAATAGACATTAGAAGGATGAAGGACAACACACCAATATATTTTCAGTGTGGATGCCCTGGTCAAGTTGTAAGCTACTGCAGTAGAAGACAACAAGAGTTTGATGGCTGCTACACTGACAGACTTTAACCATCACAACAATCGACTACAGATGATTATTGCCAACATGTGGGCAGAATCCTACTGTTGTACCTGGATGAGGTCACACTCCAACATACCATAGCTATTCCCTGTTACCACACATAAGTAACAGCGACTTGCCTAGTCACTGAATTAAAAAGAAAACTAACCAAAGTAATCATCTATGGAGATTATGCTGTCGTGCAGGAAAATCCTTCAACATCATAACTGTGATGTCAGAAAATCTCAATGATGTCATCACTGATTGGCAACCTGTCCAGCTGCTGACTCAGGGTTTCCTTTTCTGTAATGTTGAATGATTATTGTTACCAGCCGAAGAAGCCCGGGTCTTATGGTACACAAGTCACTGTGTTGCACGTTGCAAATGGAAAATACCAGTCTAGGAAGGGCATCTTAGTTCTACCGATGAATAATTGAGCTCTCCCATCACTACAGACAACAAAGTGGAGGAAGCTGTTACTGAACTGCTAACAGCATTTGTCATGAAAAGAAAAAATGGCAAGTGTTAGCCATTCTTCACCAATTTCCAGTTGCTTTCAAATCCAGAGTGGTGAAAACACAAACACTGGGGATCGTCCACAAATTAGAGTGGTCATACAGGGTATCACCAGTGAACAACAGATAATCTCTGAGAGGAAGTGGGGATGACATTGCAAAATGACATCACTGAACCTTCAGAGTCACTGGTCCTCCTCACCTGTGGTCCTAGAAGAATGACATGTGGCGTTTCTGCATCAATTACCGATGACTGAACAAAATCACAGTGAAAGATTTCTACACACTGCTGCACACTGATGAAACCCTAGAGTGCTAATAAGCATAGTATTTCTCAACTTTAAGCTTGCAGACAGGCTACTGACCAATTGAGTTTGATGAGGTTGGCTGCAAAAAGAATGCCTTCATACCTCCTGACAGCCTCTATGGGTTAAAGTGGTGAACAACCTGCTTCAACACCTTACATAGATAAGTGTCTTTGCTATCTGGATGATACATTCATTTTTCAAAGACATTTGAAGAACATCTAAGCTGCCT